>NC_040238.1:31975779-32309742 GCF_001444195.1 Xiphophorus couchianus
TTAGCTATCTGTCAAATATTGCAGACATTAACAAAATTTCCATTCAAGAAGAAAGTGCAATTAGCAGGTGACAAGACTAGGCATTTTAGTCGCCAGACTATCCAAGACTAGAGCCAGCACATCCAATGCTATCGCTAGCTTTTCCAGGCTAATGGCCAGCAGAAGAAAAAGAAAATCTTGGGTGTCTATTTGGAGAGTCACCAGCCTCTCCAAGTTAATGCAAGTGAATAGCCTCCTTCTCATTTGTTATTTTGGCTGCTCAGTTATCAGAGCCAACCTATGATTAATTATATCAGTAGCTGGTTTCAGAATGCAATTATCCTCCTGTGTAAAGCCACCACTGAGAGGCATGCATTAATAACTTGACTTAAATTATTTTACTTTGGTAAATTACTTACTTGGTTGTTTGCAGAGTGGAACGGAAGGAGCGGGCACGTCTAAAAACTGTGAAATTTAATGCCAGTGCAGGACTGTGTGATTCAAAAGTGGTAAGTTTTTTTATTAAGATCTTATTCTTTTCCATATAAATCACAGCCTTCATTGAAATTCAAAGTTGTCTTTTTGGCAGAACTCATCTTTAAGTTTTTTACATGGCTTTTATGAATTACTCTTGGTCATTTATTGTTTAGTTTTCATAACAATGTGATGATGGCTTTACCTTTGGGAGAGAGGCACAACTCTTACGTTCAAGTTAGTATTTTTATGCAGTTTCATCACAGTAACTTTCTACCTGGTTATAAAATAATACAGATTAACATGGTAAATGTGTTAACATGTAGTATAAACCACTTTTGTGACAAACTCACAAAAGTGGTGAGTTTCATTTGTGAAACTCACCACTTTCTCACACTCTCAATAGGACTGAGATGTGTCTCTCTATGCAATCAGAATACCATTTCAAGTTCCAACCTAAAGAAAATCATGATCCTTCATATATTTTATGTGCACTACTTCCCCATTGCTACAGCTTGATGCAATATTTTGGGTTTTATCATATCTCACTTGTTTTTTTTTCCATAACATGTAATTATTCAAGTTGTTCAGAATTTATGGAATAATACAAATGCCACAAAATTTACATTTGTGAAGGAATTAATTTATTTAACAAATATGAAGTATAACATACAGTATAAAAATAAATATTCTTAAACAGAATGTGAAAATAGTTGTATGTAGATGCATTAATTTTAGTATTTTTTCATGTTGAATTTAGTGATTTCTCTGTATTTGTAGCATTTACTGTGTTGTTTTGTATTTGTTTTACAATTGAAACTTACCAGTTGTTTTTCTAGTAGTTCAATCACATCATATTATCACACTAAAGTGTCATCCATTTCAATGTGATAAATAAAATCTGCATTTTGTGGTAATTCCTATTTCATATGATAAAACAATTATACTAATGAACCATCTGATAAGTTGAAAAATAAATACCAATAAGCCAACACACAAAAGCCCCACAGAATGCACACAACCAAACAGCTGAACAACACCCACTAAAAGAGCTTTTAGTTCAAATCAAACTTTATGATAATCAGTCAGTTATTAAGGTATTATAGATTCAAGGTCGACACTAAATATCAATTTAACAGAAACCACATGAAAACATTCTGATTTCCCTCAAGACAGTGTAGAGAGCTGAACAAAAGGTAGGATGGTGGCTAAATAAACTCACTTTTTGATGACACATGAAACTGATGATTAGAAATTAAGCAACAAATCTTTTGTTTTTATATCATGAAAAATATAATTTTTTCCCTGTATTGTTGACATCTCAATGAGTCAATTCATCCAGTAGTCTTAACATCTGTTTCCTCAGGCACACTATTCCTTCTATTTTTAAAATTTATGGCCTTAAGCGAGGGTTTATGGTACTGATATTTCCTTTCTGTCTTTATTTATTCCTGTTGGTAACTTTGAAATTAAAATCAGTTAGTACTTCTTTACTACCAGCTTCAAACATGTGTATCTGAAACTGCGAAATGACTATCACTAAGTTAACTAAAATGTCCCAAAACAAATGGTTCCTGATGAGTTGGTTAGATTTAGACATGAATCTGCAGCTCTACCATTCAGTGGTGTAGAAATATCTGAATGGCTTATGAATCTCCTAGGTAACATTTTAGTAATAGATGTGTTTATAATATGTTTACAAATTCTATTGTGTAGGTTCAGTTTGTTCACTTTCACATTTACTAACTTGCAGACAGTAAATGTATGCAGACTTGAGTTTTTCTTCTAAATTGCAAACCAGGGCAAAGGGAGCTCTTCTCCTAAAATAGCTCTGCAGAGGAAATTGTGTCTCCCTGTACTGACACACTTTACACAGTTTTAAGAAGACCTTTCTTTCTTACAATGATGTATTTATAATTAACTGGCATACAGACATATGCCCTATCACTCAGCATAGTTTTAGTCGGATATACTTTTTTTTGGTCAACTGTGGTGTGTGTATGTGTGGAGGATGTTCAGTCACTTTCTTTTGCATGCTAAGGATGCACTGTTGTAGGGCTGTAATGTTTCCTCAAGTGATTGGAGTACCTCGGTTATTAAAATTTCTCGAGGAAAATTTATCTGCAGAGAGAGAGAGAGAGAAAAAATATATTCTTTTACAACAACCCTAAGGCAGGTATTGCTTCAAAGTTGCATCATACCATCCTTTAAGCTTACTAACCAGTTACAAAAAAATAATTACCAAAGTATTTGCTTATCATCTAAACAAACACATGGCTCACTTGATCCATTGTGATCAAACTGGCCTCATACCAGTTTGAACAGCATCTTGTTTTCAAACAGACTCTGACTCCTAAACATTATGTGCCTGACCAACCTTCCTGGCTCTGCAGTTATCTCATTAGATGCTCACCAGTTATTCAACCAACTTGAGTGGGAGTATTGATTCATATTTCTCAAAAACCTCAATATTCCCTCATGACATTTGTTCGTCATGACCAATTTTGTTCTCTACCAGAACATCCTGGCGGACATTGTCCAACCATCATTATAGGGCCTTAAGCCCAGTCACTTTGGTTATGCAGTAGGGCAATGATCCAAAGCACAGTTGCAAAGTGACATTTGAATAACTCAAATATATATCAAAACAAAGTTTTGGAGTGGCCTAGCCAAAGTCTGGAATTGAACCCAATTCAAATACTTTAAACCTTAAGAATGGCATATGATATTAAACATGCTGTTCATTCCTCCAAGGCAAATGAAGAGTTCTGCAAAAGAGAGTGGGCCAAAGTTAAAAACTTGTTTCCAGATATTGCAAACTCTGGATGTAAGTTGTTACTGCTAAGGGATCTTATTTCCAGAAGACCATGTCAGTTTGAATAGCTGTTTTCAATTAATGAATGAAATCATTATTTGAAAATTGATCTCTGTAATTTACTCAGCTTAACTTTTTTCAACATTGAAATTAGTATCATGATCCAATACATGTAAGTACTGCAAAAAGGCAAAAACTGAAAACATCTGTAAAGAGGCAAGTATTTCACTTTACATTACATTTTCACTGCTTATTAATTGCTGTCATAGTGTATTATTGTTGTAATTGTCTAATAATTACCAACACTCTCCCCTTTATGTTTGCTACAGAAAATTAGTTTAAGATTCATATAAATTATTACCACTGCCCTGATGAATACCAGTACTGTTTGTTGTTACTGCAATAAACAATAATCAAATAAAAAAAGTTACATTAAAATTCCTTGGGCTTAATGTGACGCAGTGGTTAGAGTGTACAGTGATCTGTATACAGAGGCTACAGACTTTGGTGCAGCTATCCCAAGTTAGACTGCCATACTCGATTCTTTTGCTGCAGGTCTTTTCCCCATTCTCTCTCATCAGATTACTATCAAATGAAGTACACCAGTGGCATAAAAAAAATCTTTAAAAATATAGGTAGAAATTAAAATTCTGTCTTTGCTCAACTTGATTTGGTTGACGTTAAAGTTAGGTATCCATGAACCATGTGAATACAATTCACATTTTTTGTAGGTACTCGTCTTAAGAGTGTAGTTTCAGCTTCACTTTGTTGGTTTTAAATTGTTTTCTTGATGTCCCACTTCTTACAAACATCTGCTTTGTCCGCATGAAACTGACAGTTATGCATGCATGCCACATATTTTTTCTCCTTTCAGTCATTCACTGACAAGCAAAAAAAAAAAAATCAGCTTTACACGAAAGCCCCCATTCTGCAAGAACAAAGTTGCTGAACAGGATGGCAGTGATTCACAGCGTAAGTAATCTCAGACACACAAGCACCTCAGCACAAGTTCAGTGGAAGTAATATGGAGGACCATATTACAGTGACAAAGTTTCTTTAACTTTGTTTTTATTTTTGTTAGTCTGTTTTCCATGACTCCTTCATGAGGCTCATCAGTCAACAGGAATAAGATTACCATAACACTTTATGTTATTTTGACATATGACCCACTTTTCCACTCAGTCATTGTAAGACTGTTAATTTGTTTTTGTATTTGTTTTTGTTAGTTTTGGTTGCTCCTGCTGGCTAGATATTTCCGTAAAGCTAAACTTGTGGGTGTACTACCTCCAACCTTTTGAATGTGCAGCTGTTCACTTTCCTTTTTATCTTCTGCAACGGATCTCTTTGGATGATCGATAGGACATCGTGGGAATAGGTGATGATGGGTATGGGACAAGAACATTCAGTAAGTTGGTTTAGAGAGGATTTCTCACCTCTATTCAGCACGGCCACTTCAAAGTTACTCACTGTACATCAGGGGTGCCCAAAGTCGGTCCTGGAGGGCTGGCATTCTGCATGTTTTAGTTTTCTCCCTGGTGGTAGTAACAACCTCCTCAGCAAGTCAATGTTCTCCTTAGGCCTTCTAACGAGTCATCATTTGATCCAGGTGTGTTAAACCAGGGTTAAAACTTGCAGGATGCCTGCCCTCCAGGACCGACTTTGGGCACCACTGCTGTACATAAACATTTTTGTCTCAGCATGTCTCTCCTTTCTGCATTCCTGCATGCTGTAGCAGTTCATTTTTTACTGTTTTCTTATGTTGGACTGTCTGGACTGGAGTGTGTGAGACCTTGTTCTGTTCTGTTTTCTTTTTACCATAATTTTTGGTCCGAACTTTGTTAATTGGTCTATTAAGTAGCATTTCTAAAAGGTTAAAAGAGATGAAGGATATTATGTTCCATAGAAAACACTGCCAAGCTGGCAGAATTTCTTTTTTCTTCAGTAATTCATGAAAATAATGTAATCGCATAAAATTACATGAATTGTTTTTAAGAAGTAGCATCCACCTTCTGCCGCTTAACCGGAGTCTGTTCACCAGAAAGGTGTCCAGGAGGCATCCTGACCAGATGCCCGAGCCACCTCGACTGGCTAAGAAGTAACATAAGATGTTTTATTCAGTTTAATCAAAGGACCAGGGGTCTTTAAATCCAGGCCTAGAGGGCCGTTGTCCCCAAATGTTTTGATGTGTCGCGGGTTCAATACACCTGAATAAAATGGGTGAATTACTTCCTCATTATGCAGCCTGTCTTTGTGTACGAATGTATATATAAGATCCTAAATAAGATGATGTTGGAGCATAAAAATATTGCCTGTGTATTTTTATTTTTTTTTAATTTGTGTATGTTTCCTTGGCACAGAGCCCCCTAGAAACTTTTTTGCAGACCTGTGAAAACACTGTTGTACTAATCAATGCAACGAACAATAAATGCATGGACGAGTTTATCTAGAAACTCATCACTCTTCATTTGACAGAAGGCTGACTTTGTAATTCTCTTTACTTTGAAACTTAAGGTTCAGGTCTGAGTCCATCAAAACACCCAGAAACTATGTCTTGTTTTTAGGGTATCGGTTTAAATCAGATACCCTAAAGTTTGTAAAGTTTTTCACCTGGTTTGAATTTCTGATTGTATTTAAGTTTATGAAATATTTTAAAGCCTCAATGTGGATTTTTAACCTCTTTAAAACTTGCCTAACAATCAGGAGCAAATATTTCAGCTTAAATCTGTTTTTTCAAATGACATGACTCTTACTTCATTCTTGAAAATTTTTCAGTTGTGGGAAAAAGTTCTAATATTTTTCTCTTTTATCTCACCAGGAAGTCAAGATGATGCAAGACTCTCCTATGAATACGTGCTACGCCAAGAAGGTAAGTGGATTGTCTGAAAAAGGATAAAATAACAAATACTCAGTAGGAAATTCCCCTAACAGAATCTTAATGTTGTTTTAATGTTGATTTATGGTCATTATTATTATTATTATCATTAATTATGTAACAGACCTAAAGCAAGAGAAGTTTGGTTTGACTTTACCTCAGACAGTGAGGAAAAACAGGTGCATGTGTCTTTTTATTCGATTTCTGTAGACTTCTTGTTTGAGTTATACATAAAAGAAGATCAGCCTATCCTAGCATGGTGGAGGTCAGAGGTATGAAGCAGATTGAATTTGTAATAATCTCCTCAATTAGGCTCTCCAAAGACCACTCATTTACTGGCTGATGTTACAGAGGAGTCTGAATCCTGTGTGAGAAGCCTTACAAGTCATGCCAAATGTATATAACTATTAAATAATCTCCCCATTCACTTGGGGTGAAAACAACTTCACTGTTGTTTTCACTTTGTGTCTGGTATAAAGCACATTTTATCTTGTATTTTACTTCAAGTTATTTATGTAGAAATTGCTTTAAATGTTCATTAAATACACTTACATCAGGGTTGAGCTGGCAAATGGAAAAAGACTTCTGTTGTGCTCCCTTTATTTTGTGTGTTAGTTCCTTAAATAGTACAGCCACCACAAGCATCCGGTAAAGAATGAGGAGAGTTTTCCGGTCTTGGTTTTTTAATCGAGCTGAGAGTGGTCTACAAAAAACACAAAAAATAACAAAATGAAAGCCATTATTTCTGCTCGCTACAAACGGTTATTTCTAATTTGTCCACCAGATGGCAGCAAAAGACCACAAACAAACCACAAAGCACAACATCCCAATCTTAATTCTTTGCATTGCAATACATATATTAAACTGCACAGGTATACAAATGCTGCTCGAATACTGATAAGACTTACTGTCATTCATTTACACGCTCTCAGTCTCTTGTACAACAGCTCTGAACGATGTGAGTGGAGTGACATGGGAACTCCAACTTCTTCCACTTTCTACTTGTCTAACACTGAACATGTGCTCTCATTAGCAGCTTGAGACTACTCAGAACCAATCACAGTAAACATTACTCGGAACCAATCACAGCAAACATTACTCAGACAGCTTCCTGAGCTCTTACAGTGCTATACACACAGTTATATTAATTAGTCCATTTTCAACAACTTCTTTTTGCCTAAGTCAAGGTTGGCAATTTTTCTGATGACCATTACAATTATAACAACATTGAAAAATAAACAAATAAAATGGCAAATGTGCTGAGATTTTAAGAAAGGTTAATGAAGGTGCCAAAATTCTGTGTATTCCTGTTCAGTTGATTATGCTAGACCTGTCATCATTCTTGGACCCATGAAGGACAAAATCAATGAAGATCTGATTGGCGAGTTTCCGGACAAGTTTGGTTCTTGTGTCCCACGTAAGTTCCCACCACATAAATGCATTTTCTGCATATCAGTGAACACACAGACAATAACTGGGCATTAGGCAATTGGGGTTTTCCATTATGTAGTTACCATTTGTCTTAAGTTGATTCTAGCCTGAGAGGCTTTTGGGTCAATGGATGGCAATAGTCATGCAGTACAGTTTTGCACATTTTGCACATTTGTGTTGCACATTTGACCCCAAATTCCTCAGTGAAGACATTGGTATCATTAGCTGGTTTTTAATCTGAAAGAGGCAATTCTTCTCAGGCTTTATGGCAACCACAACTATTTTGGAGATGAACTATATTGGATTTCAAGTCCAATGAATTATGGGTTAGTTTCAAATAGGAATCACATAGTTATGCTGTTTTTATTTTTTGTTTTGTTTTCTGAATTAAAACATAGATTGCAGTAAGTATCCTTGCAGTTATGATATGCTAGTAATGTATTCTCTTCCTTATACCACAATGTAAAAAGTCTCAACCTAAGAGCAGTGAGATATCTTGGTTATACACTGCTCAAAAAAATAAAGGGAACGCTTAAACAACACAATATAACTCCAAGTAAATCAAACTTCTGTGAAATCAAACTGTCCACTTAGGAAGCAACACTGATTGACAATCAATTTCACCTGCTGTTGTGCAAATGGAATAGACAACAGGTGGAAATTATTGGCAATTAGCAAGACACACTCAATAAAGCAGTGGTTCTGCAGTTGGGACCACAGACCACTTCTCAGTACCTATGCTGTCTGGCTGATGTTTTGGTCAGTTTTGAATGTTGGTGGTGCTTTCACACTCGTGGTAGCATGAGACGGACTCCACAACCCACACAAGTGGCTCAGGTAGTGCAGCTCATCCAGGATGGCACATCAATGCGAGCTGTGGCAAGAAGGTTTGCTGTGTCTGTCAGCGTAGTGTCCAGAGGCTGGAGGCGCTACCAGGAGACAGGCCAGTACACCAGGAGACGTGGAGGAGGCCGTAGGAGGGCAACAACCCAGCAGCAGGACCGCTACCTCCGCCTTTGTGCAAGAAGGAACAGGAGGAGCACTGCCAGAGCCCTGCAAAATGACCTCCAGCAGGCTACAAATGTGCATGTGTCTGCACAAATGGTTAGAAGCCGACTCCATGAGGTTGGTATGAGGGCCCGATGTCCACAGATGGGGGTTGTGCTCACAGCCCTACACCGTGCAGGACGCTTGGCATTTGCCAGAGAAGACCAGGATTGGCAAATTCGCCACTGGCGCCTTGTGCTCTTCACAGATGAAAGCAGGTTCACACTGAGCACATGTGACAGACGTGACAGAGTCTGGAGACGCCGTGGAGAGCGGTCTGCTGCCTGCAACATCCTTCAGCATGACCGGTTTGGCAGTGGGTCAGTAATGGTGTGGGGTGGCATTTCTTTGGAGGGCCGCACAGCCCTCCATGTGCTCACCAGAGGTAGCCTGACTGCCATTAGGTACCTAGATGAGATCCTCAGACCCATTGTGAGACCATATGCTGGTGCGGTTGGCCCTGGGTTCCTCCTAATGCAGGACAATGCTAGACCTCATGTGGCTGGAGTGTGTCAGCAGTTCCTGCAAGATGAAGGCATTGAAGCTATGGACTGGCCAGCCCGTTCCCCAGACCTGAATCCGATTGAGCACATCTGGGACATCATGTCTCGCTCCATCCACCAACGTCACGTTGCACCACAGACTGTCCAGGAGTTGGCGGATGCTTTAGTCCAGGTCTGGGAGGAGATCCCTCAGGAGACCATTCGCCACCTCATCAGGAGCATGCCCAGGCGTTGTAGGGAGGTCATACAGGCACGTGGAGGCCACACACAATACTGAGCCTCATTTTGACTTGTTTTAAGGACATTACATTAAAGTTGGATCAGCATGTAGTGTTATTTCACTTTAATTTTGTGTGTGGCTCCAAATCCAGGCCTCCATTGGTTAATAAATTTGATTTCCATTGATGATTTTTGTGTGATTTTTGTTGTCAGCACATTCAACTTTGTACAGAACAAAGTATTCAATGAGAATATTTCTTTCATTCAGATCTAGGATGTGTTATTTGAGTGTTCCCTTTATTTTTTTTTGAGCAGTGTATATATATATACATAGAGTAGGTTGGAGAATACAGTATGTGGAGTAAATTTATGTAATGATTGTGATTTCAAAAAATATCCCCTTACAAATATAAAGAACATACAAATGGTTATGAACTCATGGAATAATTTGCTTTTTTGCTTCTAAAAATCCAGTTTAAGTACACATTTTTATATGTACTCATTCAAATAAATAAAATCAAGAAAATAAAAAAAAAACCATTACCAAGTAATTTGATTCACCTCAGATACCCACCAGAGATTGTCTTAATAAAAGAGAAAAAGCTATTTATAAAAATCTTTCACAATTTTTTTTATTTTGAGAAAACATCACAAGAATTTATATGTGATTGGATTTTCTGAACGAGGATCTTCAGAGTCTCTGTTTTCTTTGTGTCGCATTATACATCTGCTGAACCTTTAGTGCCATGCGTTTCCTGCGTCACCATGCTAATTCTAATCCTGTATCTTTGATTCATTTTACAATTAGTTACCATTACCAGTTTATCAACAGTCAAATCAGTTTGGTGGTTTTGGAGAGAATATAACTTGTCAGCCTCTCAGTAGCTGTTGCTCTGTCTCTTTTACAGTGTCTTGCAGCTTTGCTTTTTTCTCCAACTGCTTGGCATTTCAAATTGGAATCACATAGTTATGCTTTTTTATTTTTTGTTTTGTTTTCTGAATTAAAACTTAGATTGCAGTAAGTATCCTTGCCACTATGATATGCTAGTAATGTATTCTCTTCCTTATACCACAAGACACCACAAGGCCAAAACGGAGCTATGAGGTTGATGGGCAAGACTATCTCTTTGTGATGTCCAGAGAGCAGATGGAGAAAGACATCCAAGAACACAAGTTCATAGAAGCTGGACAATACAATGACAATCTTTATGGGACCAGTGTCCAGTCTGTAAAACATGTAGCTGAGAGGGTAATATTATTTCATTCAACTTCATGTTGGCTGTACCACACAGAAGCATAAATGTTCATATAAAAAAAGAAGTTGTAATGTTATTGTTCCAGCTGATCTGTTTTCTTCTCTTATGCAACAAACCAGGGAAAAACATAATAGATAACTCTTATTTTTTTTATAAGAATTTTATTAGAATATTTTCTAAATCACTATGTCTTTTTAGGGCAAACACTGTATTCTGGATGCCTCTGGAAATGCCATTAAACGACTTCAAGTAGCACAGTTGCATCCAATAGCCATCTTGATAAAACCTAAGTCTGCTGATTCATTAATGTGAGTATTTCTATGGTCTTCAGTAACATATCAGTTTTACATATTAATTTTTAACCAAAGCTATTAAGATTGTGAATTGCTTCCAACCACAGCAACAACAGAGATGACTCTGAGCATCCCAAGAAATGAAGACAGTTTTCTGTTTTTTTCTTCCTGTTTAAAACATCCTCCTTTAATTATAGTCCTGCTCTGTGTCAATAAATCGTCTGTCTGTCTGTCATCTAGATATGTAAAGTCCTAATGTTCTGCTTTAAAGTATGGAGCTCTGAATTAAACCAGGGAGCTAATGGGTTAGAGATTAAATTGGTGATGATCCATGGGCTAGGATCTGGGACTATTCTGGTTGGGTGATGGACCGTTTTGTTCTAGTCATGTTAGCTCCGCAGTGGCTAAGGGGCATCAGCATTGTTCTTTAACAGTGCAGAGCTGGTTTTCCAATTCCAACACCCTCACCTCAAACACTACAAAAGTGCTACATTTATTATATGTACCATTATCAACATATGAGGCAGAAAAGTTACTAAACATGACACAGAGAACAAAAAAGAGGAGGAGATTCAGACAGACTGGAAACAGCAGGAGAAGTCATAGTAGCGTTGCTGCTAAGATAACACCAAGCTATCTAAGCAAGCACCCTTACCATGCCAAATAAAAAAAGAAATTTTGTCAAACATAAAGAGTTCCCAAATAGTAAAGTTCAATGCACATCATATGTGTTTTACTGTGCATATGTGTTAGTATAACTCACTAAGGTTTCAGGACAGAGAAATTAGATCAAATCAAGAGTCTCAAACAACAGATAACAGAAAGTGGCAAGTTTTATCTTTCAGAGAAAAAACAGTGTGAGGATTTGGATTTTCTCTATTAGTTCCTATGTTGTCGGGTCTTCCCCCTAATTGCCCCCAGTTGTCCCTTGTTTCCCCTGATTACCTTCCCGTGTATTTAAACCTGTGTCTCTTGCTCTATGTCAGATCCTTGTCATATGTCTGTCCTCGTTGTCTAGTTCTATTCCAGTTGTTACCAGTGTTTAAATTCTTGGCCTTATTGCTCACCTGTGCTGCCTGGGCTTTTTGTACCCTTTTGAGATCACTATTAAAACCATCATTTTTTACTACAACCTCATCCTCAGCAACCCAAATCTTGACATACAGACCACTACAGAAAATGCTTCCTGCCTTCAGCATTAGCAACAACTCGTTAAAGAAGCTTGAATAATGAGTTACAGCAAATTGAATTTCCCTGGGGATGAATAAAGATGTTGTTTTTTTATTTTATTTTCCATCCATCCATCCATCCATTTTCTGTTCACCCTTGTCCCTAATGGGGTCGGGAGGGTTGCCGGTGCCTATCTCCAGCTACGTTCCGGGCGGGAGGCGGGGTTCACCCTGGACAGGTTGCCAGTCTGTCGCAGGGCAACACAAAGACATACAGGACAAACAACCATTCACACACACACTCACACCTAGGGAGAATTTAGAGAGACCAATTAACCTAACAGTCATGTTTTTGGACTGTGGGAGGAAGCCGGAGTACCCGGAGAGAACCCACGCATGCACAGGGAGAACATGCAAACTCCATGCAGAAAGACCCCGGGCCGGGAATCGAACCCAGGACCTTCTTGCTGCAAGGCAACAGTGCTACCAACTGCGCCACTGAGCAGCCCTATTTTATTTTAATTCTTGAATTCATGTTGACCTTGTGATGGCCGATGTGATGAGAGTAGCATGCCTCATGCTCTATTACAGATGTACTAGCCATCTTTAATGTCTCCTGAGCAGCATGTCTGTTTTGGAAATGAATGAAAAAAACATTTAAATGTTATCCTATGTCATATCCAGGGACATGAATAAGAAATTGACTGAGGAACAAGCGAAGAAGATATTTGAAAAGGCTGTGAAGCTGGAGAGGGAGTTTGGCGAATTCTTTACAGGTAAGGTTTTACTATCAATACAAATACAACGTCACAACCAGGCCTATTTCTTAAACATTACAGAAACAAATAGTAGCCAACTTTAAACTTACAGTAAAAACTTGTTTAAATCAATTTCAAACTTTCAGACCTGTAGAAAGAAAAGAAGAAAACAGAGGATGGTGTTCTCTGAACCTCATCTAAACTTTGTGTGTGCAGTATAGACATGAAGATTAAACTAATTTCTATTCTCAATATTTTATTCAGTTAGCAGAGGGCAGACATCAGGTTTCCACCTTCTGTCACCTAAAATAATATTATTTTAGATTTTAAATTTGTTTTGATCTATTTAATGTCTCCTATAATTCAGCATCTTAATTTTTCAGTAAACAATTAATGACTTGTTTTATTTAGGTGATGTCAACACTTTCGCTACCAAGATAGCATAGCAAGGGCTCTGCACCTGACAGGGTATTGCTAAACACCTTAGCAATAAAAAATCTTACTGATTTTTCCAAATTACTAATAGAAATCATTCAAATTGGCTGTGATATTATATAAAATAGGACTAATAAAAGGCTAAAGACTGACCTGCTGCAATGACTACATCCAGTTTTCATGAAAAGAAAAGGTAGTCAAACTATACTACCAGGCTGCTTTGTCTGTTTTTGTATTTCCTGATCAAACAGCCACCTCTCAAAGAACACCAGGGCCCCATTTCAGAAAGCGGGATGAATGAAAATCCTGAGTAAGTTCTGGGATAACTATGTGCTTATCCTGGGTTTTCAGTTTCAGAAACCTGTATTGCAGTTATTTTCAGTCAACTTGTCACTGTAGTTTATCATAACCAACCCTGCTCAGTAGAAGGATTGTTTGAACAAATCCTGAGTTTGTCCTACTTATGCTGTCATTAAAATGTAGAATTCAAATGTGCACTTTCAGGCTTCTTTTTTTTCTCCCTTTGTCATGGTGAATTACCTTATCTGCCTTCCATTGATGAGGGCTTCTTCTTCTACTTGCACTCTTCACTCAACTTGAAACAAAACTTAGCTGCCAAGTTTATCTCCTGTTCTTAAAATGAAAATCTAGAGCTTCACAGAACAGGGTAAGTTTATTCAGAGTAACTTCCTTCTACTCAGTTTGTTAACCCTGCTTTCTGAAATGCAGCTTCTTTAGAAACTAACTTGCTGCATGTAATACACAACAGTATTTATAAATTAGGTTATTAAAACATGAATGAAAACTGAAGAAAAATATGTTTTCTGCAGTTAAACTGTCTTGCTTCACTGATATCCTCTATGGAAATTTAAAAAGGAAGAACTACTTTACTACAAAAATTCTGATATGACTGTCTGCCTGAGAAATATTGTATAAAACAGCTTCAAAAACATTTAAGTTTTGTGTGAAGTGCTGAAGAAACATGAAATCCAAAAGTTGTACATGTGTGAATGGGCTACTCAACTACTTGGCACCTGCCAACCACTAATAAGCAACACAATCACAGGTAGATGAATACTAGTTTTGCCGCTGTGTTTATATTTGCTTAATACTCTTTAAAAACATCCATCACTGATTTTCACAATGACTCTCACCTAGCTCTTGTGTGTTGCACCTTTTTCTCACAGTATATATGAAAAAGATGAAGTCATGCATACTGATATGACAAAATTAAGATTTTAATACTTCTCAAGAGAAAGCAAAGATGTAACCATCTGTATCAGTTACCTTTCACAGTAATTTCTTGTTTATGTTTGTTTTCAGCTCTGGTTCAAGGAGACACCTTAGATGATATTTATCACAAGTCTAAACAAGTCATTGATGAACATTCAGGACCCTACGTCTGGATTCCATCAAATGAAAAATTAAAATGACTCATGACCTTGGAAGGCTGCTGGGAACAAGATGCAAGCAGTCATTTCTAATCCTCTAAAACTGTCAGTTTTACTGTTACTCTTATTTTATTACATTTTTTCCCTCCATGACTTTTTTTGTTAATGTCACTTAAAATAATGTTGATTTTCTTGTTTGTATATTTTTTTTATTTTTGTACATATAGAATAGAATATTCTAATATATATTCTAAAAATTACATTTTTTTTCAACATACATTTGTTTGTGAATAAAAACTTAGGTCTGATTATGCTATGGCTGCGCACAGAGGTGCATCGGCTTCTCGAGCTCCCCAGATTAAGTTATATTTTAACATCAGTGAGGCTGCTTTGGGCAAGAGTTCAGTGACAACTTCACGGCTGAAGTACAGCTCGGCCGAACTGATGGCAATTGGATACAGTTCGGGTGTTTATATCACCGAGGCTAAAATCTGCACTTTGGAGACAGCAGCTCCTCAGAACAACAGACTGGCGCAGCAGGGTGCAAGGAGCAACAGTCAAAAGGAAACGTTGTGCCAGAAAACAGAAGAGGGGGAATCAGGCGGGCATGTTGGCCCAGCTGAAGGCTAGGAAGCAGGGCCGACCAAAGGAATAGCAAACTAAGCAGCCGCTTAGGGACCCAGGGCCATATATATATATACACTGCCTGGCCAAAAAAAAAGTCACCACCAAAAAATGGTCACACTCTCTAATATTTTATTGGACCACCTTTAGCTTTGATTACAGCCCGCATTCGCTGTGGCATTGTTTCAATAAGCTTCTGCAGTGTCACAAGATTTATTTCCATCCAGTGTTGCATTAATCTTTCACCAAGATCTTGTATTGATGATGGGAGAGTCTGACCACTGCGCAAAGCCTTCTCCAGCACATCCCAAAGATTCTCAATGGGGTTAAGGTCTGGACTCTGTGGTGGCCAATCCATGTGTGAAAAAGATGTCTCATGCTCCCTGAACCACTCTTTCACAATGTGAGCCCGATGAATCCTGGCATTGTCGTCTTGGAATATGCCCGTTTCATTTGGGAAGACAAAATCCATTGATGGAATAACCTGGTCATTCAGTATATTCAGGTAGTCAGCTGACCTCATTCTTTGGGCACACAATGTTGCTGAACCTAGACCTGACCAACTGCAGCAACCCCAGATCATAGCACTGCCCCCACAGGCTTGTACAGTATCTACTAGGCATGATGGGTGCATCACTTCACCTGCCTCTCTTCTTACCCTGATGCGCCCATCACTCTGGAACAGGGTAAATCTGGACTCATCAGACCACATGACCCTCTTCCATTCCTCCAGAGTCCAATCTTTATGCTCCCTAGCAAACTGAAGCCTTTTTTTCTGGTTAGCCTTACTGATTAGAGGTTTTCTTACGGCTACACAGCTGTTCAATCCCAACCCCTTGAGTTCCCTTCGCATTGTGCGTGTCACTGAAGTAGCTCTTCTGTTCAGCAACAGCTTCATGCATGGAGTGGCATTGTCCACCAGTAATGTTATTTTAGCTAGAGTCCAACTGTCGCCACCACCTGCACTGGGTTGAGAAAGCATCCTAGCACAGAACTGGTTTTCCTGATTAGCTTGACTAATGGTATCGTCTCAGCTGTAGATAAGCTGCTGCTCCAACAGAGACCACACCATCGAAGATGACTGATGCTATTACAGAGTCAAAGAAGGTTATCAGGCGCACGCTGCCTCGGCCTCCTCAGGAGATGGAGTCTGCTCTGCCCAGTCCTGTAAGGAGCATCAGTATTGTGAGCCAAGTCCAGTGTATTGCTCAAGTGAACAGGTACAGGTACTTATTACAGTCTATAGTCTCAATGTCCACTCCCTGGATGTTCACTGGTATCTGTCTGTGTCACCCACTCCTTGTTTTTCCCTGCATTGATCAGGAGGAGGTTCCCTTGACACAAGTCTACAAAGCCTCTAGTCCAAGCTTTTAATGATTTTAACAATATCTTTCAAGTCTGACATGTACTTTAAAGCACAATAAATTAAAATTAATTGTTTATGAGCACCAGCAATTAGACTGACCACAGCAAGAACAGAGAAAACTGTTCTTGCTGAACATCTGAATCAATAATAGTTGATTCAGCTGTCATTTAGTTTTAACTACAATTTATCCATCCATCTTCTTCCGCTTATTCGGGGTCGGTTCGAATGGAGGTCGGGGGGTAACAGCCTAAGAAGGCAGGCCCAGACTGCCCTCTCCCCAGCCATTTGAGGCAGCTCTTTCAGGGGAATCCCAAAGCATTCCCAGGCCAGCCAAGAAACATAGTCCTTCCAGCGTGTTCTGGGTCTCCCCCGGGGTCTCTTCCCGGTGGGAAGTGTGCAGAACACCTCAGCAGAGAGTCGTCCAGTAGGCATCCTAGCCAGATGCCCAAGCCACCTCAACTAGCTCCTCTCGACATTAAGTAGCAGTGGCTCTACACTGAGTTCCTTCCGGATGACCGAGCTTCTCACCCTATCTCTAGGGGACAGCCCAGACAGCCTGCGGAGTTTTTGAGAAAACTGACATTTAGCATGCTTTAAGGACTATTTTAAGTAAGTAATTGAAAACAGAGGATAAAAAAGCTCAGGTAAATGGGGCAAGCTCAAGTTGCATAATTATACGTTGTTAGCGTATAACTTTATAAAACACTGTTTGTGCCATGGGCTAGCAGCATGTTTATATCCAAACAGTTTGAAGGATTAAATCCTGCAAAAACAAAAAACCTGCTGTGAAATAGACACTCAAACAATATTCAAATTGTTTATCCTAAGCTAACTTATGTCTGCCCAGAAACAACCTCTTTCTTTTGTCTGTCTTATGAAGACTTCCATTGAGCAAGAGGAATTGTGACTGGGACAAAGAAAGGAAGCCAGAAGATGGGAAAAAAGCATTTGTTTCTTTCAGCTCTGGGCTGGAAAAGCATGAGCCTACAGTGACAGTGGCAGCAGAGTCGGCGGGGAAAGCCAGGAATTTTGCATGACACGTGAGGTTTTATTTTGCCTGGCAGAGTGGATACTCTTTATTATGATGATCATTTAAATGCATACTGTATCAATAAGAGGATTTGTTTTATGTTTTTCCAATTGAGGACTTTGTTTATTACAGTCCCTCTGGCAAGCTGTTTCCTGAGATATGTGGGAAAGAAAACATAGCAAATTGCTGTACTGTATGACCTTTGATGTATATTGCTGTCAATGCTGTTTAATGTTGTTCTTTTTTTGAAATACAAGTACGTAGATTCAAACTGCAACTTGTGTTGGGGTTTTTGTAAATTCAAGTGGCATCTAATGTTTTTTAAAGTGAATTTGGGGATTATTGATTGCCAGTAGTATTAGTTTTATTTATTTATTTTTACCCTTTCACGGGGTCTTTTGTGGGTTCTAGTGTTCCTTATATGAAAGCAGGCTCACTGGAAAGGGGGAAGACATGCGGCAAATGTCGCCGGCTGCGTCGAGAACTCAAGGCCTCCAAATGTGGGTCGCGCTATCCCCTACGCCACCACGGCACGCCCAGTAGTATTATTTTTAAAGTTTATATTGGCTCTAGTGGCCTTTATTTGTTAGTGAATTGACAGGAAAATGGGTAATGAGAGAACGGAGAAAACATGTGGCAAGGGTCACCAGGTTAGGAAGCAAACCTGCAACAGCCGCGTTGAGGACTAAGGCCTCCATATGCGGGTTGCGCTTAACCTCTGTGCCAACACAGCACAGCCTACCAGTAATATTTTAAATTTCATATTTCTGTGTTGATCTATATATAACACTTCTGTGTTAAATGAACACATTCATAGTGTTAACCTTTGACACTACACACTAGTGTTAGGTAAGTCAACACTGATGTGTGTTAAATTTCAACTACTGAGAGTTCAACTCTATTCTCTATTCTCTATTCAACTCTATCACAAATAACACTTTCAAAAGTGTTATTTTAACACGATTAAGAGTGGAGCAATATGTAAACTTTCAAAGTGTTAATTCAACTCCCTAAGAGTTGAATTAAATTTCCAAATTTGCTGTATACAGCTTACTATTCATGAAGAGGAGGTAACTGATGAGGTTCCATTTTCAGGTATATATTCATAGCTTCTATGTTCACTGAAAAAATAGTACTGATTGATACATGATTTGAATGATTCATTTGAAACACCTTGAGAACTTCCCAACAACTGTAATAATCTAGTACTAAATATTTAGCATGCCTAACATCTCTATAAGCAGCAATCTAGGTGTCAGTGTGACATGACTGTCACCTTGTTGTAAAAATATTTCATTGTAAAATCTTTTAAATTGTAAAATTATAAAAGCTGTAAAAAAAATTCATCGCATTTCTTTTGCATTGTTTGTTTATTGTTCAAACAATTTGAATATTAGCTGCAAATAAAGAGAAAGTGTTTTACATCAATTTAGAAAACGGTTATTTTTATCAATGTGATTTGTGTGTGAACGGTGCAAACATGCTGAAAGCAGTTGTTAAATTGGTCTGGTGAAGACCAGATTTCACTCAATGTGGAATCTCTACGAAAACTCACTACTGTCGTGAATCTCTTAATGGATAAAAGAATCCAGGACGAGAATAAAATCCTAGATTTGATGGAACAGACCTCTGAGGACTCCAGCAAACCTCAAATAGTTCAGTGACAGTATCAGCAGTGTCTGTGAAACACATGCACAATTAAAGTTGCACAGTAAAGATAAAAGGAGTATTGCTGATGAAATGATCAGTACTGTTGACAGACGATGTTTTTCATTAGAAACTACCTTTGCTGGGCCTGAACCAAGACTGCTGAACAAAAATGCAATTATGGCAATTTAACGAAGCTTTCCATTGGCTCAGTCAACCTGTCTATCAACACGAGTGTCCAATCACATGCAACGTTGCATGGTTGGGTTGGGTTTTCTTACTGTGTACAGTAAAACTGTTGATGATAATTTTCTAATCTTTAGAGCTTTGTTGGAACTTCTGGCCTTATCGAGTGAATTGTGACAGGTAAGTACTGTTGCACAAATGGTTCAAACGTGCCTCTCACTGCAACACTCTACTATCTCTGTGGCTGCAAGCGTTAAACAGCCAGGAAGCTTGGAGTAAGTAATCAGTCAGATAGGAACTGCAACCATTCGTTCCGAGGTTTTTCAGAGGGTACCTTTGGCGTTTCGGTAACGATTGTCAGTGTTAGAAGGCTAAGATCTAAAGTTAAGTCAGGGATGTGGTTGGAGGCCAGTCCAGTTTGGTTAGGAGCACTTTCAGCCGGGGGAGGGGAGAGCTCACTTCAACATTTTCTCCTTGCTTGTGGAAAACCGAAAGTAACTTTAGCTGCACGATGTGACTGAACAAGTGCATTTCTAGACAGAATCCACTTCAGACGATGCTATTCTGTGTGCTGTAACTCGTTAAATGTGTCATCTTAGCGGATAACAGCGTTCATCTCTGAAAAGCTGCGTTTCCGTGCTCCCTGTACAAGCAACACACAGCAGTGAGGGTCACATCCGGTTTACATGTTTCAATAAAGGTCTTAGATTTTAAATAAGCATTCCATATAGTACTGTCAGAAAACCAACTTCCATGTTGTATTTTCATAGAAATATTATTTATTTGTTTTTAATTTTTAAGAATAGTAATACTTTATTTATATGCACTTAAGAAAAAAAACGTTACTAAATACTTCTCATTAAAAAATACATTAAAACAATTTCATAAATGACAAAACGTATACCGAATCAATTAAAATACATAACATTGTAAGACAAAATGAAATACAAATATATTAAAAAGTCATATTTTAAAAGCCCTATTATACAAGTAAGTTTTAACTTTTAATTTAAAGAAGATAATGAAGAGGCCTGTCTAATATTTTGAGGAAGAGCATTTCACAAACTAGGATGTGGTTGTCCCTGAAAGCCATTCCTCTTTCTGTCACCAGTCAAGCTCTGGGAGTAGAAAGTAGTAGGATAAAAGATCCTTATGATCCTACGCCATCATAACTGTCTGCGCCATTAGATAGATATGATGGTGCAAGACCACACAGGGATTTAAGAACAATAGTATTTTGAAGTCAATTTCAAAAACCAATATAGAATTAAACAGCTACTCTGAAATTAGGTGGAGTAGTAGATACAATTGCATACACCAATGCAGAATTTTGTCATCTCTCACAACAAGTAGGTTTGAGTGTAGCTGAACAAAAAGTAAGGTGGGCTATACAGTTTTGGTTTAAACTCCTGTATCAAGAAGAACTAGTCTGAAAACGTGGGGAAAAAGATGATGTATTATTTGAGAGTAATGTCAAGTCAAGTGTGTGAGACTCTGCCATCCAGTCCAACTACTCCTCAGAACAATATTATGAATAAAAGGTAGGCTCTACGCATCCCTGAGAAACCTTTTTCAAAACTTTGGGTACAGTTTGGTAATGATCTAAGGATTTTCCACTACTATGGATCTCTGTGTTACAAGAAAAAGTACTTCAAAGATTATTACTTTTTAACCTGAGGACCTTAACGTCACTGAGACTTTGTGGCCAGTTCTCAGAAATCAGGTGGATAAACAAAAGCAAATGAAACTGTTGTCAACTCCATAATCTGAGTAGACAAGAATGGGTCTATTTGCATCTATTGCAAATGTGTTCTTATAAAGTGTTTGCATGTATTGTAATTACATTTCTTTTTATCTGTGTTGAATTAATAATGCAGTAATTAGCTTTTTTCTAGCTTCTGAAATGTTAATTAGCTTGAAAACTAATGGGGGCTTATTGTTAAAAGAAAGTTTTTGTTTCACATGTCATCACAAGCAGTAAGGATTGCCACAAAGTCAATGACTTGATGCAATCAACAGTTTACTGTCACCTAATGCATGCTGAGGTAGATAGATGACCATACTTGATGCAATCACTTGATCTTCTCTTGACAGAAAAAAGTTTTACAGATAATAAACTGAACTTGACAACATTGTGTTAGAATTAGGATAAAATAATTGTAACTGACTGGAATCTGTATGTGTGACTGGATTGACTTCATTCACTATATTTCTGAAAATAAAGTGGATTTTTTTTATGTTGTACTATGTGATGGTGTTCATTGTGAATCTGCTCCATATTTGAATAAATTGAAATGAATTTAATTCAAAATGAAGATGCTAAAATAATACAGGTTAGATATTGTCAGCTTAAAGTCATTTTTTAAAGAGTCTATTTAGAACTTCAAAGGCCATTCTCCTTTTCAAGAGAATGTCCGTGTATTTAACCATGTTCCAGAGCTATACGAAGTTTTAAACATTTTGAAATCGCTTTTTTGGCCACATTTTGTTCATGTTTTGATGTTTCAGTTTGGTGGAAATAGGAAATGTTGGAGATAGCCCTTTTATTTTGATATACATCTCTTTAGCTTCCTGCTTTGTTGTGACTGGATTTGTTAAGCTTAACGGAACTACTCTCAGTACAGCAAGTGCTGAAGTGTTGTCATGTGTTAATAAGTTAAAAATGTGAACAGGACCGATGATGAGAAGCTCCGGCTGGTTCCTAACAGCAGTACTTCAGGTATGGCCATGAGTTCCTCACAGGGAACTTGTTCTGTCAGCGGACTCTGAAAACCCAGTCCGCCTCTCAGCTTTGTGAGAAATTGTTACTATCGCTGCTTTGGACATGATGTCCGCCTGCTGGGTTATCCTTGTTATTATGCTGTCTCTTCCATAGACATCCTGCTGGAAGGCAGCGTTAGGTCGAGCATTTTTGTGTTACTGTTGCAGCGTAGCTACAATGTGTGTCTAGCCTTAGATAAGCCGTGATAAAATGCCAAAAGCAACTAAGGTGCTAGGACTCTCCTCCCTCCCCCTTCCTCCCCTTCCTATCCGCATCACAGCCTCAGCCCAGCCGCATTCAAAAGAACAGTTGCTAAAACCCTGTCAAGGCTTTTCATAGCAGTTTAATCACTGATTCCGTTCTTGTTTTTAACCAATGGGGTTACTGGACTTTAGGAAGCGCTGCACTCTAAAACATGACATGTCCACTTAGCGGGAGGCAGAGCTAGCAGGCTAACTAGCTACTTTATGCCCTGTAACACAGCTGCTGCCCAGCTAAACATTGCTCACAAATGTATGAGGTTGGTAAGGAAAAGCTTGATTTAATCCGGCTTTTCTGGATGTTTTTACACTGTGGCAGGGAATACGGGTGACATTATCATCGGGGAGTTTGACAGGAGTATAAACCTTTTCTTCTGTAGTTGGCGGAGGGCGGGGTGGGGGGTTCTCCTCCAACCAACAGCAAGATGGACTCTGATTCTGCTCGTCTGTCTCGTCATAGATCGACATTTTGCACGGAGATTAAAACAATCTGTGTTTAGAGGCAGGAATACAGGTTGTACGCCATTGGATCTTCTTACGACTGTAATCTCTCATAAGATACGCCGTTGCTGCGCGTGAGACACAGCAGGACAGGACTTTTAGAGTAAAAATAGTTCAGTCCGACCGTCATCAGTCGGACCTGACGAACAAGTAAAGCTAAAGGTTCCTGCAGCTGCGCCACCTCGATTTGGACCCGTTTGGTTTGCGTTGCTTTAAACGCATTCGGTGGTCACGGGGATTTGGCCTTCATGTTTTCCTTTGGCCACATGAGTGGTTCAGCTGTACAGATGATCCACCCAAAATGTCTCATCCTACTTCAGGGCTGCTACGGATTTTCGATGCATTCCAATAATGTCTCAGTGAAGTAACTTTGAACTCGTCTTTCCTTCAAGAAAGCTGTCGCTATGCAGAGCGACTGTAGAGATGACGGTGTAATGCATGACTGAGATCGCTGTCTTGTATTTTATAGGTCATCATCTTTGTATGACGGGCTGTGCCAGCTTTGTCCTCATCATTCATTCAGCATTTCCATCATTTTTTCTTCAGTAAGTATTCCTGTTTTCACTCTGCATCCATAAGATAGTTTTTAATCATTCATTGATGGAGTTTGAATTTCATTTGTGCCATGCTGTCCAGAATGCAGTCAAACACAGTGAGAAATACAAACATTTTACTTCATGTTGCTTATTATTAATATTATTCTTTTTTTTTACTTGTATGTTGTTTGCCAGACTGCAAGAGGGAGCAGTTGTTATCAATTCTATGTGGAGTTCTCATGTTCTCCCAGAGGGCATGCATGAGTTTCTCTAGGAACTCTGGCTTTCTCTTACTGTTCAAAACGTAAAGTTCTTAAGTATCCTCTCAACTAGAGTTCTTTCAAATGGAGTGGGAACAGAGAACAACGCCATGTACAGTTGAAACCAGGCATGTAAATACACCAAATAAAAAGACAAATTTTTTCTCACTGTCTGAACTTTCCCTGTTTTATCTTAGAATAACCAAAATTATTACCAATATAATTTGGACGTTTACATACATTTGCTCAGTGTCAGGGATAATTGTCTTTTAAACTGGATGAATTGGGTCAAATCTTTTGGGTTTTCCTTCCACAAAGCTTCTCAGTTTACTGGAGTTCTGGTCAATTCCTCCTGACAGAACTGTCATAACTCAGTCAGGGTTGTAGGCCGCTTAACTTACACCCACCTTTTCATATTTACTTGCAACTTCTCCATGGTTTTGTGGTGGCCATCCCAAAACACTTTGTTGTCCACTTTGTTGATTAATGCCTGGCTTTAAAATTAGTTAACTGAACTTGTAGCCATTATTGTGTGCCCATTGTTGGAGGCCACGATCGAACCGTTATACCTAGGGTTTGTGTCGGCTAATGTGTGATCTCTCAGGTTTTGAAAATGGGCCGTCAATCAGCCGACAACTCTAAGATCTTATAGTCTGCGCTGGCCATTATACTAAGGAATTGGGAAGGGAGGGTCAGTGGAGAGCACCGGAGTTGAGCCTTTTTTCATTCAGTGTCATCAACTGAAAGAGAAAAAGGCCGGAAGAGACGATAAAGCCGATAATTAAAATGAGGTTGATAGTTTTAATTTATCGTACGATTAATTAATTCATTGTTTATTGCGACAGGCCTAAGTACCAGTTCCTCCTATAAGAAAACAACCCCACAACATGATGCTGCCACCCCCATACTTAACATATACGATGGTACAAGGATCCCCCATTATTCCTCTAACTGTAACAGCTCCACTTTAGTTGGAAATAGGAAAAGTCTCCAAAAATGTCCTTGTGTGGATCTGCAAACTGCAATTTATATTTTATAGATCTTTCAAAGTAAAGATTTCTTCCTTGCTGAGTGGCTTTTCAATCCATGTCGGTAAAGAACAGTTTGACTGTGGTTAGTAACTCTGTCTTAACAGCTTCAGACAGCATCTCCACTAGGTTTTTGGCCTTTGTTCTGGTGTTAATTTGCATATTTTGGACCAAAAGACATTCATCTCTGGAATACAGAACCCATCTCCTTCCTGAGCAATATCAGTCCAATTGATCCTACATATAAAACAGGGCATCAAGATTTCTTTATTATTCAAATGAATTTAAATGGTTTTCTGTCGAAGGAAACCCAGCAGATTGCATAGAGTATTTGACTGGCAGCATTCACTCCTCCTGGACGAGTACATAGCGACAGCTATAAATCACCTGCATTGTGTGTTTTGTTCTATTTTTTTTATCACATTTACAGAACAGCAACACATAGTCACACCATTGGCTGTATTCATTGTAGTTTGTCATGTAAATATTTAAAGTGAGTCAAGCAGAATACAATGCTTAATTATTTAATGAGCAATGAATGTATATGGAAAGCAGTCGGATGGGAAAATTCAGAACAAATCCAAACTTTTTCATACCACTTAAAGTTTGATTAACACTGGGAGTACCAGGGTTTCGACCTCTCCCCTGAAGTTCCGAAAGAGGGTCAAAAGACCTGAGTCCAAACTGACGATTCTGATGGCTCAAATTAGCATCCCTTTTTCAATTGTAAACGTGGCCATTGACCGTCAGGCCAGAAAGGAGGAGTGGAAAATCATGCAAAACTGGTTATAGCTAAAATAACCAAATATAGCTAAAATCTTTCAGGTCAGTCTCTGGGCTCCAAAGGTAGAAATGTTAACATAGGACCCTTCTCTGGTACTCACTTTTCTTCTCATACTCAGGGTGTCATCAAAGGCTCCTAGTGACTCACATGCAACTCTAATAATTCACATTCTATGTCAATTATATAAAAAGTTGCTATTCCTCTACTATGTTTCATAATGCCAACTGTTCAGTTTCAGATTTGCAATGTACTTTTTAATGATTAGGCATTTTCAGGAAAAAAGATCCAAAATGTACAAAACAATCATAATTTCATTGATCTCATGTTTATATGTAGACATGATTTTTATATAAAAAGTCTAATTATTGGGTATTTTGATTTCTCTTGCTTAGATTTTGATATCTTCAAAATAAGACATTTTTGCCTTTAACAACAGCATAATATACACAGTACTCAAACTCATTTATAGTTGTAACTTCTGAAACTAAGCGCTTCTTTTCAATTCAGCAATTGTCTGGTCACTTAAGTGTAAAGGTAAACTCTGGAAATCATACATATCAATGACAGTAAGGTCTGATCATACGCCCAAATGCATTCAGCCCAAAATTTAGAGAACTCAGGTTTTCTAGAAAAATGGTGTGAACATAAACTTACAGTTGCATCCTAATTTTTGACCAGTAGTATATAATCACTGACCATTTGTGAATGACTGTTTGAAAAATAGCTCATTGTATTTTGCTTTTCATACTTAAGCCCATGTTCAAAGATCCAAAATAACCTGCTGATGAACCTGTTTGTAGATTCTCCATTTCAGAACAACATTTCTCATTTGTCAGTGATTAGAATCAAAAGGTTACGAAGAATTTCTGTTGTTATATTTGGGTAAAAAGTTGACCACCTATCCAACTTTCTCTTTTTTTCTCTATCAATATGCTTAGTGAAGAAGGTTGAGGCATGTTGTAACAGCTGGACAGTTGGGACTAAAAATACTATTTTTAGTGAAGTTGGAGGCTGTAGCTACAGCTAAAATTGTAGCTACAGCTAAAATAAGAGTCGTTGTATTTTAGATGCCCAAGTTTTTTGCGACCTGCTTGAAAATCTTTAATGGTCCCACTGTGTTATGCACGGTACTCTTCCAGTAATTTATATAGCAGTTGCTACTTCAGCTTCAGTGTTGCATGTTATTAAAAGTTGATGGGATTTTTTCTACTTATAGTATGTACAGACAGTGTTTCTGATGTTAATTGTTTTGCTTTTTCTTTAGGTGCAGTAGTACCATGAAGAGTGGAGGAAGAGGTAAGGCACAGCCTGTTGAGGGGGTCACTGGCAAAAGACCTAAACGTAAATGCCTGCAGTGGCACCCTCTTCTTTCCAAGAAGGCTTCAGAGTTCTCTGAGGAAGAGGAAGAAGAAGATGAGGAGGAGCTGGGGAAGGTTAGTAGCTTCAGTGGTGCAGGGTTTTTTTTTTCTCCAGCCTGACCCTAAATAATTATATGTACATTCACCACCAGAAGCGGACTCTACATTGCAATTTATGAATTTATTCTTAATAGGCAGGGCTGTGCAGTGAAGATCAGGACTCCCAAGTGCATAATGTAAGCACAACAGAGGAAGCTGAAGAAGACTCTAATGAACACCGGGCACGTCGGCCTATGAATGCTTTCCTCCTCTTTTGCAAGCGGCACCGTTCTCTGGTGCGACAGGAACATCCTCGTCTTGACAACCGTGGGGCCACAAAAATATTGGCTGACTGGTGGGCTGTGCTGGAGCCCAAGGAGAAGCAAAAATACACTGATATGGCCAAGGAGGTAATGCATCCTTACATTACGTTACTATACTGGTGTAGTAAAGTTACATTAAGCTCTGCTTTACATGCATACAATTTAACCTGAGTCATTTTTGAGACCAATAATAATAATAATAATAATAAAAAAGACTCAGTAGCCCCTCGCTACTGAGCCACTTTCTCTCAAGCTCATAAAGTCAGTAGAGATTATGGATGACAGCGCTCACAGAAGCTTTCTTCATTACAGAGACAAATTGAGGCTCTTTTTAACCTTGGTGAACCTCACAGGTAGACAAACTAGTGGCAGGCAAAACATGGAAGTTATGAGCATATTCTGTCCAGCGTAAACGTTTACTCCTTGTTGTAAATCTTTTGGAATCTGTTACACACAACGATGCAGCCTCCAACTTCAGGTTGAATCGTTCAGTCTGTCAATCACTGTACGGAAACCCAAATTCTGTATGTTTTTTTCACTCTAGATTTGAATATAAATCTCTCCAGATTTCTCAGGTACAATCTTCTGGTATGTGCCATAGTGTCTATTGACATGTGGATGAGAAGGCTGGTATTTTCAGCAGTTGAGGTTTTTCTACAGGAATAAGATTATATGATTTGTAGAAATCATATGGTTGATGGTTGGGACCACAGTTTTACCTCTGGAAGGTTTTAGGCTTGTGATAAAGTCGGAAGCGATATTGAACAAAGGAGGAGGTGATGGTTGAATAAAACTTAAGGAAGGTTCTGGTGCAGATGCACCTGAAATCAGGATGTCGTTGTGAGAGTGCCACCAAAAGCAGCAGCATAAGAGTACAGTAGTTCAGCTTCTTCAAGAATGACAGAAGGACCTTGAGGTGTAAACCTAAATAATGATTAGAATAAGCAGGTGAAGGTACATACATGTGATTAGGAGACCCTTTTCCAGGATCACGTTTAGTCGTCAAAGATCGATGGATTAGTTGTAGATCCACCTAAGATTATTGCTTCATTGGTGCTCCTTATTTGAAATCTCTTAAAGTCTGACCCTTGTGCTTGGTTTTGTGGGAAACCACAGATAACTTGACCCAATGTGCAACTTGTCCATATTTTTTTTTACCTATATTCTTTGCCTAAAGTTGCAGACAGTAATGTTTATTAATATATGTATGTACAGTACAGACCAAAAGTTTAGACACACCTTTCTAATTCAATGGGTTTTCTTTATTTTCATGACTATTTATAAGGCAAGAAATCCCACTTATTAACCTGACAGGGCAGGTTGACCTATGAAGTGAAAACCATTTCAGGTGACTACCTCTTGAAGCTCATCGAGAAAATGCAGAGTGTGTCAAAGCAGTAATCACAGCAAAAGGTTGCTACTTTGAAGAAACTAGAATATAAGGGGTATTTTCAGTTGTTTTACACTTTTTTGTTTAGTGCATATTTCCACATGTGTTATTCATAGTTTTGATGCCTTCAGTGTGAATCTACAATGTCAATAGTCATGAAAATAAAGGAAACTCATTGAATTAAATGGTGTGTCCAAACTTTTGGTCTGTACTGTATGTAGGGGTGCGTGTGTGTGGGCGTGTTGTGTGGGGGTAGGTGTGTGGGGGTGGGTCTGGATGTACTGTACAGTCATGGCCAAAAGTATTGAGAATGACACAAATATTATATTTTCACATGATCTGCTGCCCTCTGGTTTTTATGTGTGTATGTCAGATGTTGTCATCACATACAGAAATACAATTGCAATCATATTGTGAGTAACAAAAGCTTTTAATGACAGTTAGAATGAGTTAATGCAGCAAGTCAATATTTGCAGTGTTGACCCCTCTTCTTCAGGACCTCTGCAATTCTCCCTGGCCTGCTCTCAATCAATTTCTGGACCAAATCCTGACTGATAGCAGTCCATTCTTGCACAATCAATGCTTGCATTTTGTCAGAATTCCTAGGTTTGTCCACCCGTCTCTTGATGATTGACCACAAGTTTTCAATGGGATTAAGATCAGGGGAGTTTCCAGGCCATGGACCCAAAATGTCTATGTTTTGTTCCCTGAGCCAGTTAGATATCACCTTTGCTTTATGGCAAGGTGCTCCATCATGCTGGAAAAGGCATTGTTCATCACCAAACTGCTCTTGGACGGTTGGGAGAAGTTGCTCTCGGAGGACATTCTGGTACCATTCTTTATTCATGGCTGTGTTTTTAGGTAAGACTGTGAGAGAGCCGACTCCCTTGGCTGAGAAGCAACCCCACACATGAATGGTTTCAGGATGCTTTACAGTTGGCATGAGACAAGACTGGTGGTAGCGCTCACCTCGTCTTCTCCGAACAAGCTGTTTTCCAGATGTCCCAAACAATCGGAAAGGGGATTCATCAGAGAAAATGACTTTACCCCAGTCCTCAGCAGTCCACTCCCTGTACCTTTTGCAGAATATCAGTCTGTCCCTGATGTTTTTCCTGGAGAGAAGTGGCTTCTTTGCTGCCCTCCTTGAGACCAGGCCTTGCTCCAAGAGTCTCCGCCTCACAGTGCGTGCAGATGCACTCACACCTGCCTGCTGCCATTCCTGAGCAAGCTCTGCACTGCTGGTAGCCCGATCCCGCAGCTGAAACACTTTTAAGAGACGGTCCTGGCGCTTGCTGGTCTTTCTTGGGCACCCTGGAGCCTTTTTGGCAACAATGGAACCACTCTCCTTGAAGTTCTTAACACCTGTGTTAATGGAGCAATCACTGAAACAATGTTAGCTGGTCCTTTTAAGGCAGGGCTGCAATGAAGTTGAAATGTGTTTTGGGGGAGAAAGTTCGTTTTCTAGGCAAATATTGACTTTGCAATTAATTGCTGTTACGCTGATCGCTCTTTATAACATTCTGGAGTATATGCAAATTGCTGTTATAAAAACTGAAGCAGTAGACTTTGTAAATATTAACATTTGGCCATGACTGTCTGTATGACTGTCTGTATGTATGTATGACTGTCTGTCTGTCTGTCTGTATGTATGTATGTATGTATGTATGTATGTTTTTACTTACAGTATTTGTTGACACTGTGACTATGTCAAGACAGTATGACATGAGGCAGGTTATCTGTGAAAAAATTGAGCTCTTCTGCCTGCTCTCAGTGCTATCTAGAAACAACCAATCAGAGCCAGGAGGAGGGTCTTCGTGATATCAATCACAATCTTGTGTGACATTGCTTAACCCTTTCCCTCAGCCCCTCTCACCCCCCTGCTCTATGCTACACTGCAGCTAGCATAACCTGTTATGATTGCTCAGGCTACTTAGCATGAGTACTGATGATTACAGATAAACTTTTTTCTGTAACGGTAAGTTGTTCGTCCACCATTAGGACATTTAGCAAGGAGAACATGAGTTTGATTGACAGTGCTAAGACCCTCCTAATGGCTCTGTTTGGTTGGTTTTGGTGGGAATGGTGTATTTCATCAGACAGCAACAGCAGCACATGGGGGAGGTCTAGGAAATCTGTCTTTTCACAGATTATCTGTCACATAGCATAGCTGTCATAACATGTAGATAGTTTTTACAAACATATATCTTTAATAAATGTTACATACTACACTCTTTTTTTTTTTAAACATTTATTTATTGATTTTAACAGGAGAACAAGAAACATGCATATGTTCACTTACAAAAACCTAAAGTGTAGAAGAACAGGGAACATACATATATTCACTTACAAATACTTAGAATGTAGACCTAGACCAGACGAAAACCCAAAGGGCATATACACAGGGTAGACAAAAAAAAAAAAAAGAGAGGGGTTGAGGGGGTTGCAGGAGACCCTCAATTGACCAACCGACATAAACATCAATTTGACTCACCATATGGCCTTATAGACATCCCTCTTTCCATCCATCAAGTTGGATATCATTTTGGCACAGCCAGGTGTAAAAGACAGACCAGACCACCCAAAATTTATCAAGCTTATTCTTAGTAAAGTAACTGATTTTCTCAAGTGCAAAGTAGAACGTCATTTGTGTGGTCCATTGTGAAATTCCACATAATGTCCTTTTCTTCCATGAGGATGCAATGCAACGTTTAGCTTCCAAAAAGGAGACATCAAGTAAGGATCTCAAGTTGTTTGGGATAACAAAATCTTCAGGATAAATATTCAAGATGCACATTTTAGGATCCAAAGGAACCTTTTTACCAATCATCTGACCTATCACAATCAATACATCTTTCCAAAACGCTAACACTCGGGGACACGCCCACATGCAATGAAATAAAGAACCTTTTTGGGAAGTACATTTAATGCAAGTGTCAGGAATATTAGGGTTAAAATTATGCAATTTAGCTGGAGTGATGCATTGCCTAGTCAGCCATTTGTATTGTAATAATTTGGAATTTGTGTTAGCAGATTGTGTATGAATCGAAGTGCAAGCTACTGACCATTCCTCACTCGACAAGTTCTCTCCCAAGTCTGCTTCCCATGCTTTTAAGATGTTAGTCGAAGATTCTTTACATTTGTCAACCAACAAGGAATAAAGAAGAGACACCTGTCCTCCGTCATATAGGTAACTTACAATAATGTCTTCTAATGAAGACAAAGAGGGCAGATCAAGATTATTATGTTGCTTGGATAAAATGAAATTCCGAACTTGAAGATATTTATAGAAATGTTTAGTAGGAATGTCATGTTTGTTTTTAAGTTCTTCAAATGACATAAATACTCTCCCTATAAAAAGATCAGATACCTTAGCTAACCCCTTAGCAGACCAGAGTTTAAAACCTGGGTCTGCTCTACCTGGACCAAAGTCCCTGTTTCCAAACATGGGTGAGAACTGGGATAGCTGTTGCTTTTCTCCCAAATAATCAAGTACTTTTTGCCAGACAAGCATTGTATTTTTCAGAAAAGGGTTTTTTGTTTGTTTAATAAGTTTTTTCCTGTCTGATGAGTACAAGTATAAGTTTATAGGAATAGAGATATGCTGGGACTCCATTGTAACCCACGCTGGGGGCTCTCTGGAAATAAAGTAAAACATAGCTGCCCTGATCTGGGCTGCCCAGAAATACCATAATAAATTTGGCAATTGTAAACCACCCCTGTCATAAGGTAGATATAAAAGGGACAGTCTCACTCTAGGACGCTTACCGTTCCAGATGAAGTTTGAAAAAGTTTTATTTATCTCCTTAAAGAAGGAGAGGGGAGGGGAAAGTGGAACTGATTGGAAAACGTATAGAAATTTTGGCAATATTGTCATTTTTATGATATTGACGCGGCCTATTAAGGAAATGGCTAGTCTGGACCATCTTTCTATTAATTGCATAACTGATTCTGTAAGGGGGTTATAATTAGTTGGAATGATATTATGTATTGTAGGGGTAACTTTAACACCTAAATAGGTAAATCCTTGTTTAGACGCTACATATGGAGTTGAAATTGGAGGATTGAGACGTTCGTTTTCTGATAGGTACAGTATTTCAGATTTAGCCTCATTTACCTTATATCCTGAAAAAACTCCAAAAGACTGAATTAAATCAGTTATTGCAGGCACAGTGTTACCCAGCTTGGAACAAAACAGGATTATGTCGTCTGCATACAAGGCTATACGGTGTTCTAAGCTCCCTAATCTTATACCGGTTATATTACCGTGTTTGCGAATTGCCATAGCTAATGGTTCGATGGCCAATGTGAACAACAGAGGAGAAAGGGGGCAGCCCTGCCTTGTTCCACGTTTCAATTTAAAGGGAGATGAAGTTAGACCATTGGTTAAAATTTCAGCTTGTGGGTTAGAGTAAATTAGCTTTACCCAGCTAAGAAATTTTCCTCCTATGCCAAAGCGTTCCATAACAGCAAACATATATTGCCATTCTATCCTGTCAAAGGCCTTCTCTGCATCCAGCGACAGGATAGCATTGTCTGGAACTCCAGATTTTTCAAAAATTACATTAAACACCCTTCTGATCTTGTGAAAACCCTGTCTTCCTTGTACAAAACCATTTTGATCAGGGTGAATCAACCTGGGTAAGAGTAGCTCCAACTTCCTAGCTAACACTTTACACAAAATTTTAACATCATTATTACTAAGAGAAATTGGCCTATATGAGCTACATTGAGTTGCAGGTTTACCTGGCTTCAGGAGTAGGGAGATGATTGCTGTATTAAGTAAGGGAGGGAGAGATCCTTTACTAAAGGATTCCAGATACATGTCAAGCATAGGAGGTATCAGTTTGGATTGAAAATTTTTTATATATTTCAATTGGAATTCCATCAGGCCCTGGGCTTTTACCACCTTTCAAACCGGATATAGCCTCAGATAATAATTGTGCATTGAGCTCAAAATCAAGTGAGTTTAAGGATTCACTATCTAGGGGAGTAAATTCTAATGAATCCAAGAAAACAGTTTGTGCCTGGGGAGCAAGGTCTCAGTAATCTGAGCTATACAAATTGTAGTAAAATTTTGAAAACGTGCTGTTTATTTCTTTTAGGTCAGATGTAAACACTCCTTCAGCTGTTTGAATTGAGTTTATTGCTTTATCTGTTTGTTCCTGTTTGATACGCCAAGCCAACAACTTACTAGCCTTCTCACCTTGTTCAAAATATGATTGTTTCAGTCTCATTAAACTTTTAATTGCTTTATTTGTAGATGGCATGTTGTATTTAGCTCTTAACCTAAGAAGTTCTGTGTTTAGTTGGGTTGAAGAATTATGAAATAGTTGTGTTTCTGTGCTTTTAATAGATTTATCTAGTTGTTCCAATTCTTGTTTGTTAGTTTTATGCTTGAAGCTGGTAAAACTGATCATTTGGCCTCTTAAAAATGCCTTAAAGGCCTCCCATCTCACCGTAGCCGAGGTTTGGTGAGTGTTCAATTCAAAATACATATCTATTTTTGTTCCAATAAATTGTATGAAATCTGGGTCCTTAAGCCAAATTGATTGTAGATGCCACTTAGATGAAAAGGAAAGATTTGGAACCCTAAGGCAGAATGACACCGGAGCGTGATCAGATATTACTATAGGGTCATACCAACTATTAGTAATGTGTGGAACTAGATCAGCTGAGACTAAATAGTAATCAATTCTTAAAAATGTTTAGCAAGTACTAGAAGAGCATGAGAAAGACTGATTAGGATGCATATTTCTCCATATGTCAACCAAGTTGAGTTCTTTCATGAAGTTAAGTAGTTCTTTCCTTGTTTGAGCATGAGAAACGTCTTTGCCTGTTGATCTATCTAACGTTGGAATGAGCGTACAGTTAAAATCACCTCCTATGATGTACCCTCCAGGAAGCGACGCTACAGACAGAAACAGGTGTCTAAAAAAGCAGGGTTATCATTGTTTGCCCCGTAAATATTGACCAAATTTAGTTTCACAGACAGAATCACACATTGTACAATTAGATATCTGCCATATTGATCCTCAGTTACATTGATGAGCTGGAATGGCACCGAGCTGTGGATTAGTGTGATTACGCCCCTCGAGTGTGAGCTAAAGGAAGTAGAAAAAACCCAACCATGCCATCTTCCCCTCACTCTACTAACATCATCAGGGGTCAAATGAGTCTCCTGGAGGAAAACTATCTTAGCCTTTAATTGTTGAATCCTTTTCATCACCTGTCTCAGTTTGACAAGTTTATTCAGACCTCTTACATTCCAAGAGGTGAATTGAAGGTCAGAGGCCATCAGAAAAAAGGAAAAATTATTTCAGCCATGGCATGTGTATTAAAGAGTGAGCTGCAGAGGGAAAACATGACAGATAAAGACAAGAAAATACAAACACAACAAACAACAATTAGACAATAGGGTGTAAATCCCCAAACGAAGTACACCCACCCAACCCACTGAGAACACTTCCCAAGGAGCCATCCAGGCTCGGCCATGAAGCCCTGCTGGTCCACCCCAGCACTCATGACGAAGAGGAACAGCATATAGAGAAACCCCATCAAACCGCAGCCCCCAGAAAATCAGTAATGAACTTAACAACCAATAAACTAGAATGAAAATAAACACACATTTGCATGTCTTAACCTTAGTTACCCTAACCATATTGTAAATTGACCATGTGTATTAAACACAAAATAGAGCTGCGTTAATAACCATTATAAACCATCAAGTCAAAGAATTGAAAAGATATGAATATAGAAGTGCACTTACAATGTGACCATATTTGCATACATAGTGAGATATGATTAGACCACGTCATATAATTGTTCACCTTTCTTGGACCTCTACCTGGTTCGTAACCAGGTTACGCTCCCGCTGGAGCTGCAGGACAAAGGACTCCGCTTCTGCTGCCTTGTCAAAAGCGTGACGTTTCTTCTTGTAGGTCACCAAAAGTGTGGCCGGGTGAACAACACCGTAGCGCAGCTCCGGTAACTCCAGAGAAATAGAAGACAGATCCTTTTTCACTTGGTCAAATATCTTGCGCTTTTTCAGAAGTTCAGCAGAAACGTCCGGGAAGAACATGACTCTGTTATTCTTCAAACGTATTTCTCCCCTCGTCCTGGCAGCCTTCATGATCCGGACTTTGTCCGCGTAGTTCAGCAGCTTCATGACCACCGCTCTGGACCGTGTCCCCGCAGCGTCAACCCGCCCGACTCTGTGTGCTCTCTCTATGATCAGCGGGATCGGGAACGTTTCTGCACCAAGCACCTCAGGCAGCCATTTCTCCAAAAATGCACACATGTCAGAACCTTCAGTCTCCTCAGGGAGACCGATAAGACGGAGGTTGGAACGGCGACTACGATTTTCCAGGTCGTCTATCTTTAGTTGCAGAGCTTCAATGGTAGTTTTCGTAGCAGTGTTATCGGCTTGCAGGGAAGCAATAGAATCCTCGCTAGCGCTGATTCTGTCCTCCGCTTGTGTAACACGCGCGGCAACAATTCTTATATCCGATTGCACCCCCTGGATAGCAGTTAGCAGGCTATCAAATCTCTTCACAAAGTCATCTTTCATCGAGTTAATAGCCGCCACGAGGTCACTAGAGCTACCTGCTTCCATGGCCGCCAGACCATCACCATCTGTGACTGTGGATTCGTTGTTGACGGGAGGCATATCCGAAGAGCCACTGCCAACTGGGGGAGAAGCTGCCCCGTCGCTGAAGGCCATGCTAACGCTAGCTAGCTTGCTACTCCTAGACTGTTGCGCTGGGCTCAGCATAGACGTTATTAAAGCCTTTTTGGAGGTTGGTTTTGAGTTCTTTGGTGCCATTTGGTCAGCGATAACTAGTACAGTTAACTAAAGAAACGAAAAGCAAGATAATACAGGTTGTTAATTTAGTTTTTTAGAAGGAAATTGGAGAGGGCTCCACCGCACGTCCGTTCAGCACCACGACATGACCGGAAGTCACATACTACACTCTTAATGTTGGCTGGTAAGGCAAAAATGGCTCATCAATGCCTCTTTTCAACCGGCTCGGCTCGGCTCTACTTCAGAGTGAACGCATTTCCACAGGCCCGGCTCGATCTACAGCAGGTTGATGCCTCCTGGCGGTGGGGTGTATAGCCCCCCTCTCCAGGCACCATGTGCTGTGCTTCATTACTATGGGACCGAACGCGAGTTGTTGTTTTTCTGAGACAAAAGAAGAAGAGAAAACTGAGCTATTTTTTTACAGCCTGATTGTGATTTTTCTGAGATTTCAAGAAAATGCTCAGTGGGAGGAATACTTCGATTGTGGTGAGGATAGCTGATCTACTCCTTTTCAGCAGGAGGAAAACAGGTGGCTCAGACAATGCAAGGTAAGCTAACAATGATTTTTGTATTCCAACTATAAAACTTGTAATACAGTGCCTAATATATCTTAATAGTGTCAGAATTGCATGTTGGTGCCACACATTCATAATATATTCCAATGTGTTTTTAGATGTTGGTAAACTGATCATCAGTGTGGTTCTTCCTGCAGCCTCTGAGTTGTAGGATGTCGCATCAGTGTCCGTCTTCCTGACTGCCTGCTGGTGTTTACCTTCAGGATGTCCAGAGACCTTCACCTTTCTGGAGCAGGAATCAGATGAGCTCAATGTGCTGATGAAACGATGAAACATTTCTAATTTAAAAAGAAATGTGGCTGATGTTCTTACAGAGTCACAACAACAACAATCTGTTGTTTTTAACTTCTCAATACATTTAATTATGATTCATCTAAAAACAAATAAAGCTGTATTCCTTCTAATCTGACTGGTTCTAGTTTTATTCAAACCTTCCATGTTTTCACATTTTGGTCACTAAGAATTGATCGGGGGCTTGAAAGTTTAAACTCAATCTTCACTAATCAAGGTTACAGGTTTTGGACACATTTTCTCACTTTCTTATATTGAAGATTTTCCAAGAAGACAGCTAAACAGTGAGTGGATAGAATGATGTTGTACAAAGTAGAAATTAACAAACATGACTTGTATTTGGGGTCTTGTTAATAGCAACCCTGATAATAATGTATGTTCACTTTTGGTTGCCTTCTTGGTAATCTACAATGTTAAATGTCAATGAAATACATATATAATGTTATTTTCACTCTGTCTAAAGCTCCTCACATTTTTGGGAAGATTGTATTAGGACCTTGATGCCATTCAAACTGCTGTTTGTACAATAATGTGTGGAGTGAGTATAAAAAAAGAGACTTTGTTCAATGAGAGCTCAACAGCTTTTACTTTTCTTCTTTTGTTTTGTCTTGTCTTTTGTCTCCAACATGGAGCTCTGCCATCTCAGTGCTGGTAGCTGCTTCCTCCTATAGGACATTCAGTCGTTGTTCTGACAGTTCATGTCAGCACCATCATGTCAGCCATGTTCCTCCTCTTCTATTCCCTGGGAAAAGTAATCAGATGTTATAGCTTATAGCATATAAATGTAGACAAATAACAGAGTTATTAATGTGGAAGTTACATAGAAATGATTTAAAACAGACATGTTACCTTGTAAAATATTTTGTACCATTCCTACACTCTTATAAATAACTGGAAAGTCATCTAAATTTAAGACAAAACATAATTACTTGTAAGTTTTAGACCTATGCAGACATACAGCCATGGATAAAGTGCCACTCTAGTTTTCTTCAGGTTTATTGTTAATTTTTATGTCCTGTAAAATAAATAGTTTGTAATCGTTCAGTTAGAGAACTGATATGTAGCCATTTTAGAATAATACAATATCATATATATATATATATATATATATATATCATAATATGTTTTATTATCTCTTAACGGGGGAAACTCCGGTGCAACAGCAAAATGACAAACAGTCGTAGCATTTAGATTCACACAAACATAAAACATAAAAAACAAATGAAGGGCAACATGCTGTACAGTATTGACAGTTATAAACAGCTCACTCCAATCCCAAGGAATGCGCAACTGAGTATCTTCAGAAAATGCGTATGTTGTGTTTGAGCAATATAAATACAGCAGACTTTGTGTTTCAAATGTTTTCCATGACTGTATGTAGGCAACATAAAATATAGTAAAAACCAGACAAATTTATCTACAAACTGCTCACCTGGCGGGAGAGCAGCAGCAGGGTTCTGCATGAGTCGGTGTTCACCGTGGGGCTGCATCAGGCTCCAAAGCGGCTAACCGAGGCTTTTCATTCTCTCCGCTACATTGATAAAAACGACTCGTTCCTCACTTTTCCATTAAGCTACCACTGAATATTGAAGTCTGATGCAAAGAAAAGTCGGCATCTCATTGTTCCACTGCTTGCTTGTAGCTTCCATCACTTCCGTGTTGCAGGGAGTTTGAAATTTTGCGGCCATTTGTGTTTCTTCTCTGCTACGTCTGACCACACCCACGGCCAATCAGTGAACAGGAGCGAAGCTTGCATCACTCACGAGCTCCGAAGCAGGGACCTAAAAAGCAAGGCCAGCCTCGAACAAAGGCCGGTGGAAACACTCGCAAAGCGAGCTGAGTAAAGTCGAGCCGGGACCATTAGAGCCAGACTGGAAAAGGGGCACACATATCTTGAGTATCGCTGTGAGCATCAGTACCTTCACCATTATAACTGACATGAGGGTTTGTTGGGAGGTTCGCTCTATTGCTGGGTTTCAGATGACGTAGCACTGACATCACCCAATACAGATGGAGGGCAGGAAGTAAATGCACCCCATTTATTTCTGTTGATCCAACATCAAAATCCTTAAACCGTTCTAATAGAGAGAAAGATGAACGTTATTTTTGTGTTTTGAGTTTGAGTGATCTTTCTGTGATGATTTTGACACTCAGAAAAAAATGTGATTTTCTGAGTAGCATTGAAATAGCTAGTTGTGTCATAGTTGTAGGTCAGGCCACTTGTCTAAAACCCTCCTGAAGACTTTTAATAGTAAAGGGACTAATTTAGGTTCACATGGCTCACAAAACTCAGTGGGAAACCCATCTGGGCTAACTTTAACAGATTAAAAATTGTTGATGGCCTAATTTAATTCTGATAGAGTAGTATTGTTTTTCAATTTATATTTATCTGTGTCATCTAGAATGTGCATAACTAAATTACTGAAAATTGCTTCCACTAGGGCTGAATCACAAGCTTCAGAAGCACACAGATTTTCATAAGACTTCTTAAACCTAGCATTAATATCATAAGTATTACTTATTTCAGATAATTCACTCAGTTCAATAAAAATATCTATTTGTGTATTAATGAACTCAGTAAACCACTATGAAAAGGTGGAAGACATATTTCCTGGGAAGCTGAAGTCCAGAATTATCGGAGAAGGATCCAGATTACTATGCTGTGATAGTTTACTTGGGTAACCATAGGCAACATTTTTTGGTGAATTAAAAAGTAGTCTGTTCTTGAACATATTGGGTGTACTGAGGAGAAAAATGAAAATAGGTTGGATGACAGATATGTAAATATTAAGGGATCCGTTATTCCATATGTCCTAAACGTATTGATTCACTGAACTCAAATTCAGTTCTACAGTCGGGATTAAACTGTGTGACTCTGTGATCTGGTAAAACGGAGAAACGATTGCTAAGGAAATCCATATTATCCCAGTTAGGACGATAAACAGTGAATTGACTGTCCTATTAAATTGTTCACCTTGTGAGTGCAAACTGAGTGAAAATATTGCATGCTCTGAGGATTCTAGACGCATTCATCAAATTGGTTTAGGGTTAGTGTTAGGGTTAGGGTTAGGTAGGTAAAAAGTGTGACTTTTAAACTTATAATGATGAGACAATATTTTGTTGGGTTTCTCTGGATGACTTAGTCCCCAGACATTCCAGTCCATCAAAGTGATGTTGGTCAGTTCTCTATTTACTGAAGACATAATAAGAACTTAACAAAGAGGACATTGAAGAAAACATGACACAATGGAAAAAAGGGCATAAATAACAAGTAAAGTGAACATAAAAGATTATTACAACGAAACAAAGCTGGTTTCAAAAAGAGACCACTATATATTCAGTTCTCCAAATCCCTCTTCTCCCTATCCAAATTGTTTTAATGCTTACCATATTGCTTCACACAAAAAACAGTATGATTATGAAAAGACCTAGCCCTGAAATGTCACAATGTCTAGGGCAATGTCACAACACATATACAAAATATATTATGAGACTCTAAGGTTTGATCCTCGTTTCTTGAACGTTTTGACCGTTCACAAATACCCCCAATGCATAACTCCTCAGTGCAGAAGAACAAAAAAGAAAAAGGGTGTGAACAGTAATGGTAATGGACATACTCATCAACTCTTTTAGACCCACAGAAGGTAGTGGATAAATATGCAGTGTAAAAAGAACTATTTGTGTTTTTTCTACTTTTCACCAAATACAAATCAGAAAAATGAAAACAAGTGTTTTCATTTTGATTGATTGAAACATGGCTACAGTAATACAGATTTTGTTTTCAACAAGATCACTTCTTTTTATTTTGTTCTTCTAGTATAAAGATGCCTTTATGAAGGCAAACCCAGGCTATAAGTGGTGTCCCACTACAAGCAAGCCACTCAAGAGCTCTTCCTATCAGCATGTCAGCTGTCCTCGCAAAAAGGTGTGGTCCTTCTCCTGCAACTCATCCAAGGACTCTACTGCCAAAAATGTGCCCAAAAGCGACAGTTTGCACCAGTTGAACTTTGCCATGGCAGGTGGGTTTAATAGCATAGTAGTAAGATGATGAAGAATTAAATTACTTTTCTAACTTGTGCCATTCATTTTAAGACCCCACAAAGATGGGAGGCCTGAGCATGCTGCTGTTAGCTGGTGAACACGCCCTCACAAACAGGGAGGTAGGGTTCTCTCAAACATCTTTTGAGGCAAAAACTGTCACTGGAGTTGTCTATAAACTGAGTTTTTGAGGTTCTTCATTTACAAATATGCTTTCGATTTTAGATTGTGTTTCTAAAAGTTTGACGGTTCTTTTCTATTATCTGCCTAACCCTAGAAATTTTTTATTTTCTAGATCTCTCCCAGCACTAAATCTACATTACCTGACATAGCCATTAAAGGAAGCTCCTTTTCAGAGGAAACTAAAGAGGTTTGTTTTTTATTCTAAGTCCCATAATTCCATCTGCTCCTTTCTGCAATAGAAATGGCAATTGTTACATTATTCAGAATTACGTAATAAATAGAAAACAATATCTATAATTCTGAAAATGATAGTTTGGTAGTAAATTGTCTGGTGGAATGGTAACTTTCAAAACTGAATGGGCTTTAACTAGTGTGAAAAAGAATGACATTTATTTCTTAATGCATGATTGTGTCGTTTAGTTCAAAGTTTTTTAAATTCAAAGTCTATTTATACAGTATAGCATATTAACAACAATCTCAGCTGCTTCATAAGAGTTATAGAGTTGTAGATAGAAAAGGGTATACATTTCAACTTCTATGTACTATAAATCTGGAACAAACTGGGCACACACATTATTCACCCAGACAGAAACCTATACACATATTTTGTTTTCAAATTCCACTGAAGTTTATTTCACACTCCAGGTTGAAACAAAACACACTACAAACCATCTTTACAGTGAAACACTTTTGTGTAACAGTTTTTTTTTTTTCATTCATCCATTCTGCTTCCTGCGCCCCCCCTACAATGGAACGGCGCCCCACACTTTCTGAACCACTGCTTTAAATCAAGGCTAAACCCCCACCTGTTTAGAGTTGCTTTTGAACCATAATAAATAGAACATTGACCAACACATCTGATATCTGTGTATTGATCATTTTGATGATGGTACTCATCAAAATGTAATGTTTGTTACTGGTTTCTCAAATTGGTGACAATGGTATTTTTATGACTTTTTAGGTTTGTGTTTTTATGATGTAAATATGATGAATATTAATTAATCCGAAAAGAAATTAAATTCAATTGAATATGTCATTATTATTATTTAAAATTTGATGGATAAAAATAGATTGACCAGTATTGATGCTGTTAGTCAAAATGACGGACATTGAGAAAATCTAACTAAAACTTTGACTGAGAGATCTGAAAGATAACTCATCTCTTCACCCGCCCCCGCAGCCCATGAACCAATCAACAGCTTTCTTTAAACCAGGCCTTTCCAGCCGACCCGAATGGAAACAAAGCTGTCGGGGTTCCAGAAAAGACCCTTTTCCAGTAGCACGCCTCTAAGGTCTCTGTGGCCTCGGTCAGATTCGTTTTCCATGAGCAAATCCGGCGTGGCTCGGGCAGGTCTTGTGCGAAATTCTGTTCCCCTGTGAAAATCTGTTCGGTAGCGCGCACTGCAGCCAGGAGAGGCTCCCCCCTCATAACTTTGTCATATAAGAAACCAATGTTACCATATTTACAAGATTTATTGTTCATGAAGAGAGGAATAAGCACAGGTAAAGACTTGCTGGTAAATTAATTTGTTCCCATGTTATGGAGGGGAAACAGATTATTTCAGGCAGCTGAAATATTTGGTTCCCCCCTCATAACTTTGGCAAATAGAGAGCAAATCTTTTCAAAATCTCAATGGTTGTTTTGTGTGATAGTATGATGGAGCCACCCAAAATTAACAACTAGAAATTTCTTTTATCCAGTAATCTGTCATATTTTACATTACAAGGGGATTTTAGAGAAAGCCTACACGTATTTTTTAAGGAAGTCTTAATTTTTTGTGCCCTGCTTACAGCCAGCTTCCATCCTATTATATCAGCAATGAAAAACTATAAATACAAACTATGTGTGTCTGACTTATTTGTCAGGCTTAAGTGACAAGTTGGAAAAAGACAGATTCTCTTCGCCATTAAAAACAACACAAAACAGTGTAAGAAGACCTCCACACAAGACCTCATTTATTTATTTATTTTACAGTTTTGTTAGCTGCCGATTACACTAAAAGTTACAACCTTGACATGATTTATATGAGTTATTTTACCGAGAAATTGATCAGAAGAGTCAGGAAAATGGCCAGATCCGCCTCTCTGGCTGCAGTGCGCGCTCCCGACACGGGAACAGAATTTCACAGGGGAACAGAATTTTGCACAAGACCTCAACTACATTATATTAACTTGTGATGTGAATTTTATTTTAATTTGGTTTTAAAAATAAGAATGATAAAATTTATGCATGGCTATTAATTTACATCTTTTGACTGTATTGCCTAAATCCAATTATATTTACATGCATAGCGAAATAATCATATGATGTGGGCCTTCATCATTATGTTTGGATCAGCAATGAATTGCTATAAGACAAAATTAAATATCTGGGCTTATTCTAGTCCATCAAACATCAGCAGAGTTGAACACAGAAGATGCACGCTCACATCTCCCCATAATAAAGAGGAACAGACCATAAAATGGAAAAGCTCACTACCAAACTGGTTAGTGTGCAAATTGCCTGTGGAAAAGCGAATATAGTATTTGCAGTGCTAAAAGGCCTTTAAAATAATTCATTAAATAAGATAGATTGTTGCTCACACTAATAACTGTAAATATTGTTTTTTTATCTGAAATTTTAACAATGTGATTAGCGTTTCCTTAACTTACCAGAATTGCTTTAAATGGTAATTGAACAAACCTAGTTAACAAGATATTATCTTTTTAGAACTTATAACTTACCATAAAGCTAACCAATTTTTGTTCATATACCTTCTGTAGATGTTGTCTCAGACAATTCCCAACAGAGTGCCTGATATTATTGACAGCAGGATGAAGACAGGGCTTTCCCTGGTGGAAGAGGTAGGAATACATTACGTACAGTCTATCAGTATTGTTATATCCATCCATCCATCCATCTGTACACCCTTGTCCCTATTGGGGTCAGGAGGTGTGCTGGTGCCCATTTCCAGCGAACGTTTCAGGTGAGAGGCAGGTATTGTTATAACTAATGATTGAGTTTTTAGAGTCATATTTTTGATGGAAATACTTTGTCGCCACCTTGTGGCTGAAATAGTAATACTCATAAGACAAAAAAACTGTTTTTAGACTGTCATTTTAAATGATTTAAGGAAAGCACATACAGCAAACTGATGTTTGTTGGCGGAGTAAATGCTTCCCTAAGCTAGGTTTGTGAACAATCCTAAATGCACTTATAGCATAAGTATTCTGTAGCTTTAATTTAAAATTTAGAACAAAATGTCAGTTCTGCACAATGTTTTTTTGTCTTTTCTGATATTTCGGAATCAGGAGACATGATCAGGAGGCCTCAAACATTTTACTTAATAAAATACAGGTTGAATAAAGAAAAGGAAAAAAAAGTTTATTTACAAAGCAACTGATGCAGAAGTGTTTATCATTTAAGTTCATGGCTCTGATGGAAACATCCACATTGTTACACATCCCTGTAATTGTAAACAGGAATTTCCCATGTTGTAAAAATTGGATATGGGAATCCAATTAAGTAATGTGCTATACCTGCAATTCCACAGTGAATCTCAGACCCCATGATTTCAGGTCTTTAAAGGACTCCAAACTGGGCAAATATCTGTCTGTTAAGATCATGAGAAATTGTAGCATGACCTATATTGGTGTGTAGAATATTTCATCATTGACCTTGCTAGGGGACACTCCCGCTCACACACAGACAAACTTAAACTAAACAATAAGTTTGTGATAGTTTTTTAAGCTTCAGAACATTCACCATGACATTTCCACATGAATTCAGACTTATTTTGGAGCCACTTTGCTCATCAATATACCAGATTGCTTTTATTGTTTACCCCTCCACAGACATAGTTGTATAACTTGTTTCCCCTTCTATTTCTGATTTCATCTTCAAATTTGCATTCTACAAATCAGCGAGAACATATTTTTTTGTAACTTCCTTGAATTCAAAAGTTTACATACATTTGGTCAGTATCCAAGTCACCCAAGTCATACGTTTTAAAATTTATGACTAGTGTTAAGCTTTTTGGGCTTCCTTCCACAAACGTTTGATAGGTTAACTGAAACATTTGAGTTAATTGGACTTACATTTGAGGATGTATTTTAAGGCTACACCTGGAACATACTTTTTTCGTGTTTGACATGGTGGGAAAGTCAATAGAAATCAGCCAAGACACCAGGAATTCAGAGAATCATCTGTTAAAACAATTTTATGCAACTGTAGACATGATGTCCAACCATCGTAATGCTCAGGAAGGGGACAGGTTCTGTGTCTCAAATATTCACATTTTGGTCCAAAATGTGCAGACTGACCCCAGGACAAAAGCCTTGTGGAGATGCTCTCTGAAGCTAGTAAGTCAGAGCCATCATACATGGGCGAACATGGACTGTAAAGTCAACCAGCAAGGAAGAAACTTCGCATCAAAAGAAACATAAAAAGCTAGATCACTGTTTGCAGATACACAGAGGGACAAAGATCTTAATTTCTGGAGATATGTCCTGTGATCTGATGAAACAAAATGGGAACTGTTTTGCCTTACTGATCATTGTTACATTTTGAGGGAGAACGGGGAATCTTGTACCATCCTAACTGTGAAGTATGGGGTGGCAGCATCATGTTGTGGTGTTATTTAGCTTCATAATATAGGTAGCATCATGAGGAAGGAACATTATTTAAAACATTATGAAGCAACAGGTTAAGACAAAAACCAGCAAAAAAACCCTTCAGCTCAAATTGGTATTCCAAATGGACAAAGACCCTAAGCTTACAGCCAAAGTGATTACAAAGTGGCCTAAGGACAGTGTTTTGGTGTGGCCTTCACAAAGTCCTGATCCTGTTCCTATGGAGAAGTTCTGGAAAGATTTCTCCCACAACTTCCACCTCACAAACTCAGTCGGGTTTGTGAGGCAGCTTACAAACCCGACTGAGTTACACCAGTTCTGTCAGGAGAAATGGACCAGAACTCCAGCAAACTATTGTGAGAAGTAGGGATGCGCCGATCAGGTTTTTTTGCTGCTGATTCCGATACTGATCATCCATGAGGCCGACCTCTGCCGATCACTGATCACTTCTGATCACCTGGAATGGCTGGTAATTTTTCGCATTAGGTATAAATTATACTATATTGTCTGGCAAATTGGCAAAATTATCTGGCAATAAATTCACCTAATTTAGACATAATAGACATATTTTAATACATATCTAAAATCTTTTTTTTTTTTAAGTTACAGCTTTAAGCAGACGTTCGGTGTTAACGTCTAAATTGGTGGAGGTTGAGCGGCTCTACATCTGTAAAATATTACTACCAGTAGCTCGTAGCGGCGGTCCAAGAGCAAGAGCACAACCAGCGTCTTACACCGCTAGCTCGAACACAAATTATTTTTCAGGTTATTTGTTTAGCTTTCTGACCGTCATGCTCTTCCAGGTGAGTTTTGGTAGTTGTGTGCTGCTTTACCTGCTATCTGGCTGCTCCGGATGTCCTTTTTTCCTGCATTGAGCCTCGATGTAGCCAAACCCCGTCAAGTTTTTTAAATGCCATATTAAATTTATTGTGTTGATGCATTTTGATGTGCTTCACCCCTGAGGTAATTTTCCGCCGCAATATGCAAACATCCCCATTCACTCTCAGAGTGTTAAAGTTCCACAAGACAGGATTTGTTGCCGTGCGCTTGCGCAATGTGAAGAAAAGAGGAGATTAAAAGCACATGCAAGCTGCGAGGTGAGATAAATGTGATCAGTTTTGATGATTGGCAGCAAGAGACAGTGATCGGTGATCACTGATCATACACTTTTTCACGGAAATTCGGCCGATCGAGCGGCACACCTCTAGTGAGAAGTTTGTGGAAGGAAACCCAAAAGAAGTTATCCCTGATACTATTGACCAAATGTATATAAACTACTGAATTTGAGGAAAGTTGCAAAAATATTCTAAAAATGTTCTACCCATGTTTTCTGGCATTTAGTAAAAATAAATAATTTTGGTAATTCTAACTAAGCTAAAACAGGTAAAGTTTGGTCTGATGCTAATTAGTGAACTGATAGAAACTATGGACAGTGAGAAGACCATTGTTTGTGTCTTTCTACTCAGTGTACACCTTTTACACTGTCAAATTATGGATTTGACAGAATTACATATGTGGCTACAATCTAATAGCTTGCCCCCATCAGAGTGTGAATGTGTGTGAATGACTGAATGTAGTGTGAAGCGCTGTGAGGTTTTTCTGGACTTGATAAAACACTATAAAAATCCAGGCCATTTACTATTTTACTGAAAGCTTCAGATTAAATATGTGCACTTTTAAAAAGTGACTAGTAATATTGAAATATAAATTATTTCAGTTATGTTTTTCATCTTTTAAGCATGTTTTAATTGACAGCTTAAACAGTTTGGTTTCATCAAGAGCCAGCTAATTTCATTGCTTAACATAGTAAAAGCTGAAGTCTAGATGTATGTTATTCAGTCTGTTAGAATCAAACAGAATTATTATATAATACCAGGAAGTAACACGATGGAGAACTGATTATGTCATTGTGTGTTCAGTCTTCCTTGTCAGGCACCCTTGAAGGAAAACCATACAGACAGTCAGCTCTCTTCCAGCTTGCAGAGGTAAGTGAATCGTCTTTAAAAGATGCATGTTAAATTATTAATGTCATAAAGACAATGACGTAACCATGTCTCAGGATCTAAAATTTGAATACTTGAATACAGGTGTAGGAAGGTCAAAATATTGTTGACAACAGAGCTTCATTAATCCATGTTTTTGCAGGTAATAGCATACATTAGATTTGATCGACCAAATTTCCATATCGATGTCAATCTTTTAGGACCTTTTAGGACGAATATTTAAACTTAGACTTTGACAAATTTCCAAAATAGCCCATCTGATGAATAGTGATATGTGTATCTAGAACTTACTATTTTTGTTCCTTGTCAGTTAATGTATTTAAAGGACACTTCAAGAACACCTTTTTTACACCAAACTGTTTGGACTGCAGTAATTGTTGGCTAATATATTTTAAGAGTTCTGAAGTTGAATTTTTTATTCGGATTTGATATTTATCCAGTAGGATCGAGTCTCGCAGGAGCAAAAGCCCACCACTCTTTGATGCCACCCTTTGGTGTTCCTCGCTCACATTTTTACTTGCGTTTGCGACTCTGCTTTGTTGAACATACAGTGATAATGGGCTGGACACACAGGAGCCAACATTGCTATCTCTGAGATCTGTGCTTACTAATATATGGTGTCTCATATTTAACAAAACAACATACAGTATATTATTAATACTATTATTTAGCTACACAGTAAAAAGAAAATGTTGACAAACTATACAACAGTTTTATATGTACATTTCTACAATTAGTTAAAAACTGCAGTGACTTGTACCAAAATTTCTAAGTTGATCAAACTAGACTTTGAATAATTAACAGTTTTTTTCCCCATTAATCTTTGCATTTTTGGTGTGCAAAAGGCAATGCCTGAAATATTTGTAAGAAGTCCTAAATATTTGGCCTTGGTATTCGTCTTGGAATGACTGGTCTTCACTCCATTCCTGCTGTTTTATGTCTTGAATAGAATCATGATTATATAGGATATGTGGAGGATATTTTCGAAAATACAGATTCACATAATGTAATCGTTTTATTTTGGGTTTTTTTAGATGTGTTTAGCATCAGAAGCAGGAAAAATAGACTCAATAGTGTCTCAGCCCGATGACAACTGCTCCACAGCAACACTCAAGCAAATATCCATGAAGCCAGGAGTTAAGGAGGAGAGAGACAACTCTGACTGCTGTAGTCCTTCTCATAGATCGCCCTCCCCTCCATCTCCTTCCTCTGGAACATCCACCCCCACTGCTCAGCATACAAGCCAAAGTGGATGTGTCAAAAAGAAGAACAAGAAATATGAGGAGGTGAAGTCTAATGACATCCCATGTTCAGAAAAGAGAGTGGGCACAAATTGTCAGCACTTGGAATCAAATGTGGACAGCACCATTGAGGCAGTGGCCAGAGGAGCTTGGATTGACAAAGAGGATAAATCCAAGAAGAAGACCCCTCCCAGTTTTATCAGTAGAAGCTCCGGTCTGCCACAAAAGAAAACTAAGACCAAAGTTAAGACACTGGTTAAAGCAAAAGAAGAGGAGTTGGAAGACAGCAGCAAGCTGCAGGGATCCTCTGATGGGGAGAGAAAGAAAGTAGTGCCTGGCATTGAGGCCAAGATTGAAACAGAAAGTGTAAATAGTGAAAGCACAGGCCTTCAAGGCTGCATGCCAGTGTCTCCCCAGCTCCACTGCGGCCAATCGCCGGTGAAGCCCAAAGAAGAGGACAAGGAGAAGCACAAGGAGAAAGAACAGCAGAAGGCTAGTGACACAACCTGTGAGCTGAACACACACAACCATGGCTCCAGAAAATCCGAGCGAAGCTGTAAGGGTGCCTTGTACAAAACTCTTGTGTCTGAGGGAATGCTAACTTCACTGAGAGCCAATATAGACAGAGGTATTTAATTTGAATTCTCAACCAAATAGATTAACCCATTTAATCCCAATTTTTTCCTGCAAAATAAGTGCATGGATTTCAATCCTTGGACCTCCCTAACATGATATTTATGAATTATTACATTTTATGTTGGTTATGTTAGTGAAAATGTAGGTTTTATACTTGGCAACAATTGTTGCCGGTGAGAAACTGCATAGTCTGCATTACACAAATCTGGCCTATTTACACATAAAAGAAATAAGAAAAATCATGACATGCATAACTTATTATAACAAAAAATGGTTACAAGAGTGTTCAGAAATAATTTAGATACATAAAGATTCAATATTACATCCTGCAGATGTCATTGTTTCAATGTGCCGAGTGGCCTGTAATCTCATTTGGTCATTTCATCAAAGAGGCAAAATCAGGTAAAAATGTTAGTATGAACAAATCTGCATCTGGGAGGAAATTCTTCCTGTTCTACCAGACCAAGAACTACACCTTGACCTTGTCCTAAACTAGATTCAGGTGTGGCATCATCTTGTTGTGGTCATTCAGTGCATAGACCACACTTTGTGGAAAGGATCGCGTTTTGGGGGGTGAAATAGGAGAAGGGTTCAATTGTGGGAATGACAGTGATGTAGAAGACATCATTTTGAGGTTCCTTTAGGCCTAGAAGATCTAAAATATCTGATGGTTTTAAGCTGTATGGGAACAGCAGGGCATATAGAATAAACAGGCAAACCACTGACACATAGCATACTGCTGTCTATGCATTATGCTAGCGGCAACAATTGTTGCCATGCTTACATTCACTCTTCTTATGATGAAAAGATGAATGAAGGGATGCAATTTTCTTTATTTATCAGTAGAAGACACTTGAAAGAACATATGTTCAAAATATTTTATTTATATTTGTTTATTAAAGTATTTTACTAACTTCCTCTTGTACAGGTTTGTGACAGACTTTTACCTCCAGCGTTACAGGCAGGAAGTAAAGAGGTCTGGTCATGTGACCTTTCACACTAGATACATGAAATTGATATTGCTTAGAGTATACACATTATTATTTTATTTTAAAACTTCAATTAGCTGCCAAAAGTCAAAACTATTATTTGAGAGCTCCCACAAGTTAGAAAAAATGTCTGGCAACAATTGTTGCCGGTGGGATTAAATGGGTTAAACATTCCACTCCTGTCTTGTGAAAATATGTAGTTAAGGAATGCTGATAAACGTAACTAATATGGCTGACTCATTTCTGCAGGTAAAAGAGGTGGCTTACGCGCTTTTGATCATGAGTCTAACTGGAGTCAGGACAGCTGGACAGTTTCACACTTGGGACCAAGTAATACCAAGAAGCTAAAAAAGTCCAAGTCCAAAGAAGAGTCTTCACAGAGGTTCGTCATATCCCATCACAAATACATTTAAGTCATGTAAAATCTGTGGAAAGAGCTAAATATTAGGGTGGTGGCAAGTAGGGCTTTCAGTCTTAAGGATTTAGGGTTCATCACCAATGAGAACTTGTAAGAATATCAGTGGAAAAACGTGACATATCTCCTGTGTTATGCAATAAAAAAAGATATTTTCCAAATTTAGTTTCCCTTTACATTACATCCTTTTAAAATATAATGAAATGAGATGCTGGGGTCCTTCCCTATCAGAATCGAGCTTCTTGATTGAAATAATTTCATTTCTTTGTAAGCCATTTAACCTCCAAAATGGGTACCAAAGGGGTGATGGAGTGGCGCAGGGGTTCAGCACAACCCACATATATAGAGGCCTTAGTACTCAAAGTAGCCATCGCAGGTCCCAGCCTGGTGACCTTTGCTGCATGTCTTTTTCCTTCTCTCGTTATCCTGTTTCCTTTTAATTCACTATCAAATAAAGGCCACTAGAACCTTTAAAACCTTACAAAAATAGGTGCCAAATCATTTTTGCCTGCACCGTTTGTGATCTAACTTTGGTCTTGATTTTTCAGCCTGGGAAAACTAGAAGAAGAGTTTGAAAAGAAGTTCAACAGCCTGCCACAGTACAGTCCAATCACCTTCGATAAGAAGGGGACAGCTGTTGCCAAGAAAAAGAAAACTGACTGCTCCTCTAGCGTAGATGAATCCTCCAAATCTCCAAAAGGTCAGAATGCTGTTTATACCAAAGGTCACTCCACTGAACAAAGCAATGCCAGGATTTCCTCCAGTGTATTATATGTCTGGCCACCTGCCTCCTACCAGGCTACGTGTTGCTTATTTTTGTTTTTTATTAAAAAAATATTTTTATTTATTTATTTATTTTATTTTTTTACCTTAAGCCGACTTCACACGTTCTTGCTGTGCTGAGTATTTCACTGGCAGAGCAGAGTTGTTCCTGTAAGATGGGTTTCTACTTTATGCATTGAACATGGTATGAAGCCAAGAGAGCGAACCAATCACACTGCTGGCTCCTCTGCGCTTTGGCCGCCTAGCGCGCTGTTGTGGCTGGATCTCTAAAGTTTACCTCAATGCGGATCACATGCTCCTTCTTTCACTTAAACTGGACACAGACTCACCTGTGTGGACATTTATATCAACCCCCTGTAAGCACTCATGTTTCTTTGGAGAACTCTACATCTAGACATGAGTCAAGTTTAAAAGTCACCACATTTGCTCAGCTTGTGCAGCTCAATGTGAACACAAATATACAGTAGGTGCGCGCTAAGCGTGCAGTGAGAATGGTATATCTGTGTGAGCAAAGAATTATGTGTTGCATGTGCGTTTACATCTTAACATACTGCCCAGCTCTGTGTCTGCGCTGGTAAAGTTTATGTATGTGTTCCTTGGTTAGATGCGCCTTAGTGGACAAGTGGTACAGGCAGAGTGGCTGTGTGCACAGAGATCAAGAAAACTCGTCCCATAAGCCTGGGGCAACCAAAACAGTCTCTGTGGGGCTTATTAAAAACTCAATTGAAGATCTACTAAGGCCACATAAATTAAGTCTCCCTGTTTGTCCCTCTGTTTCCAGCAAAGAGAAGCACAAGTGCAGCAAATTTAGCTCATCATGCAGGGCCGGTCCAAGGTTGTATGTGGCCTTGAGCAGAATTTGATTTAGGGGCCTGTCTTGCTGCTAAGAACATCAGTATCACTAACAACATTTCTCATAGAATTAGAGAAACCTGGGACAGGGGACCTAGTTTAATTGGCTAACCTTAAGTGATAATTGTAGTTTACTGTGATTTGTGAACAAACAGAACTCAAAGATTCACCTCATAGCTTCAGATTGTAGCTATGGTAACAAAGCAATCTAACTATGATGATTGTTCTTTGCACTTTTACAAAGTAAACTTTCCGGGTCCATAAAGTCTTAAATTTAAATTTGAATTCTGTTATTTTATCTATGCTGGAATTAGGAGTTTCACTAGTTGACTAGTCGATTCTTTACTTTGCAATGACTTTTTACGATGCCAGTCAACTAGTCCCAATCATGTGACAAAACAGATTTTTCCTGATTGTTTCTTGTTCTTTTAATTCTGCATAATAGACTTGGTAAAAGTGTTTTTTTTATTAATATTTGCCGTAAATATAGCTGATAAAGCCTCCAAGTTGATGTGAAGCATTTTGCGCTTATGTCACTATGACGTCATCGCAACCAGACGACTTCGACTCGACTTCTATCATGTTGTAGTTGACCTTAAAAAATATGAAGTTGTTCAACCCCTATGCTGGAACCATTAAATCAAATTTAACAGCACTGACATTTTCAATAGACAAATGGTAGATTTCTATATCTGTGGTCTATATTAAAATGTTAGCATTTATGGGGTCCTTTAAGGCCAGGGGGCCTGAAAAGGCTGCTGACTTAATTTGGATTTAACAGAAGTGCAAATAATTGATATTTATTTTAATTGTATTTTATATATATATATATATGTATATATATATATATATATATATATATATATATATATGTATTTGTTGTTTTTAAGACTATAGTTGTGGATTTAAGTATTGTCAGCAATGTCTTTCAGTAACATAATTACCGAGTAATATTTGAACATTTCCTGTCAACTGGACATTTTTAACACAAAAATACAGTGGGCCGCTGGTGGGCCGCTGGTGGCGCCGCTGGTGGGCCGCTGGTGGCACCGCTGGTGGGCCGCTGGTGGCGCCGCTGGTGGGCCGCTGGTGGCGCCGCTGGTGGGCCGCTGGTGGCGCCGCTGGTGGGCCGCTGGTGGCGCCGCTGGTGGCGCCGCTGGTGGGCCGTTGGTGGCGCCGCTGGTGGCGCCGCTGGTGGCGCCGCTGGTGGGCCGCTGGTGGGTTGCTGGTGGCGCCGCTGGTGGGCCGTTGGTGGCGCCGCTGGTGGCGCCGCTGGTGGGCCGCTGGTGGCGCCGCTGGTGGCTGCTTCTGCGCCACTAGACCACTGGGCCTAGCAAGTTTTCTGGGTGAAATCCTGAATACAGAGTTCATTTACATGCAGCTCCAGTCAAATTAACTTCCAATCCAATTAAAACTTTGTCCACTCAGTCATGTCATGCTTTGTTTCCACCTAAGCCTAACGCTTCATGAACCTCAACAGCTGCTGTGACCGATTTTGCTAGCATGCTGACTTTTTCTTTAGAGATAATGGAATATATTTTTTCATCCTGAAAAAAACTGTAGTTCAACATCCTCTTTTATTTTACATGAAGTTAATACAGTTTTTTACTTAGGTTTTGTTTTGTTAGCTCAGTTTTGAAATGTTGTGACTAATGTGGCTGTCTGTTGTGCAGGGCTTGTTTGTCCTTTTTTCTGTGCTTTTGTGGGAGTGTTATGTAAAACCTTTATCTGCTGTACCTTTCCTGTCACAAACTGTGAAAGGTCTAAGTTATGTTGGTCTGATTGATGTTTGTTTTGTGCATTGTTGCAGTGGAACAGAGTAACTGCTGGCAGTTGGATTCAGTTTCAAAAGCTCAGCCCTCTGCTTCCATGTTCCTTGACATCCATGGTGCCTCCAGCATGGAGATGCTGGTTGGCAGCCAGAAGAGGAAGGCTAGGAAGTCCAGGATTACACACTTGGTGCGCACGGCTGATGGCAGTGTTTCTGCAGCTGAAGGTGAGTTCTCAGGTGCTCCATTTATCAATCGTTGTGCTTATGGTCTGGGATTTTAACTTTTAACTTGACCAGCGAGAGGAAAGAAAATGGACTTGTGTTGTTGGACTGAGGATTTTCTAGTCATTTAAATAATAATAAAAAAATGTCAGTGTTGCACACTTAATGATTAATCAGTGTGATTTTTGCAAGTTCTTTTATTTGATGAACACTGTTAACAGAGAAGAGCGACAGTGAGCGCCTCCACTGACCAGTCGTTACTGTACTAAATTGCCGTTGGCTCGCTGAGTCAGGAGTGCTCACCATGCTCTATGTGCCAACTGGTGGCGAACTGCTGTAACTGCAGTTTAATCATGAAATAAGTGAAATGTGTGTTTTGCTAATTTTTAGATATGTTCATATGATTTTTATTTATTTATTTATTTAATTACAGAAAACAAAGCTGGGGATCTAAACCAGGAACAGGATAAGAAGCCATTAAACCAACAGAATTTATGCAATGAAAAAAGGTGCTACAGCAGTCCTACAGCAGAGGAGACTGGGCGGAACACCTTACCACCAGAGTTACCTGCTTTCTTCAGTTTGGCAGCCCTTGCTGAGGTAGCAGCCATGGAAAATGTTCACAGGTAAGAGCTTGGGCTTTCCTCATATATTGTTCAGTAGATGGATAACAGCATGAGGTGTCTTGGTGGGCTTGTAATGCTTGTCCTGTCTCATGTCCATATTTCAGAGGCCAGAGAAACTTAGCTCAAAGCCAGAAGAAAGAACTTGTACAAACTCCGGTTCTCATATCCTGCGCTGATCAGTGAAGTGATGCTGCTGCTTCTGGAAGAAGATGACATGAACAGTAGTAGTGAAGCTTTGCTTTCCTGAGAGGTTGTTTGTTTGGAAGGCTTGGACAAACTCCAGACTTCGATTTTGCTTGAATCTAATATATGGGGAAAGAAACCCTCTCCTCTTCTCCCGCCTGCCCCTTCTCTGTTGGTGTCTCAGTGTTTCATCCTGAGCCTCTGTTGGGCTTCAGGGAGAATGCTTTTCTCAAAGGATGGCTTTGTGTATTCAATGGATGATGTACTTGACACTCAGTGAATTCCCTACAGTAAGTGGTGGTCAGTACAGTCTAGTTGTTGAGAAACAAGTAGAGTAGGTAAGGTGGACTTTCAGGTAGACTGTTTTCTCAAACTCACTAGCTGCTTTGAGAAAAATGGTCATGAGAACATTGGAGCTGTTGGTCTGTTGCCGAGCAGCAGGCCAACAGCTCCTGTGTTATGCAAACTAAAATCATCCCTTTGTCAACAGTTTTTGGATATAAAGGGGGCCATTTATATACTTCCATCACAGTTCCACATACATCACAACTTGAAGAGAGATGGGCTCTTAGCTTTTGGAAGGAGCTTTGTGAATTGCTTCTTGGTTTTCAGTATCTCTGCTGCAGTGGTCAGAAGATCCTCAGCTTGGGCAGAAAGAAGGATTTGAGGATTTGCTTCATCTGTCAGGAATCACAGTGATCCTCCAATTATTGCAAGCTGTCGCTGCTGTGTACCGCAGTGTGACACGGATCACTCCCGACAGCCACATGCACAAAAGATCTATCTACACTGATGTGTTCCATATGTATGGAAATAAAAACATCAACAATGGCACATTTTGTGGCTGCAGTCACTATGTACTGTTTAGCACCGCCACTGAAAAGAAACACCTACTATATTTACACCTGATTAGTCTGTGCAAAAAAAAAACAAGCTTTCCTCAGTGCATGGCTTCCTTTTTAAAGGTGGTTCCTATAGATTTGTTGTATACTGTTATAAGGAAGCCATTTTGGAGGTTAAGTGTGACTGAAAAGACCTAATTTTTTTAATGGGACTGTGAAAGTGCTTTTGACTTGCAGTCATGTTTGTTGTTTTTTACTTGATGAATAGTTCCCACACCTCTCTGAACACATTTGTATGTGGAAAAGCTTATTTGCCTCCAGCTTCATCCCAAAAGAACTTTTAACCAGGGTAAATGATCATGACAGACTTCCTTTAAAGCTGTGGTATGTTAATCTTTTAAAAAATAGTTTTTTTTACATATTTCTTAAAACTGTCATTATGTTGTGACAGTACGGTATGAGACAAATAATCTGTGAAAAAATTTAGTTCCTCTGCCTTCTCCCAGTGCAAACTACAGAAATACACAGCTCAGTCAAAAACAACCAATTACAGGCAGGAGGAGGGTCTTAGCGCTGTCAAACACTCTAGTGTATGCACTGCGCTCACCCCCTGTCCCCTTGCTCTCTGCTATGCTACAGCTTGTCCTTATCAGACCACCTATGATGGCAGATGGAACAGTTAGGTTAGTTGTTTCTTTGCCATTAGCACCATGAGCACGAGGTTGATATGACTGATAACATATTGATATATATAATATATACTGATGTCGCTAAGACCTTCCTCCTGGCTCTGTTTGGTTGTTTCTGGTTGGCAGCGCTGCATTTCTTCAGACAGCAACAGTAGCTCAGGGAGGATCGATCTTTTCACTGGCTCATAGTTTACTGTCAGGACATACTGACAGTTTTAGCAAAGATTTAAAAAACTGTTTTTTATATAAAAACACAGCTCAGTTTTAACAACTACTTGCTCAGTTTATTTTGGTGGTATACTAATTTAGTGTCCTAGTATGTATTATCAATGAGCATTTTATATTTATGAGAAGATGTTTTAGTGTAAGCAAAGTTTGTGTCAACTAATGTTGGACTGAATGTTAAGAGAAATGCATTCCCCTACATCTGAACTAGAGTTCATAATATCAGAGGACTTTGCTATTGCTTATCTTTCTGTTCAGTGTCCCTGGAAGTCAGGTGTCTGTTTTTAAAGCCGGCTTCTCAGAACTAAAATCTAGCCTTAACCCTCCCACCTGCACACTGTTTGCCACCACAAAGTCCTGAAGCAGATTTGTCATCTCAGTTTTAACATATTTAAACACTGGAATGCAGTTTTCTCACTACTTGAGAAAAAGATTTTAATTTCTTGTCTGCATAATTTCCACAGAGTATTCACTGCTTGTGTATTCAGTTTCAAACTGCACTAATTTGAAATCAAAATGATGAAATTTAAATTCCACATGGAAGAGTAAAGCAATGCCCCCACTAGCCACAGGGTTCTTCTACCACCGTTGTGTCTTTGACGTTCTGAATCAAGTTAGCTGTAGTTTCCACATGAAAAAAAGAGCAGCCTGCACTATGAAGCAAGTTTTAGTGACCTTTTGAGGCATCTTCAGGTTCAAATCATGATTTTGTCTTCTTACCTGTGTCATCTGTATGCTTGAAATCTTCCCTACTCCCAAGCAGCAGAATTCCACCAATTAGTGCACATAACAGGGAAAATGAATGAAATAGACAGTAGTATACAACAGAAAGAGAAACAATTTTAAGTTAGCTCTTTTCTATTAATAGTATATTCAGGGCCTAAATCAGGGGTCTGCAACATATTGCTCCTGAGCTGCATTTGGCACTTTGGACATTCCAAAATGGCTTCATAACTTTGGTTAAAGTTATATATAGATTTTGCAGTTGAAGGTTATGTTAACTGGTCTCTCCAAATTGCTCTTATTGTGGGTGTGGATGATTGTTTATCCTATGTGCCCTGTCCAGGGCGCACGCCCCCGTCGTGCCCAGTAACTATATTTCCATTACAAATGTGCACAAATCTTTGTCTATATTCTGCTAACATAAAAAAACAACACAATTTTGCAATTGCGGTGTTTCCATTAAATAAGAAATTAAATTAAAATCTTATGTGAATAAGCTTTTAATAACTTCCAATAAGTTATTAAAAGTTACGGTAGCAAAGGATGTAAACAATTAAATGAAATATAATCATAATTTAACCACAGCCGCAGCTAATGACTGCTGCAGACCACCAGCTCTCTCCCTGCAGTACAAGTGAATGGAGATGATGGATTGTTTCTTTTATGCTAAATTGCTTTTCAGCTTTATTTCATTTTGTTTTATGTTATTATTTTATCATGTCAGTCCAACTCTGCTTGTTTTAGATGTACAGCAAGTACTGAGGTGATCAAGTCAGTCTATACCAGTAAACATCGTCCTTACTGTTTGGGTTAGTTTTACCCAATCTACTGAAGAAACCTGCTTCATAGTGTAGGCTTGTTTTGAAGTGTCAGATCCAGGTTTGTTTAGTCTGATTTGTTTCATAATACAATAAAGCTAGCTAGGGCTAGTGGAGGCAAGGCATGTAGCTGATTCCTGTTTTTGTTGCTCAGAGTATATATATGCATATATATATTTTTGTATATATAAACAGTGCTCAATAAGAGTCATTTCATTCCGAAGTCCCTGTTTTTATTTCAGCAATGCAGGTGGTCTTCCCAGATTTGCTGGAATCTTCACAAACTCATTGATACAAACAGAAAAAAACCTGTGTTCAGTTTTTACCATGACCAACAGCCACACCTCCTTCCCCTGGAGCTCTTTGTCCCTCTGTGTGTAGACCAATACTTCCATGACCACATTCTAGATACAATTCTACTGCAATTTAGATAGATTACGTTGTTTTTTCTATTTTATTTAATATTGTTCCTTTTTTATATAAAAAATTGAGGCTTTTCATTGTTCACAACTGTGTGAACAATGGATGTGCTTGTACTTATCTGGTGGATAATACAGTGCATAAACAATACGCTAGTCCTGTTAGCCCTGCAGCTGGTGTATGTCCTAATAACGCTTTTTGCTATGGAATGTCACACAAAATGGGTTTTAGAAACCCATTTTGATTTCTTAAATCACAATGTTCAGATCTGATAATAATGTTTGTTCATGTCTTTGTTAGTCTGCAAATAATGCTGAACTGCAACCAACCTGGAATTGCTCATTTGGGTTTAAAATACAACAGAGTAGCACAATAGACTACAGAGAACCAAACTACAGTCTGTCATAATCTTAATAAGAATCAGTATATGGAAATGTATACTTTCAGGTGTAAGAAAGTTCCATCATTGAAACAGAATTGAAAAACATGTGAGCTTTTGTTTTGTTGGAAATAAGGAGTCCCCTGCGCCTGTGTGTCCACATCAACCCTCAACACCCTACCTTCTTAAAGGAATATACCTCCTTACAGCAAGTGAGTTTATTGACATTTGCCAAAGAAAATGAATGGTATGGTTCGAAGGGAAATTCTGTTGGAGGAAATATAAATCATGCTAGCATAACTGTTGCACTGGATTTTTTAGGTGTTTGAATCTTCAGGTAACATTATCAGTACAATTCATTGTGATTATCTAATGAAATTATGTTTGTTTTTGAATTCAGAGTTTGACTCAACCTCAACACAAGGAATATAAAGTATTTGCACCTTATGACCCAAACCAAAATTATCATGGTCGTTAAACAAAAATAAAAAAAATATTTCATCCACTCAATATAGTTTGGGAATTGCTCCATCCAGTAAAAACTGCACATCTACAGATTAGCCCTTCATCCTCTTGACTTTTCTATTTAAAAATGCTTCTTTAAGGTTCAAAATTCTTATATTAGTTACAAAGATTAACTATAATGCCCTTTTGTGCTAGTACTGTCTTCTTGAATGTAATCATTTTCTACCTATATTTTTCTAATTCAGCCTTGATTGTACCGTAGGTATGCTATGACGGTATACTGTTGCTTCTGTGCATATTTTGTTCTAACAATTAATGTAAGGACAGCTGCTGCACTGTTAATTCAGTGGAAGTGCGATGAGTATGCCCAAATGACTTCTTGGAGCATGTGAGCATCCATGAAACTGACAACTATTGACTGTTGCATTGAGTTTTGGGGTAATCTTTCTCTGGTTTGGTTCGAAAGTGGGGACAATCCTGCAAGCAGAATATTTGTGTGTGAGTTTTAGCTTATTTATAGCTCTTCAAAGTTTAGTCAAATTTCAAACAGAAAAAAGCATTATATATATTTGCTTATACATAATCATGTATGAGATCATTTGTCCTTAACTAGAATGTAGATTACGCCTTCCTTATTTTTAACCTAAGTTTGCAATGATGGTTTTCAATGCCTACCTAACTGATAAGTTGTAGATCAATTGACATTATTAACCATGTGCTTGCCATACATTATGTAAACAATGTTCTTCATGATGTGCTATTTTGATTGTTAAAGCCCAATTTGTTTAGTGCTGCCTTGCCTTACTGTATTCCCATTGTATTGTGGGATCCCCCTTCTCCTTATCAAACCCACATTGCTGTCAGAACACTGTTTGATGACACAACTATTCCTTGTACAACACCTATTAAAATAACTTCTGTTAAACCTGTCTGTGTGTGTGAGAGTGACATTTTATGTCAGTTTTATTTGATTTTGTTTTGGTAACTCCTGGTTAAGGCTGAAGTATGTAACTTACAGAAAAATGGTATTTTACAGATTTCTTAAAACTATCACTATGTCATAACAGTATGATACTGATAATCTGAAAATTCCCAGATTTTTCAGATTATCAGAAACAGCAGATAACCTGCTGTTATCGACAGAGTTATGGAGCTCCATCAGAGGGTCAATTTCCCTTGTGTATACTCTAACACATAAACCAGGTGTGTATGTGTAACATACATACCAAGTATGTCACACATACAGTAAAGCTCTAGACTAAAAAGTCTAGAGCTCTAGTGAATGTGTGTCTAAGAAGTCTAGAGCTCAGAAAATTAGGGACAAGTTTAAAGGCTCAGGCAGAGACAGTTTGGCGCCCTGGCCGAACCGCCTTTCCGGCACCGCCATACACCCTCCCCCTCCACAAAGTTGTTGATGCGGGTGGGAGGTCTGGGGGGTTGTGGGCAATTGGGATGAGGATGGTTTGCATTAAGCACTCAATGGTGCTTAATGCAAGATCCTCTGGTTGTAAGAACAGAGGCGCGGGGAGTATTTGAGGATCGGGGACCATGGGGGAGGGGTAGGGGTGCGCTTATGCCGCCCTCCACAAGATGCTGTCCTGGGCAGTTGCTCATGTCACGTATATCAGAAACCGCCACTGGCCATCAAATAGGTTATTTGTCTAAGTCAAATAACCTAGTTTAACAATCCCTCAGATGTACTGCATTCCAGAGAGATGATTCTACTTTTAAACCCTGGTTTCAAAGGGTGACAGGGATGGAGGGAACTCATCAGGGCCAGGTAGACTTCCTGGAAAAATCAGTTTACGAAATTAAAGGAGGTATCTTGTATCAGAAGAAAGGAAAGTATGAAGCTTCAGGCACAAAGTTATGGAGTTGGACAATTCAATTACCTGGGTCGGTCATAGGATTTTTCACAAGACACTCAGTAGAATCAGCAGCTATTTTGTTTGGCCTTCCTGTGAGAAGTTGACTTGAGGTAAATGATTCAGTAAATGGCAACTACAACTGCTGCCAATCACTGAAGCACCTTTTGAAAGGCACCTTTTGTGGGCTCATTAGAAAGGAAATCTACAGGTCATCGTTGGTAATATTCAGATATTACTAATATCTGAGGCCTTTGCACTCAGATCTATTGCTATCTGACATGTTGCTAACTCATACCTGTCAAGTCTCCCATTTTGGCCGGGAAACTACCGTATTTTACCTCTCTGTCTCGGCGTGCTTCCATATTAGCATTTTCCCCTAAATGTCCCGTATTAGAATAATTACGTTGCGACCCTGCCTCCTGCAGCTTTTCTCTAGAGTAGGAATTCCTAAAGAAAGTCTTACAGATTGTGTACATGTTGCTATAGGAATTAAGGGACTTTTCACCCCCAAATAGATGGGCTTGTAGAATAATATAACCACTCTCAAAAATATGCTGCACAAGTTTTGTTTCTGACACAAGTTGCCTGTTTGCTTGTCAGGAGGTTCCACAGGTTTCTCACACTTCAAACTATCTATGGCCACCAAGTGAGACACCCACTAGATCTGCGGTAGGACTGCAGATAAGACCCAAAGTCAGAGGATAAAAACATTGAAGCATTTTTTGCAATGTCAGAGCGAGATTTCCTGCAATCTCCCTCTCTAAGAGAGAGTGATAGCAGGAAATGCCATTATTTGCACAAGAAAACTGTAGGAATCATTCCTCTATTTTCAGTTAAATCTTAGAATTTAGATTATTTAGTTTCTTTTTATTTTTTGTTTATTTTCTAGTTGATTTATAATTAGATTTTTTGTTTAATTTGTTATTTAAAATGCGTTCTTTGGCTAGTAATTCACTTAATTAATTAATTTCAATTTGGGACGTGGGTGTTTCACAGTATAAATACATCATTTTAAGTAGCTCATTAAGCAAGTGGTGGTCAGATGTTTTTTTTTACCAGTCAGCCAGTTTGTCATCAGTCATCAGCTGTCAGTCTGTCAGTCAATCAGAGCAGGAGAAGTAGCAGAGTCCTGTAACCTGTTTTGTCTGAACAGTGGAATAAAACAAAGATAAAACATTTTGACCCTTTTCGATCTTTTGAACTGCGTAAGCCAGAATCCCTGGTGCATCAGGTGACTATTTGAGTTGAATTCACCTGTAAGTCTTAAGTTTTTTGATTTTTGAATTTGAGTTTTGGACAAATAGTCATTTCAACAACATAAAAAGACCTGATATGATCAGAAGGCCAGAGACAAAAGGTTCTGTTACTGCTTCCCACCAGTGGTAACAAGCTGCTGATGTAATACTTAAGATGTATTTACAGTTAATAGAACAGACAATAAGACCAGTGCTAGGTTCGGCTACGGGAGTAGAGAAATGTATAGGTGTATTAATGACCACAGACTAGAAAATAAGTTTAAACTGCCGGCTTATTATTGGTTGAAAAAGAAAGGAAACAACAATATTACAAACAGTTGACATACATTTAAAACAAAATTCATTCAAAAATAGTTTCCCTGTTTCTTAAAGAATATTTGATTTAATCCCTGTTTGAAATTAAACCTAATGTTAGGTATTATAGGATACTATTTATTTAAACCTAGGTTATTTAATTTCCAGTTAAAACTGCTAATGTACTTTGATTTACAGTTTTTTTTTATCTTTTAAGTCTATTTGACTTACTTAGTATTTTTTCAAGAGGCTAAGTTTTTTAATTCCCTGTTTTAATCATTTATTGTTTCTATTTTAAACCCAACAGAAATGTTTACATTTCATCCTACATTGTAACAATGAATATTGAATGTGGTTTGAAGAAAAAACAATAAAATACAACAGAAAACAATCCAGCAAAAGGCCGAATAACTTGTGCTTCAAATCAATGTCTTTTCTCTCTGATGATCCTGAAGTGTTAATCCTGTTTCTCTGACTCCACTCTTCAGCTGCAAACATGGGCAGGTCATACCAGTTTGGATGATACACAATGTCCAGCAGAGGGCGTAGCTCCTGCTAGACAGCGGTTAAAGGCGCCTTGGGTTACGCCTCGCCATCTTGTTTCTCACTCAGAGAATCCAAGTCAGCAATTGACTCGGAATTTCCCGGTTCAATTTTCCAGCAGAACCTTAAAGGCCTGGTTTAGTAACCAACAAAGCATAAAAGTTTGCTTAGCTTTGTTCTGTACTGAATCAAGTCCATACACTGGCGAGGGGGGCATGCTTCATCCCACACCAGTTCATCCATTACATCCAGTTTTTTAACATAGAACAACATAAATGTGCTACTTTAGCTTTCAGTTTCAATGAAGTAAAATTATATCACAAATAACATTCCACACAGGAAATAAATACACCTTTTAACTCACTAAGTCCAGTTATTTAACATATAACACAGTGTCCCGAGGTGTAATATGAAAAACAACTCCGAAAATGAAAAAAAAACAACAACAAAAAACTTTTGGACCGCAGGTAGACTTTTGATTCTCCGTTTCTCATATTTTTCCTCTTTTTCAAAGTACAACTCTGTGAGCTTCTTCGTTTTTTCTGCTTCTTCTGCTTCTAGCGACAAAGAACGTAGCAACCCGGTTGGCTAGAGCTAGTCACATGGTCTACACACAATGTGACCCTTCAGAATAAGAGAGTTTACTCATACAACCATCCTAACTGCTGACAAAATAAAACTGTTTTATACTTTTTAAACAAACAAACAAAAAACAAATTACATGTCATAACATGAAATACAGCATTCTTATTTCAATGAATTTTTTGTTTGTATTTTTAGCTAGTTTAAGTCTATTTATTTATTGACTATTTATCCATATTATAGCTATTTTTATGAAAAGGCTTATATTTAGTGAGGGCTATGTTAACCAGGGTTACACCAACAAAATGCTACCATCTGAGATCAACAAACAAAAAGAGCCAAGAAGCATCAGACATTTCATGTCTACTTGTTGAAAGTTTCACAATCAATGGGAGCTTGTGCATCAGGAGTTGTGTGTGTGTGTGTGTGTGTGTGTGTGTGTGTGTTTGTGTGTGTGCAGTGAATGATGACTGCAGGTGACTAAAAAAAACTATTCCCATCTAGCATTTAATTATAAAAATATCGTAAAACATAAAACAGTAAAAACAGTTAATTGTATAAAATATACAACTGCAGCATTCACACTGGAGAAAAAACCCGTTGAGCATGTAGTTCATTAAATGAAGGTTGGTCTGACCTTGTATTGTGTTTCTATGGAACTTTTCCAGAGAATCAGGACATTAGATGCAAATGCAAGAGCAAACAAAATTGTTTCTAAAGGGACGTTTTTTTATACTAACTATTAAAAATATTTATAAGATATTTGTTAGGAAAGAGTGTTAATATATTTGATTTGTAATACAAGTTCAATGTAAAGACTTTCGGAATACGCTTAAAATAACATCAAAATGATTTACTGTAGCATAAAATAAGCAAAATAAAAATCGAATATATTTAAGTACTTAGATGTAAACGTATATAAAGTTTTTCCAGTTTAGTAAAAGAACTTTAAACACACTTTACATTGAATTTCAATTCTATTTAAATTCAACTAAGAACGAAGTAAATTGCTTCAAAATAGCACTCTTAAAATGTATTCTATTTTTTAAAATCTATTTAGATTTTAGAACACATAAGTATTTTTCACAAGTACCAAATCCACTGAATAAAAGACACAAAACACAACTGAGAATAATAAATGTATTATTTTCTGTTGTAATGGAACGATCATGTAATATTTATGTTCAACTTTTTACTAGATAAAACATGAATTCGTTCTTCCACCAATCGATTGGATCTGATCTTTCTGCGCTGCAACCGCAGGGGAAGCAAATTCTTTCTTTCTTTCTTTCTTTCGCATTGCATGCTGGGGGTTGGTGGAGGAGCGTGTGGTGAGTGGACTGAGAGATTGAGAATTTTCTAACTTTGTTTTCCCTATCTTTATTGGGGTTTTTTGGATATTGTTCTTTAAATATTGTGGTTGTGGAGTTAGATTACGTGTTTTTTGGTTACATTTCTGTGTGTTATACCGGCATTTTGGCCTTTTGGCGCAAAATGCCGGAAATGGACTTGACCAAACTTACATGATTTGAAGATCATACCCAATAGTCTTACTATGACGGTGGAGGAATGTAGTTTGACGGTGGGAGAAGTTGTAGGTTGTAGCAGCATTAAATCTGCTGCTCAGATGAACAGCGCTATGGTAATTTTTGTTGACAGCGTGGAGAAGGCAAACAAAGTGATTGAAAAAGGCATTGTTGTGAACGATGTGTTTTTGTCCGTTTCCCCATTGAGTACCCCAGCTAAAAAAGTCACGATTGCGTACATACCGCCGTTTATCAGTGATGAATTGTTGGTGAGAGAGCTGTCACGACATGGGAAAATTGTTTCCGCGATTAGGAAAATGCCGTCGGGTTGTAAATCACCGCAGTTGAAGCACGTTGTTTCACACAGAAGACAGGTCCTCATGATCCTGAATAAAAAGAATGAAGAACTTAACTTAGTTCTTAATGTGCGAGTGGACGAGTTTGATTATGCCATTTATGAAAACTCGGGCACATTGGTGTGTTTTGGTTGCGGGGAAGTTGGTCACTTGGTTCGGGTGTGTCCTGGAAAAAATCTCCCTCCTGATAATTCAGTGCAAACTCAAAATAAAGAAAGTGAAAAATTGACAGATCAAGCTGAAGTTTCAGACTCAAGGAGTGTAGTGACAGTAGAAACGGAAGGGCAAACGCCTGAAAAAAACAATCACAGGGAAAGAGAAGTACAAGAGATGTGTGCGTTAGAGGACGGAGAACAAATCCTGAAAAGTCAAACGGTGGACGATTCACAGGAAAGGCAGGAAGGTAACAGTGAGGAGGGACAGAGTCCGAGTTTCCTAAAGTCTCTTCAGGGGGAAACAGATCCTGAGGAAATGGAAGATGAGGGCTGCAGTCAGACACCAGAGGAAGATGGCTTGGAATTTTCTCAAAAAAGGAAATTGTCTGAAAGTATTATTGGTTCTCAAACGGAAAATGATGACAGAGATACGGAATTAGAATGTTCTGGAAAAGTTCTAGAGTCAGAAAGTAATTTAGATGAAGAAGAGGAAGGTGAAGATGAAGGTTGGACTGAAGATAGTTTGGCCTCATCTTGCAAATCCATTGTTCAAAGTCAACAAAGGAAAGGTTATGGTGTGATAAATATAAAACATTTTTTAAAAGTTACTAAGAATATGAAAAATGTAAAAGTAGAGGATTTTTTTCCTGACAAGAAACTTTTTTTCATGCATGTGAGATCTCAGTTGAACAATAAAAGAAAAGGGGGAAACAATGATAAAGAAGTTTACCGGTTAAAAAAAATTAATCGGAAAACTTAAGCAAGAATTCAACAACAACGATGAGTTTGACGTTTAAATGTCTGTTTTTTCTTTTAGTGTTTTTTCTCCCATCTCTGATAATGAGCCACTTCAGAGTTTCTACTTTAAATCTGAATGGAGCCAGAGATGCGAAGAAGAGAATCAGTGTGTTTGAATTGATGAATTTAAAACATATAAATGTGTTAATGGTACAGGAAACACACAGTGATTGTGTAAATGAAATAGGTTGGAGGAGGGAATGGGGAGGAGAAATTATTTTGAGTCATTTAAACCAGGCCAGTGGGGGAGATGCAATTCTGTTTTCGAAAGATTTTCTACCTACCATCTTATCAGTGTGAAGAAGTAATCAAGGGTAGATTAATGGTGGTGAAAGCAAAATATGAGCGTTTTAATATTGTGTTTGTAAATATTTATGCTCCCAATACAAGAGTAGGGAGGATTTGTTTGTTACATGAACTTAAAGATGTTTTGTGTAAGTGTGACACGGATGATTTTCTTTTTTTGGGTGGAGATTTTAACTGTACAGAAAATGATCAATTGGATAGGAATCATTTTGAACCTCATCCAGCTTTGACAACGTTCTTAGAACATTTGATTGATTTATTTTCATTGGTTGATATTTGGAGAGAAATGCACACTCATAAAATACAATATACATGGGCTTGAAACACAGACCATTCTTTTTCTGCAGCTAGGTTGGATAGAATATATAGTTTTAGACATAATTTTGGAATTTTTCAAGACTGTAGTATCCATCCTGTAAGTTTTTCAGATCATGCTTTGGTTTCTTGTAGTGCGTTTATTGCCAATATCAGACATAAATCTGCTTATTGGCATTTTAACACTGCTTTATTATTGGATACCAATTTTAAGGAAACGTTTATTTCATTCTGGAGGATGCACAAAACTAGAAAAGAGGATTTTGCATCTTTAGGGCAGTGGTGGGATCGGGGGAAAATTGAAATTAAAGAACTTTGTCAACAGTACACTGTCAATGTTTCATCTAGTTTAACAAAATCTATTAGAGATCTGGAGATTGAAATAGTGGAGTTACAGGTTTCTGCACAATCCACAGGAGATCGAGGTCTTTTTGAGAACCTCAAGTCGAAAAAAGCTGCTTTAGCTGATTTGCTGGGCTCAAGAACACAGGGAGCGCTGGTTCGATGCAGATTTCAGAAAGTTGCTTTAATGGACGCGCCGATAAAGTTTTTCTTCTCTTTGGAAAAGAAACAAGGATAGAGCAAGTTTATGCATGGTTTGAAATCAAATGCAGATGTTCTTTTGACTGCAGACAGTGACATTAGGCGGAGAGCAGCGGATTTCTATGCAGATCTATACAGCGAGGATGAAGACAGTTTCAACGACTTCTGCAGTGATCTTCCAAGAGTTTATGTTGATTTTGCCAAGGAGTTGGGAGAGCCCATAACTTTGGAGGAGATTCATGCTGCTCTGCAAATTATGGAAGGTGGGAAAGCACCTGGCATCGATGGACTTCCCAGTGAATTTTACAGAGCGTTCTGCTGAACTCTGGATTGACCTCTTGGAGGTTTTTGAGAAGAGTTTTGTTGAAGGATTTCTACCTCAGAGCTGCAGGAGAGCAGTTCTCACATTGCTACCAAAGAAAGGTGATCTCCTGGAGATTAAGAACTGGCGACCTGTTTCTCTGTTGTGTACAGACTATAAACTGTTGTCAAAGGTGCTGGCAAACAGACTGAAAAAGGTGATGGAGCAGGTTGTTCATCAAACGCAAACTTACTGTGTCCCTGGCAGATCGATGTTTGATAATATTTCCCTTATTATAGATATTTTGGACGTCTCCAGATCATTGGGATGCAACGCTGGTTTAGTTTCTTTATACCAGGAAAAGGCTTTTGACAGAGTCGAGCACCAGTACCTGTGGAGGGTGTTGGAAAGGTTTGGTCTCGACTCTAGTTTTATTGCCAAGATTATGGTTCTATATGAGAACATTGAGAGTGTACTGAAAATTAATGGCTGTTTATGTAAACCTTTTAAAGTCACAAGAGGTGTTCGACAAGGTTGTTCTTTGTCTGCAATGTTATATGCTCTGTCTATTGAACCACTGTTAAAGAAAATCAGGTCAAATATTGAGGGACTGGTTTTTCCAAGTTGTAATGTGTCTTTTACTTTATCAGCGTATGCTGATGATGTCATTATTATTGTTAAAAATCAAGAAGAAGTGAATAATTTAGGTAGAATTGTTGAGTTATTTTGTAAATTGTCAGCTGCTCGTGTCAACTGGGCTAAAAGTGAAGCTCTGGCTATAGGAAGCCGGTTTAGTGGGCTTCCTCAACTTCCAGGAGGTTTAAAATGGAAAAGAGGGGGTTTGAAATATTTTGGTGTATATTTGGGAGATGAGGACACAGAAAAAAAGAACTGGGAGGGAGTGATGGAGAAAGTGGAGGGAAGGTTAGCGAAATGGAGATGGTTGCTACCGCAGATGTCTTATAGAGGGAGAGTGCTCATTATAAATAATTTAATTGCTTCTTTATTGTGGCACAAGTTAGCATGTTTGGTGCCACCTGTTGGATTACTAAATAGAATTCAATTTTGTATGATTAAGTTTTTTTGGGATGACAAACATTGGGTCTCCCAGGCTGTGCTTTTCTTACCTAAAGAGGAGGGTGGACAAGGATTGGTCCATCTAGAGAGCAGACCTGCTGTGTTTAGGTTACAGTTTATTCAGAAATATCTCATGGGGAGGGAGGAGGATATTTTGTGGAAGCCAATAACAAGTATTATTTTGAAAAGAGTAGGAGGTCTTGGTTTAGATGTTTCTTTGTTTTTGTTAAATTGTAAAATGTTATTGTTGTATGAAATGCCAATGTTTTATAAAAGTTTGTTTAGAACATGGACAATTTTTGAGTGGAAAAGACTGGAACCAACTGTATCTTTGTTTTGGCTTCTAGAGGAACCTTTAATATTTGAAGCACGTTTGGCGTTAGAAGATAGAGTCGGATGGTCAAGAAGACTGCTGCAGGAAAAAGTTATAAAATTAAGACACATTGTGGAGACGGCTGGACCAGGACTTCAAAACACAGAGGCGACAGCTTCTTTGCTTGGATTGAAATCGATTTGAGTCATGAGGGCTATTTTAGATCTCTGGCTTGGAAAATTGACTTTGGATGAAAAGCAGATGCTGGTGGACTTTTTTAATGGAGAAGAACTCTCTGATTCTACAGATCCGTTTCCAGAAATGGGACTGAACATTGATTTCTCAGAATTGACGGGCCATCTCTTGATCGCTCAAAAAGATTTTATTTTTTGTATGTTGATTGGAAAATGTTTGTATAAACTGGTTGTTCAAGGATTGAATAAGAAACAATTAAGTGGAAAAACTGATACTGTTTGGAGAGACAGGTTTAAAGTCGGGGATAATCAGAAACCAATATGGAGAGTTTTTTATAAGCCCCCTTTGAGTAAGAGGGTAAGCGACCTTCAGTGGAGGATTTTGCACGGTGCTATAAGTGTTAACAGTTTTATAGTTAAATTTAGAAAAGATTTAAATGAACTATGTCCTTTTTGTGAAGAAGTAGAAACTATTTTTCACATGTTTCTTGAGTGTAAAAGACTTTCACCATTGTTTTTCTTGTTAGAAGATGTTTTTAAAAAATGTGGTGTCTTATTGGTCTGAAGTAGCGTTTATATTCAGTGCAGGTTATACAAAAAAGGAATCTAGTAAGTGGAATTTGTTAAATTTTCTTATTGGACAGGCGCAATTTCCATTTATATTAGTAGAAGAAATAAACTAAATAGTGTTTTGGGGGAAAATGTCGACAGGATGTTTATTCTGATGGTAAAACATAGAGTAAAAGCAGAATTTATGTTCTTTTCATTGATGTACAACTTAATGGAATTTTTCTCTTTGTGGTGTTTTAATAATGTGGTTGATAGAAAGCTAGTTTTCAATTCAATGTTTGCATGAAAGAATGAACTAAATGCTGTCAAAATGTATTTTTATTGAAAAATAAATGTGGTGTTAAAAATAAAAATAAAAAAATCTATCTTTCTTTCTTTCTTTCTTTCTTTCTTTCTTTGACGTGCAGGAACAGTCACGTTTCAGGTCACTTGTCTCAAAACAAAACAAACAACAGAAACAAAATAAAATAAAATCTAAAATTCGTTGCCCGTTTTTTTCGTTTCGTTTGGATTTATAAAGTCGGATTTGGTTCGTTAGCCGATTTTTCATTTTGACTCATTAAATGAAAATAGCAACAAAAAAGAAAAAAACTAATGTAGCGAGTTTTTCCATGTTTCCTTTCAAACGAAATGGCCTGAATGTACACGGACCACCGTTTCCCCTCCGCTCCGGACCCTGCTTCTGCCAATAAAGCTTCAGAGAAACGGAAAGACTCCGTGTCTCCGTGTCCCCGTGTCTCCGTGTCCCCGTGTCTCCGTGTCTCCGTGTCCCCGTGTCTCCGTGTCTCCGTGTCCCCGTGTCTCCGTGTCCCCGTGTCCCCGTCTCCCCGTGTCTCCGTGTCCCCGTGTCCCCGTCTCCCCGTGTCCCCGTGTCTCCGTGTCCCCGTGTCTCCGTGTCCCCGTGTCCCCGTCTCCCCGTGTCTCCGTGTCCCCGTGTCTCCGTGTCCCCGTGTCCCCGTGTCTCCGTGTCCCCGTGTCCCCGTGTCTCCGTGTCCCCGTGTCTCCGTGTCTCCGCTCCAGCAGCAGCTCTGGTCAGGCTGGTCAGCCGCTCTGCCTGCTTGTTATCCTGATCTCCGCTCAAGCAGCGCGGACAGCCAGATCAGAAGAATTTACAGAGGAAAACAAAACGAAAAAACTCTTATTAATAATAATAATAATAATAATAATAATAATGCAAGGTACAGAATCAAATCAAAATATTTTCAATGTCACAACATTTCTATTGGATTTAGTATCTGTGGTTTGAAATCAGTAGTCTGGGTCAGTGAGGGACGTGTAACTCATCTTTGACATCATAAACAAATAATGCTTATGGCCATCTTAAAAGTAAATACATAAACCAATATTACTATGAACTTTAATAGAAGCAACGTTTAAGCTTAGTCTTTAAAGCAAATTGTTGAGAACAACCAATGGAACAATCCAAATCCTTAATACATGATTAGAATCTGTTCATGTAAGAAGACTTTTAAATTCCAGAAGTTAATAAATCTGGTGAAAAACATCACAATTCCTCAGAGAACTCAGATTATGACCAAAACAAGTCTTTCTTGTAAATGAGATCTTGAATCTCAATGAAACAACATGAAGGTTAAATAAAAACAAATGAAATAACTCCGATGATAACAGAGAATTGAATGGCCCAGCAGAGAAAACATCACAACATCTTGGATCATTTTGGTAATACGCCACTGAAGAAAAGAAGCTGTTCTAGAAATCTGATTCAGGTTCCCCTCCTGGACTTGAAAACTCCACAATCAGATTTCAGATGTGTCCAACTTTTAGATCCAAGTTAGCTAGAATTCTTACCAAGAGAAGTTCATATTTCAAATCTGATAATCATATAAAGATGACCTTTTCAGGTCATTTGCAGCATGTGGTGACAGAAGGATGCTGCAGCAGAAACAGCAGCGCCTGCTGTCTAGCAGAAACATCTGGCTCTGTTCAGTGAGGTGACATGGAGGCTTGGTGGGGTTAGATGGTGACTGGGTTTGCCTTACAGACTGGTTGAGTCATTAAGTTGATTTGGACGCTTGGCTCAGTTCTCCAGACTGAGGTGGAGTCATGGCTCAGTTCAGGTGCTGTTGGTATTTATAATCTCAACTACCAAGTTGAGATTGAAGAACTGTTCTTAAATTGAAGGCCCAGCATGGAATTTACAGAAGAACCATGTTTAATCCATAGTTATGTGAAACAAAAAATGATTTTTGAGGAAGGATGCTGCAGCATTTTTCCTTATAAATGTGAGAAAGATTTCTGACTCAGGGCAGACTTTACCCCCCCCCCCCCCCCCCCCCCCCACACACACACACACAGAGAGAGAGAGAAAGAGAGAGACGCAGCTGAAGTGTTAAGAACCTTCCTCAGACTCTCCCTCGGCTCAGCATGTTGGGTTATGATTCTGCATCTTTATTTTTCACACATTGCGTTGAAGTGAACCAGAGAAGGTTGATACCCTGTTAAAGTTTTAAACAGGTTAGTTTGCGGTTACAGAGGAAGTAACCGCAAACTAACCCGGAATCCCGAAAGGGCTTTTTTTTTTTTTTTTTTTTGCATGAAAATGACTTGGCGTCCATCATTTCAAGGTTAGAGACCGTCATCATGATGCTCCAATGCATGTTGTTCGCGCGCGGTTTTCTGGGAACAGCTCGTGAAAGAGGCTAGCAGGCGGTTTTTTTCTTTTGTGCGAAATTCCGTCCTAGAAATGAAAGAAAAATCTAGAAACGCTGCAAAGACGCGGAGAGAAAGAGAGAATGGGGAGTTTTATGAGCTGGCAAAACTGCTTCCTCTGCCGGCGGCCATCACCTCCCAGCTGGACAAGGCCTCCATCATCCGGCTGACCAGCAGCTACCTGAGGATGAGAGCTTTCTTCACACACGGTAAGAGATTTCTGTCAATTCAGGAACTATGAAAGGCCTTTACAGTCAAAGTCAGTTCAAAGCAGGAAGTATCTATTCTTTCTCCCCCAAAAATCTCAAAAGAACTATAATAATAATAATAATAATTATTAATAATAATAAACGCTAAAAACGTTCATTTTACTCGAACTAGACAAGGTCGCTTTGCGGTTCTTTATATGCATGAAGATCATTAAAAACTGCTCTAATTCTTTTATGCATCTGCATCACCGATTGTATTTCATAATGCAGTAATACTAACATAAACTCGAGTTTTATGACTTTTGCACAATTATTTTAATTGAATATTTATTAGTCTTTTATAATTCTATGCAAATTAAATTATGTTTAACTTCCATTTTAGGCTAGTTTACTACTTCTAGTATGTTTTTTTTTTAACTAATATTAATAATAATAGAAACTATAATAACATCAATAATAATAATAAACGCATTACAATTAATAATATTAATATTAACAATAATAATAAGAGCTAGGGTTAAATTATTATTATTGTTGTTATTGTTGTTATTATTATTATTATTATGTCTCCTGAATGCTGGATATGCTTTCCTGTTTCTTTAGGCTTAAGAATAATTGATTCTGATCGCAGTGCAGTTTTTGAAAGGTGTTAACGGAGATTGAATAAGTGAGTTGTTAAAGTCTTGATTACTTTTGGGTCTTCTGATGTGAAGTGTTCGTTGGTACCAAAAGCTCACAGTCTGAAATTTGATCTGGTTCTTGTGGATCTCCTGGGGGCCCGTTCAGAAAACGGGATTAACAAGCTCTGAGTAGAAGGCAGATACTCTGAATAAACCTAATCATGTCATCAACCCTAGACAGATAACACGTTTCACCATGGCAACGGAAGAGAAATAGAACCCTGAAAAAGTGCAAATTTCTTGTCAATGTAATTAGAAATTTAGTGATGGAATAAGGACATTATCAAAACAAACAACAACAACAACGAAAAAATGTAGAAAACAAAGAATAGGAATCTTGCTACAGCAAAGAGTTAATGTGACACACAGAGTTGAAAGTGAAAACCCAGGATATGTTTCCACAGAACTCAAGAGTTTCACTAAATTTTCAAACGGTCCTGTGATAGAACCCACCTGCTGCAGTACCTTGATTCTGCTTGAACGATTGTCAAACAACAGAAACAGAGAAATAATTAAACAAACAAGAAAAAAACAAACAAAGTTTTATAGGGGAACTTTTCTGCCACATTCCAAGAGCACATATTTTCAGTCTGAAAGTAGGACTTCATGTCTTTTGTTCTCAAAACTTTTAATACTTTTGCTTACATTTTTGTTTTGAAAGCAAGACTTCATGTCTTTCTTCTCAAAACTTGTAGAGCCATAGTCTCTGGTCGGACTCTCTGCTCCTGTAGGAAACTGCTTGCTTCTGGAACAAAATGCGCTGGTGACCTCTCAGCCAATAGAATGAAAGTGTTTTACTGGGTTTGTTTGTTTCCTTCTAGCGGGTGTGCCTGTGTGGCTACTATCGATTGTAGCAACCTGCGCCACTCACTGGATGTAGGGAGAAACAACAGCCTCAGCTTTCTGTTCCATGTTACTCTAAACATCCACTAGCAGTGTGCTACTGATCACTAACATCTTTCTGATATTAGGCAGGAGTTTGTTCACCCAACATCCCTACATCCAATGGATAGACACACAGGCACAGCCGCTAAAAGGAAACAAATGAACCCTGTACAACACTTTGATTCTATTGGCTGAGAGGTTGCCAGAAGACAAAAGAAAGCAGAGAATGTAAACAAGTAGAGAGTTCTGCAAGAGAGCGGTGAGAAAGGTTTGAATAAACATTACAAGTTTTGAGAAGAATGAATTTTCAAAATGAAAATGTGTGCTCTTGAATTATGGCAGAAGATTTTCCCCATAGCAGTCAAATAAAATTGTCTTCATCTCTTTCTCTCTCTTTTTTCACTCTCTCTCTATATATAAAACCGATTTTTTTTATTAATCTTTCATGAACCTACTTCTGACATGTAAGGATTTGGAGATGACAGTTACGTTGTTTGCCTGCTCATTGTACCTACAGCATTATTGTGCCATGTGTCATGTTTGATTTGTGTTGTTAATTCATTAACTTTCCATTGATGTGTAAGGTAACTGATCATATCTTACAGATTCATTTAAATTCAGCTTATTTCTTATAGCACCAATTAACAATGAATTTCCTTTCGAGGCACTTTGGAAAAAGAAGTCTTTTCAATTCAATCTCACATATATTCCATTTAATTCTAGTTATCAATAACTGAGCATTTAGCTCAGTTCATCATAAAAAGTTTCTCTCTAAGGAAACATAGCAGATTGTATTGAATCGTTGACTTTCCAGCAATCCCTCATACCGAGCATACAGTACATATTCAGTAGTGACAATGGAAAGAAAAAACTTAGCCATCACGAGTGACTGGGAGTTTGAGAAGACAGAGCAGAATGTACAAGAGGAAACAGATGAAGTGATGTAGGATTATTTTCTATGTCGTGTAAGACAGTCAAATAGATTAGTCATGTTGTCAATATAGTACTCTGGAGGAATATCATGAGGTAAACTATGGCTAAAATTTTGATGACAAAAATTGTAAATTGCAATGGTGGGAGATCAATGGCAAGAGACTGGACAAGATTCACATTTATGCTTTTATTGCAGTTTGTGACACAGAAAGCAGAGCACAAAGAAAAAAAAGCTAAGGTAGGAATAGGGACACATGTGAGACAATGTGCTGTAGGAATTACTGTCCTGTCTTTCTTTACATGCTGAGAAAAATTCTTCGATGTGATTAAGGAATGAGGAGTAGGATGAGAGGAACTCCATCAGAATCTTGTTGTGGGTTGCAAACTATTACCTGATGGTGTTGGATCAGTGGAGACATTATGACCGCATTATTATGTCCTTGGCCTCTTCTCCTCTTCCTCTGCTTTACTCCCTAACTCCTCCGTCACAGTCTCACTCTTCTTTTAATCCTTTCACTGTCAGAAATGTAACATTGTGGTGTTCTCCAGTTTTATACATTACATATTTACCAGTTGATGGCTCATGAGATGCACCTTCAGTTAATTTCACAAAACTGATTGATCATTGGCTGAACTGGGTGGTCAGTAAAAAATGAATGAACTCGTTTTTTAGCTGTTGGTAGTGGACCTTCTTGTCCTGCAGTTCTTAGGTTTGAGTCTCTTAAAGACATTATTTAGCTCATTGGCGCTATTCTAGAGAATAAAAAAGTTTATGCATATTTATTCTGGAGTCTGGTAACACCTGTTTGGATCATATCATATGTAGCAGCCCAATCAGCTGATGGGCGTTCATAAACTCTGTGGGGATGTAATGAAGGTGAATATTCACAGCAGGCAGTTCAGTGTTTGGAAAGAAGATACATGACCTAATGGTCACATGTCCAGACTTGCACCATCCAATTATATCCATATTAAGTGATTGATGAAGCAGTTTCTGTTTTAGAAGTTCTGGTCCAAAGACAACGACTACTGCCTTGTCAGAATTTACAAGAGATTTATGCAATATTTTTTCAGGATGCTTACAGAAGCAAATTTCTAAACCATAAAGGCTTACAAATGTGTATCATGAGGTTTGTATTTGCCTTTTTTTTAATACAGATTTCCCATTCATTTCTGAAGTTTGTTTAATTTTGAAGCCTGGAATTGTATAGTCCATCTTTGTATACTAATCTGTACCTTTACATTATAAATGGATCCTTCTTTATTATTTCAAGGTCAAGGACTTACTTTCAGAACTCCCTCATATTCAGCTCTTCACCCCAAACAGAAAATCTCCTTCATTCTTTATTTTAATCATCCTTTTAGCAACAACTGTTGAATTTATATCATCGGCTGGTTTATAGGTGTGGTCAGTTGAAAAGTGTGTGATTTCAAAGGTAAAATAAAAAGACTGAGATAGTCTTTGTGTTTATAGTAGAGAAATTTGGTCAGTGCTCAGCAAATCTGGCCATGCAAGTCTGGGTTGCTGTTACATTAACAGATTGAGAGTTTTTATTTGTGGAAAATGTTAGTAATAAACCTGCACAATATTTAGTGGATGTACTGGTAGCAAAGTACTGCTTGGACAACAGTAGCTATTAGCTATTTAGCTGTATCAGATATTAAAGCTCTCAATGCTAGTAATGTATTTCATAACACTTGTTTAATTATGCAACTATACATATTCATATACACAGGTAAATATATAATTTGAATTATCGTTACATCATTGTAGGTATGGGTGGATGGAGCAATTTGCCAAGTTTGGGTCTGAACATGTTGAGCTCCCACCTTTTACAAGTAAGTACATTGTCTTTCATTTTCTCCTGCTGTTGTTTGAATATGACATGTTGCAGTGTTTTCAATTAAAGTAATGCTTTGTACTCAATCAGTTTTAATGCTTTCCACAGGGCAGTATATCGTTTCTAACAAAATAAATATCTATTATTAAGTTGAACTAACAAACTGCCAAGTTTGAAAGAAATGAATATAACCTTTGCTCTACTCGTCATCCCAAAAAATGTGTTTGGGTCATGCAATGATCAACACACCCTACAAACATATTTCTGTATGGCTCAAAAAAACAGAAGGCATTCAGACTTAAATTTGATTGAGGTGCTGTGGCAGAACTGCAAACTAGTAACGCATACTTCAAAACTAACAACGTGGTTGAATTAAAGCTGTTCTGCAAAAAAGAGAACCAAAATTCCCTCACACAATGACAGTTATCTCTAACAGCAGATGACAGTTGTTGTAAGTTTAGGAGGCAATTATTTTTCACACAAGTTGGTTCAGATAATCATCTTCCCGTGAAAATGAAATAATTATTTGAAACGTGCTTATTTTATCTGCATAGCTATGTTTTTCTGGAATTAAAATGTGTGTGATGATTTGAAACAAAAACCTTGGGAAAAAAGCAAAAACAGCAGACATCTCATTCTCACAATATGAATAGGATTACACTGAAGTGAAAACTGCTGTGTGATATAGTAGGATTTCATGGGTAGAGACTACTGTACTGCACTGTGGGACTATTGACTTAAATGTAATTCCATATATATATACAGCCCATGTAGTATAAGCTGTGTTCATACAGATATTCTAAAATGTCTGGAGAACCTTTTGCTGGCATTTTAGCAAAATGCCTTTTGCATTTTGCTAAATAGTTATAGTTTTGCTTTTTCTCAAAAGCAAAACTATAAATCTTTCTTGCTGATGGAAAATGGCACCGACCTTGTTGCTTTTCAGACTCTAGATGGCTTTCTGTTTGTTGTTGCATCTGATGGGAAAATCATGTACATCTCCGAAACAGCATCTGTCCACCTTGGCTTGTCCCAGGTAGGACTCCAGCTCAGATCTGTGGGCTTTTTCTTGTATGATACAATTCATTCATTTTTTTTTTAAATAACTGTTTTTTGCCAGGTTTGTCCCATTGAGATCGATGGGACAAACAATTTCAAACACAGTTTCCCCATGAATATATTTTATATATTATGGTATATCATCTATTTGATATATATTTTAATATATTTATAAGTATTACTATAAGTAGCTTACCTTTTGGGTCTGTAAGCATGTGATTTGGATTGATCTGTTAGTGTTTAGTTGTGACAATGAACACTATATAGCCTGGAAAAAATATTAGCTGCTGCAAATGTGCACGTTGCAGGTTGAACTAACAGGAAACAGTATATTTGAATACATCCACCCATCAGACCATGACGAGATGACGACAGTACTAAGTTTTCAACAGCCACCTCACCATCACTTCTGTACAGGTACCTCAAGCTCTCACAATTTAGGTTGTTCTAAAGTGTTTTTAATGTTCTAATTTTAATGTGTATGATCATTTAAACTAGATGAAAGAAATCAAAATGGAAAATCCTTTCAATCTGCTGAGTGTGGGGCGACACACCACCTATTAGACCTGTGTCTAATAGGTGGAATAGGTTTGCCTTGTGTGTTTGTTGTTTTCTATATTTACATTAAGCTAGAGCGCCTTCTACACCATGTTGCTGAAAAACAATAAAGAATATAAAGGTAATATTGTCTGTACAACATGTGACTCAATGCTTTGGTTTCTATGCTCCAGAATACAAAGTTGAACGATCCTTCTTTTTGAGGATGAAATGTGTTCTTGCCAAAAGGAATGCAGGATTGACATGTGGGGGCTATAAGGTATGTGCAGCATGGTTTTTTAATTCTAATTTGAGATTTCTTACAGCACTGATAACTTCAACATTATCTAGCGCTCTGACCTGTAAACTGTGCATAAAGCTCAGGGAACCTAATAATCCCACGGCAAAAGAGGAGAGACACCAGTTTCAACACAACCAATAAAAGTATTTTTTAAAAATCAAATGAATGATGTGTGGAAAACTCCAATCAGTTTGTTATGTTCATATTTTCAAAAGTTGAGTATTCAAATATTGTATGTCCAGAAAAGCAGAAGAGACTAAACAAAAAGCTGCACTGTCTGTGGTATGAAAGGGTCAAAGTACAGAGGGATTCTGTAAGTAACCAAGTTCAGGCAGCCTGGGAAAAGTGAATCCTACGGTGGCTCTGAGGTGCAAACCACTTCAGCAAATTGAAAGCACAATTACAAATTACAAAAGCACTACAACATTAACGAAACAGAAAGGGTATGTCCCAGTTGGAGACCTAAGAAATCGCTGATTGGACAATAAGTATGAATACTTATACGCTGAGTCCTACTTACGTCACCGCCATCTTGACAGTGGCAGTGGAGAAAACATGCTGCGTGGACTTCAACGGTTTTACTGTACAAAGTGGAGCCAATGCCTTTATGTTAAGTTTTTTAATTCATATCTTGAAATAGCAAATTCACATTGAATTATGGAATTGTGTTACTATGTTCATGAATACATCACTGTAAAGGTGATGTATTCACACATGTACTGTATGTGTTCATCAATAAAAACGATTTATCAGAATCAGCTGTACCACAAGTAATTCTTGTGCCAGAAAACATTTAAATAATCACATCAAAAAGTTTGAAACATTGTCCTTTGTTTTTTTTTTTCATTCCTATATATAATAATGTGTGAGAGTTTGTGTCTGTGGCATTCATTAACTTAAAATATTTTGCAGAACGGCACTTTACAAAGTTCAGTCCATTTACCTGTATTAGCTTGCTGGTAGATAAGACACTTTCAATATGGTGGACACTATAACGTATCGCAACAACGGGCCGACCCGCTCAAGCGATAACTTCGGGTTCAAAAGCACTGTCGTCCAATCAGCGATCTCCAACTGGGACATACCCTTTCCGTTTCATTAATGTTGTAGTTCTTCCGTTAATATTGTAGTTCTTCCATTAATGTTGTAGTTCTTCCGTTAATGTTGTAGTTCTTCCGTTAATATTGTAGTTCTTCCATTAATGTTGTAGTTCTTCCATTAATGTTGTAGTTCTTCCATTAATGTTGTAGTTCTTCCATTAATATTGTAGTTCTTCCGTTAATATTGTAGTTCTTTCATTAATGTTGTAGTTCTTCCGTTAATATTGTAGTTCTTTCATTAATGTTGTAGTTCTTCCATTAATGTTGTAGTTCTTCCATTAATATTGTAGTTCTTCCGTTAATATTGTAGTTCTTTCATTAATGTTGTAGTTCTTCCATTAATGTTGTAGTTCTTCCATTAATATTGTAGTTCTTCCGTTAATATTGTAGTTCTTCCATTAATGTTGTAGTTCTTCCATTAATGTTGTAGTTCTTCCATTAATGTTGTAGTTCTTCCATTAATGTTGTAGTTCTTCTGTTAATGTTGTAGTTCTTCCATTAATGTTGTAGTTCTTCCATTAATGTTGTAGTTCTTCCGTTAATATTGTAGTTCTTTCATTAATGTTGTAGTTCTTCCGTTAATGTTGTAGTTCTTCCATTAATGTTGTAGTTCTTCCATTAATGTTGTAGTTCTTCTGTTAATGTTGTAGTTCTTCCATTAATGTTGTAGTTCTTCCGTTAATATTGTAGTTCTTCCATTAATGTTGTAGTTCTTCCGTTAATGTTGTAGTTCTTCCGTTAATGTTGTAGTTCTTCCGTTAATGTTGTAGTTCTTCCATTAATGTTGTAGTTCTTCCATTAATGTTGTAGTTCTTCCATTAATGTTGTAGTTCTTCCATTAATGTTGTAGTTCTTCTGTTAATGTTGTAGTTCTTCCATTAATGTTGTAGTTCTTCCGTTAATGTTGTAGTTCTTCCATTAATGTTGTAGTTCTTCCGTTAATGTTGTAGTTCTTCCATTAATGTTGTAGTTCTTCCATTAATGTTGTAGTTCTTCTGTTAATGTTGTAGTTCTTCCGTTAATGTTGTAGTTCTTCCATTAATGTTGTAGTTCTTCCATTAATGTTGTAGTTCTTCCATTAATGTTGTAGTTCTTCCGTTAATGTTGTAGTTCTTCCATTAATGTTGTAGTTCTTCCATTAATGTTGTAGTTCTTCTGTTAATGTTGTAGTTCTTCCATTAATGTTGTAGTTCTTCCATTAATGTTGTAGTTCTTCCATTAATGTTGTAGTTCTTCTGTTAATGTTGTAGTGCTTTTGTAATTTGTAATTGTGCTTTCAATTTGCTGAAGTGGTTTGCACCTCAGGGCCACCGTAGAATCCTAAAGTGAGTATCTAAATTACTTCCATCTACAGGTTAAGTCCAATGGCATCAAATTTATGCCAATAGTCCACCACAAAAATGTCTTACACTCCTCACGAGCACAATTCAGTTACCAAGAGGTTGATATAATAATTAAACTAGTAAATAACTATTGCCTGTTAATTAATAATTACTTTCAAATTGTGATTTTATTGGTTGTTATGTAATAAACATTATAGTGTTTGTATTGTATTCCAGATCTTATGATCTGGAATACAATGTGACTGCATTTACTTCACATGGAAACAATGTCTTACATTGCACTATGTGTATGTATAAGGTGCAGAAAGGTTGAGGAAGAGCCATTGAATGAACTGAGCATAAATTATTGAAATTAATTAATTTTAATGTATTGATAAATACGCTAGCACTGTATCCCTGGCCACAATGGTGACAGAGTGCGACAGGATGCCTGCGGCTCCCACAGCTGTGCCGCAAGATGCCAAGGATCAATGTGAATGTGGATCGTGTAAACGTTCGTAGTGAATTCAAATTGTTGCCTATATGTTATGCCAAACATATGCCAAAAGTCTTATGCCAAAAGTCCATCATGAGCATGTATTACACTCCACAGTCCATGGGTGGGCTGTGAGTGTGTCTGTTGACACTGCGATGATGTCATTTGATGATGTACTTTAGGTGTCCAGTTTCTCTGAAATCTCTTGGCATAGTGGTTTGATGCACGCTGCCCCGTTGACACTGTATGCGCTCTTCTGCCGTAATTGATAAAAAGGTTTGGCTCTTAAGATTTGACAACGGAATTATGGATTTGCTACTAATATGGTTTCGTAGCAGATTCTACCAATCAAATCACTTCTGTGCATGTATGGCTTGTATCAGCCAAAAAAGAAAAAAGAAAAACGGGAGAAACCATGCAGGATCTGTACATGGAGACAAATCTGGCTGGGGATGACTGGGAAAAAACCTATCAGCCAAGCCACACCTGTGGAGAAGTTAAGACTATTCTGCCTGAAGCTGATACTTACCCACAATCTGGAGGTTCTGTTTACAGATTCTGTTTGTTTGAGTGCTATAGCCCCAATCTCACTCCAGCTGCTTCATTTGCAAAAAGCAAATATCTGGAAGTTCTCCAGCCAGATACTCATCGTTTCACTATTACTCCTTTAGATTCCGTCCATCGGCAACCATAAAATTATCAGACAGACCTGATAGCACCAGTTTACCTTTGGAACCCAGTCATGACGGACTTAGGGTTAGGGTCCTGTTTAGGGGACACAAAGACTCATATAGTAAATGTTAATCCCAGAATGCATAACAATTGAAAGGTATTAAATATGCTTTTAATTAAATCTACATTTCTGCATTTATTTTTTTATCCACTATTAACATAAAGTCATGAGACAAAACTAGAGCATTCTGACGAGGCACATCAGCACTATGTGGCCAGGAGTTATTGAGAAAAGAACACCGTTTCCACTGTGAAAAATGGAGGACGCTCAGTTTGGTTCGGAGGCTGCTTTACTGCATCTTGTACAGGGTGCCTCGAATCTGTGCAGAGTATGATGAAATTGCAAGACTATCAAGGCATTCTGGAGAGAAATGTACTACTGTTAATGTCAGAAAGCTCGGTTCCAGTCACATGTCTGGTAGACCACAATGGTCTTCCAAGAGGTTGAAGATCATTGTAGGCTTTTTAGTTGTTAAGAGACTTTCCAACAACTTTGTCCTTGTGTGTACTGTATATGAAGTACCATGGGACAGTAGAACTGTCATGCTGTTTTCTAGGTGATCCATTGCAGTGGCTACCTAAAACTCAGTCTACACAGGACTGAGATGACATTGTACGAATGCTGTTATCAGATTGTGGGTTTGGTGGGAGTCGGCCATTCCCTGCCCCCGAGTGGGATCACTGAAATCAAACTTCACAGCAACATGTTTATGTTTCGGGCAAACCTGGACTTAAAACTCATCTTTTTGGACATGAGGTAGGAGACACATTTGCTGCTTCCTGAAGAATCTCACCCAATCATGTAAAAATATGTTCTTTATATAGCTGTTTTCAAATATTGGCTTTGAACTAGTCTGTTGCTAACCACTTTACTGCAGCCCTTTGCTTTTGAGATAAGTGTCTAACTTGTGTCCTGTGCTGTGCTGGAGCCAGCGTTGCTGAGCTGACAGGCTTTGAGCCTCAAGATCTGATTGAGAAGACCCTCTACCACCATGTTCACACATGTGACGTTCTACACCTACGCTATGCACACCATTTATGTGAGTTTTCTAAATCTCTGGGAATATTTTCAGTTGATTTGCAATTAAGGAATAACTAAGGAATATGAAAAGACAAATATTGGAACTCTAAAAATAAAATGGACAACAAGTGGTGATTCCACTGCAAACAGTTTCCTTTACCCCACAGAATGCCTAAGTTTCACAGCCTTTAAGACAACCTGGTACCAAAACAGGTTGAATAGTCTAACTTTTATTTTGTGGTTGTCTCTCAGTTTAAAATCCTTTACATTGCATATTGTACAAGTGATTAGTATTTTTGAACGTTAAAGTTCAAACCCAGCCACTCTTGCTTATCAACAAAGTGATTTTTGAAACTGACTTCTAGGTTTATAGTAACATAGTAGCAGTCAGTTTCCACTAGTATACCAATGATAGTTATCTGAGGACCTGATCCAAGTTTCTAAACTTACTTAGCTAATTGGTTCCCAGTTGCACCAAAGTGCTGTATTAACTAGAGCTAGTTAACAGAAGTAAAACATGGAAGGTCCCCCAGACCCTGAAAGGTTTTACTACTTTTGTCTGATTATGGTCTTTGTGTTCTTTTAGTGCTTATTAAAGGACAAGTGACAACAAAGTATTACCGCATGTTAGTAAAACATGGAGGCTGGGTGTGGGTGCAAAGCTATGCAACCATTGTCCACAACAGCCGCTCTTCCAGACCTCACTGCGTGGTCAGTGTGAACTACGTTCTCACGTGAGTTTGTGTCTTAGTAGCTTATCAGATATTCTCCATGAAGAATAAATGATAAGCCAGTTTAAAGCCTAACCGTCTGTATTTTTTTTCCCCACAGAGACACTGAGTGCAAGGAACTGCAGTTATCTGAAGACCAGATCCAAGTTGCCAAGCTTACTTCACAGTTTGTCTTGAGTCAGGACAACCACAAACAGCTGAGAACTAAAGACGTCAAGCAGAGGACCAAACTCAGATCAGCTCCTTACACCCAGGTGGCTTTTCTGTTTTTTTTAATCATTTGTTTTTCTGCCTATTTTTTTTACCAACTTAAGTGACCAGATGAACCTCTTACATTTTTATTTATTTTGTGACTAAATCCTAATAAGATTGTGACTAATTTAAAATAGTGATTCTAATGTTAAAGAAGGTTGTAACTTTTTTTTATTATGAGACAAGCTTAGGGAAATAAAACTGGAGTAATGTAGGAAGGCAGTGTCTTACATTTATATTTATTTGTGCAAATAGAGAAAAATCTGTTGTTCAATAAATATTATTGTTGTTGAAGAAAAGTCTCACATCAGAGCAACATAGCTAAAGATGAAATTACAAAACCCAACTAAATAATTTGCTAACATGGGTTTGTTGATGTCTAGCAGGCGGTCACTAGGCTTCTCCAGCCAGCTGTCTCCAGTTTCTCCCCATGGAAGAGGCTCTGGAAGGAGAGAGTCAAGAATATAATTGATACAGTCTACAGAAAGAAAAGATCTGCTTTGACAAATGAAGCAGATCAAGTTTCCTGCAGCCCTAAATACAGTCTGAATGTCCAATATTCCTACAAACACCTACATGTGAATTCCCATTGCCGACTTCCTCATTCAGTTCCCTCTTCTCAACTGCCTCATCCACTCATAAGCTCTTTGGGCTTTAAAATGCCTAGTGAGTATAATACTGAGAACTCTGCAGCCTCCAACAGACATACAGGTGATGTTCACAGATTTAAAGAGTCCTTAGAAGTACTAATAATTTTGTATACGGGCTTTAAAATCCAGACCCACCTTCCAATATATTTTCTTTTGGTATTATCACAAGACACAACAAGGAAGAAATAATTTAATACAGGCCAAACAGAAACTGACCTTTCTTCAATTCAATGTATTGGTGTCCAAAATTCAATTCAGTCTATTTATACAGAGTTAAGTTAGTTAATTGGAGGAAGTTTGAGAGACACTGCTGGCAATCTTTTCCAACTAATTCGTCCTAAATAATGATAATCATACAAAAATTCTTGCAAAATTTCACTTAAAGAACAGCTATAGAAATATGACTGGAGCTAGTGTTGGTGTTGTCTTCTGTCATTTTTAGCCTGTTAATGTTTAAGGATCCTAAATGAACACTTACATGCTGTACACGTATTGTCCTTAACACATAATTCTCTACCAAGTCGCTGCCTGTATTTTTTAATCTTTCATTTTTTTTTTTTTTTTTTTTTCAGAACCTGGGTCGTCAGCAGGTTAGAAGATTACCTCAGTAGGTAATCAGCCTGCTCTCAGCTGTGTGAAGGACAAGTTAAAGAGTCTTTTCAGACTCCTCTGCAGTCCATGGAGGGGTCTGGTCTACGCCACTGACTCCATTTATCGAGAAAACAAAGAATTTAAGGCTCAGAGTCAAATAGAATAGTGGACTTTGAGATGGTCTGACCCAAAAGCTGCTTTTATCTCAGCGTGAAGTCTGGTATCAAATAAGCATTGTATTGAATCAGTTTCCGTGGTGCTGGAGAAAAACTGTTCTGTACAAAAGGAAGTGCTCTACAGCCAGCAATGGAAAAAGAACACATCGGTTCATCTGCCATTATCAGAAATGATCCACCAGGGTGGATGGTCATTTTGTAATTCTTCAAAACAGTGTGTATAAACTGTGGAATTAATTTTTACATTTATTTAATTTCTTGGGTTTCAAGGCAAATAAAATGCAGGGTCTATACATATCTGTCTACGTGTTGATCAAGAATAAATAGCTCTTAAATAAGACATCTTTGTTTTAGTTCAGGGCATGCTGGTATAAGTGGGTAGTGAGAATATTTTAGTGTTTAGCATGTTAGTACATCATCTTTCTTTAAATAAATTACTACTTTATAGTCCAATACACTGCAAGTAAAAGGCAAGATGAAAATGTACAGAATACAAGCAAAGTACAGAATCTAAAAACAATTACATGGCATTTAGTTAAAAAGAGCAAAATATGAATATAAAACCCTAAAAGCTAAAAAGGAATCAGCTCTACTCCAATACTTCAGTTGAACAGCTGGTTAAGCACCGGGATCATGTTCAGGTTTGACTAAGGCTGCAATGCAATAAAGTGCTAGGAGTTACAGCGCTAATTACTAAAAGGTTACTGAAAGCAAAAAGGCTAAGCTAAGTGTGAGGAATAACACACAGGTCAAAGTACACCCTGGTGGAGTCGCAAAGTAGTTCCACAGAGGAGACTGTCATGTCCCCATCTTTGGGTCAGTTTTTTGACATTCCAAAAAACAAACAAAAAAAACACACCATGAATTATTTTAAACCTCACATTTTACACCTTGCAAACAGGTTACCTGGGTGTGTTGATCCAAAAAATAAAGTCACCTTATTAAGTTAAAAGAATCTTCACCTATTTTGGAATAAGTGTTATTTTGCCAGGCAACTTATATAATACAATGTTCATGCTTGTATGTCAAAATATTACACGATTGAAGTAGGTTGTTTGATTATGATATTCTCTGGCTGCTGTATAATAAATATTTACCCAAGTCTTTAAAGGTTTGTTTTCCTTTTGATGTTCAGGGTTCAAAATAAAAGTTTCTGAATAGACTTCAAAAATATGTAGAATAAATGTTTTATTGAGATTATTTTCTACAATAGTCAATAGCACGGACACATCCGGACATGGAGGAAAAAAGAATCAACATGAAGGTTTCATGTTGATTCTGCCACCATGTCAGTGCAATTCTTCAGGGTCTTTAAGTGTAAGAAGCAAAGGACAATTTATGACTGCAACTAAAGCCAAAACTGTTAACAAAAAAACAAAACAACAAGTAGCATGTTTTACTATTACTCTAATAATATTCCCCTTTCTTCTGCTGAGCTCTTCCTTTTCATTTAAGCAAAAAGGAGATGACAGTAAATCCTGTTCAAAAACTGCTGCCACAACATCCATAGACCTGATTGGGTGAGTGATAAAAGGATTTGCTTTAAATTGGAAGACTGGGTTTTAAGTACGCCCATCAGGGGTCAGTGGTCAAAAATGGATCTCCCGTTTTCTCAAATGACTAAAACATCTGGGGTTAAATATCTGATGCTGTTTTCTATTGAGAGCTGTGAAAACTACTGAGATCAGGTATGTGTCTAGAAGTTCTCCTAAAAGAAAATTTAGGACACACAATTGTCTAAAAAAACTTTATTTAGCTTTTGGTCATCACAGCACATGCTGCATTATTTATTGTTACTGTGCAACAGTAACAGACGAAAATCAACCCATTTCAGAGAAGGAGGCTTCTTCTTCCAGAATTTACTGCAAAATAACAGACTGGCTACATTTGTTGGTTTTACCTGGTAAAATAAAAAATTCGAAACAACAGTGACCCAGACAATACACAGTTCCAATAAATGACTGGGACCCCAAATAAACATGTCATTTAATTGTCTTTATTTTGTTCAAAGGAAAAAGTATTTAGAAATAACCATTTTAACAAAATACCCACAATTAGTGGCATAGTTTTTAAAGATATAAATGTGACAGTTTTGTAGGTATTCTTTACTTTTTGTAAGTTGATCTAAATATCTAAAATGTTTTAATAAGTAATCCATTACTTCGTGTTCCCATGACGAGGAAGAAAAGTGCTCACTTTTGTTTTAAAAAATGGAAATGGAAAACTCATGCACAGACGTGTGCTGATAATCATAGTGCAGGCAGTGACTGTAAGAGAGGAGCAGCTTAGCTGAAGTACTTTTCTACAGAAAGAGTAATAATAGAGATCAGAACAAGGATCAACACGGCACCGTAAATAACATTTCATTTTAACCTTTCTTTCAAAACTTTACCAGTGGTGCCTGTAATTGTGGAGAGTGCTGTATAAAGCTGCTTGTTCCTGTACTTTAAGGAGTAGCAACAGTTTTTGGGTAAAATAAAAGTATTTTTAGCAACCATTCACTCTGTTTCATTTCAGGGGATATGTGATTGGATCAGAAACAGAGATTGTTTTTATTGCGTCTCTTGCAGGTTGCTACATTGCACAAAAAGTGCAGGCAGAATTTTTACTTCTCACAAAATTACATCCAATTTGACGACCCATCCTCCTTCCCCAAAACCTGGAAGTGTTTGTGGTTCTCAAACACTTCCAGTATTTTTAGGTTGCTCAAAATCCAACTTTTTGAAATGCTTTTGTTCAGTGTCAGTTAAAGCCAATTTCTTTCTGCAGGTTTCAGCTGATGAAATACTAAAAACACAAAAATAAACCACCACAACTATCCATAAAAAGTTCATGTTATGGTCCAACTATTTTTGGTCACTTTAAAAACAAAAACAGTTTACAAAGTAGTCCTTCCAAACAGGAAGCAAATGTAATAAGGTTTAGCAAATTCATTATATAACTGGAGCATATATGGATTTTGTCAGATGTCTAAAAAAACCTGTTGGCTTCCAAATATTACTCGACCAAACCTCTTTCACACTGAATGATGGTGTTGATTCAGTGAGTAGAAAGTTATTAGGAATAAAAGCAGCTTATCCTAGTGCTGCTTCATGACCACAAGGTTCTTCAACATGTCAAACGAGTTTCCATCAGGCTCCACAGAGACCATTCCTTCCTCTTTACTGCACACTTGGAGAAAGCCGTTGTCATCCAGACCAACCACCTGCGCTTCTGGTCCTTCCTCACTCCACAGACGGACCTGAGTCCCACTGTGGCCAAAACAAAGACAGTTTAAAGTCAGCATGTTCTTTTCAGGTTCCAAAATCCTAATCAAACTATGTCTGAATTTCATGTTTTCAAAGTAATCAGTTTTACTTAAAAATGCAGGATCAATAACATTTCAACACTGATTGATTTCAACAAGAACACAGGAAACAGCACTTGATCAACTGTTTTAAGGTGAGTCAATACAAAAGATACACCTTACTGCAACCAGTAGATTTCAGAAGTATGATATGGTTTAATACTTATTTTATTAACTGGGAACACTGAATTCTATCATATTTATTCTTTTGTTGCCAATAAATGAGCTACTGCTAATGATCCTGTGTAGAGTGAAGTGGATTTAAATAAATGTTATTGTTTGACAGTATTGCTTCCGGCACAAACTAGCATAATTCTTTTTTCTTCAGAAAGATTATCAGATTTTTTTTTACATACGTCTAGAGCAGGGATGTCAAACTCCAGTCCGCTGTCCTGCAGTTTTTAGATGTGTCACAGGTACAAAACCCTGGAATGAAATGGCTTAATTACCTCCTCCTTGTGTAGATCAGTTCTCCCAGCCTTGCTAATGACCTAATTATTCTATTCAGGTGTGGTGCAGCAGAGGCACATCTAAAAGTTGCAGGACTGCGGCCCTCGAGGACTGGAGTTTGAGACCTGTGGTCTAGAGTGTGTTTGAAAAGGTTATATCTTGTTCTGCTCGATAATATCTGCATCAGAGGAGTTTCTAGAACGATGCTCACACTTGCACATCTTTCTCTCCTCTCTCCCCCTCCATAAATTTTTAAACATTGAAAGGAGCTGGGGTTTTGCTTGGAGATGTTCCAGGCAAAATAGTACAGTTCATCGGAAAGAAGTTTTGGGAAGCAGCTCATGTATGATGGCTATCTAATTTTTCTCAGTAAGGAATACTGAGAATAAAGCAGTAGAGGCAGTAGTTTGCAGCACACACCTGTGAAGCCATCTTTTATAGTAAGTAGGCAGAACAGCGTCTGGGCCTCTTTGCTGGAAACTGGTGATGAGAGTTTGGAGGCAATTCAGAGTGAGAGCGATGAACTGAGAGCAGCTGAGGGGCTCCAGGCTGCAGCCGTTCTGTGTGTTGTACTGCTGGATCAGGTCATTAATGCATACTGTGGGGTTGCTGTTTGTCACATTAAAGCCACATCCTAGAGGCAAAATGTTAAAGAGGAAAAAGGGAAAAAAAGGAGAGGAGGGAAGTAGTTTGTTATGATGTCTGTGTATTACGATAGCCATAGACAATGTTGCTAACGGCCCTGGGTTGTTACCTATAAGCAGATGAAAAGTTGATCCTACAAAAGTCGATGTTACCAGAACTCCTCCAAGCTTCATCAGGTTACTGTAGTAGATATCATTGGGCCACTTCACTCTCACATCTATTTCCTGATGAACATTAAAACATGGTTAAAGTTAATAAAAGAGTACCCAACAAAACAAAAACATACAAAAAAAAAAATCAAGTTGCCAGTTTAAATGATGTTTTAAGTCAATTTCCTGGCTAACCTACTCTATTACTATAATAATGTATTTAATGAAGGAGAACATCAACAATTCAGTTGATATATGGATAAGATCAATTCCATGGGTTAGGATAAGAGCTCAAACTCAAAGATTAAACTCATAGCATCAGACTGCAGCTATGGTAACAAAACAATTTAACTATGAATATTGTTCTTTGAACTTTTACGAAGTAAACTTGCCAGCTTCTTAAAATCTTACATTTAAATGTTAAACAATTTAAAATATTTTAATTTATGTATTCTGAAACCATTAAATCAAATTTATCAGCATTGATAATCTCAATAAATAAACGTTACATTTATATATCTGTGGTCTGTGTAAAAATATTAGCATTTATGGGCCCCTGAAGCCTTGGGGGGCCTGATGGAGCCTCTGACTTAATTTGGATTAAACAAAAGTGCAAATAATTGATATTCATTTTAATTGTATTTTTTTGATGTGTTGTTTTTAAGACTAGTTGTGGGTTTAACTATTGTTTTACTGGCGATGTTTTCCCGTAACATATAATTACCCAGTAATATTTTTACATTTCCTGTCAACATAACATCTTTTAATAGAAAAACATGGTGGACAGCCTCGGCGCCCTGACCACTGGGCTTAGCAAGTTTTCTGGGGGAAACCATGTAAAGGGTTATGCAAATACAGTCAATTTACTATTTACCATTAGTTTTTCACCCAACACTGTTGCATGATTTAGTATCAATATGAAGTTTTAAACTGTCCACTTACAAGCCATGACATTTTGAATGTAACTGCATTTGCCATTGTACAGCTGGATGAAGGCAAGCCATGGAAGTAAAGTAACATTACAGTTTCCACTGAACTGAGATAGAAATTGTGCTTATTTGCTGATTCCGTCATTGTGCAAAATTTTTTAGAATTAGGAAACTTTATTGTGTCAAATATTAACATTAGATAAAATATGATCAACTATGATTAATTTATTATAAAATCTTTGATTAATTTGATAACTTCGTTAAATTATGCCCCACTGTTATTTTTGCCATCAAAATTGTCTCAATTCAGCTTTTTGCCTTACGACATAGCTTGAACATACCTTGTATAATATCATATGTCTGTATGTGATGATATTGTTGGATTAAGTTTTCCTTTGTGTATTTTATTGATTATTACTTATTTTGACTCTTAAATGTTCTTAAGATTTCTATTCTCATCTTGAAGTGCCAGCGGTCTGCTCATGTTAAATAGTTAAGTCATTTGGTGTACATTGTCCCTTTTTAAATAAAGTCAAAGTGTGACTATTGCTGTTACCATGCTACGCATTATGTTATTCATGTAAAAAAACATTTTTTTGAGCTCATTGTGGTTTGCAGAGGTATCAAACAGGTAGTCAAACAGAACTTCACGCTGTACAGCAATCCATTAATGTAAGTGTTAGAAGAGATGGGCTGAGCTTATACCTGATATCCAGGAAGTGTGCGAACAGCTTCCACGATGGCTAAAGCAGCCAAATGTTGCAGGAAAGGAATTCTTTGACCAAGCTTGGAGTTCAGCTCAACTTGGACCCCAACTGTGAACATTGCACAGCCTAGTGGGCTGAGCCAAGCATTTCTGCCTCGGCCTGAAAAAGCAAGAAAATAAACGTATTTCAAAACACTACGTGTAAAAGATGTTTTTGCATGTTTAGCACTAACCTCTTCCTTGTGTTTGTCGAGCAGCTACTGCTATCAAACCAGTGTTCTTAGGTAAGTGCTGCACCATCCTGTGAGAAACCAGTGAATAGTTGTGGTTATTAGGACATCTGACTTCATGACACCTTCAATTAACTCTTTGTGCTTCTTTTGTTTTGCTTTATTTTGAAGACATGTTGGAAATTGAATTTCTATTATAACAAAACTTAACACTATTTTTAATTTTGATTTGTATAATAATAAACATACAATGAAGGTGAGTAGTTGCTTTGTAGCTACTGAAGAATTGTCACCAACAACAAAAAAATACACAAGAGGCTGATGCTGAACTGCAGATTTAACCTCACTAATGTGCAGAGCTTATCAAATTAAAAAAAAATGTTAGTACAATCTCACATTTCCAAATGGGATTAAGGCAAATGCAATTTATTGGTGAGCAAAGACCAAGAGAGCCATAGCCTTTTAGGTCATTATGATGATTAGGTTGGTTGATCAGTTTAAGACTGGTCCAAGTAAAGCTCACTTCGCAGATAAGTCTACTCAAAAGACCAGATGCCGCCTATAGAGTATAACCTTTCTATGACAAAACTTCAGAAAACAGGAAATGTTCATGTTTGTGTCTGTACTTGGAACATATATAGACCAATAAATTTAGAGTAGAGGGTAAGAAGTTATCATTATACTTAACTGCAGGTCAAATAATTCATTAAAATGCCATGACATTATCTATACTATATGCAGTAAGATTAGCCAACAGTCCATTGAAAGCAAAAAAGCATACGTCAATGGTATATTCACAAGAAGAAATAAAGTGTTTTGACACAGAAGTGTTGTTTGAATTGAAGGTGGCGTGGCCTGCAAGGGTTGTGGGGGTGGGGTGGTAAGCTGAACACAGCTGCAGGAGGAAGGAAGATGAAAAAGTGAAAGCAGAAATTAGTCTGAGGGTTTAAAATAGCTCCTCTTTAGAATCGTTATATCTGTGGGATTTTAGTGAGTTTAAGCTCGGTTTAAATGCAGCAAGGAGTTCATTCTCTAGCAACTGCTTCCACATTTCGGACACTGCCAAAGGTCTAACTTTCAATTTAAGATGATTGCTTTTTCATCAGAAAATACCTTAAAACAAGATTTCTTTTCATAAGCACATTTACATTGATTATTCAGATCAATAAAGAACAATCTAATCCACAAATGTGATTAAATAAAATAATCCTGTTTACTGAGGAACAGCTAAAATTAGAATTTTCTAATGGAAGTGATCTGTGGGCGATGGCTGCTCCACTACCACTACTGATAAATGGCCTTCAGTTCTTTTGGATATACGAATACACCTTGCATGGCAGTGGACTATAATGCAATATCACCCACTGAAATGCAATGTGTGCCTCAAAGTTTTTTATCACACCAAACAAAAAGATACATAGAATTCAAACTGAATGGTGGAACTCCAACTTGAAAAGCATAGTTTAACTGGCTAAACGGGAGTTTTTTTCACATATAAGTTGCGCATTTACAGAATGCAGATGCCTTCTATTCATAAAGACACATGCCCAAAGCTGGAATAACTGAGGAATTCCTTTGTGCAGCTATTTATGGACATGTGTGATTCTCTACGTTTTCTCCACCTTAGGAATCAATTCTGACCTATTTAGAGTTAATCTACTGATCCCATCCCATTTTCTTTTTCAGTGAGAATGAAATATTTACATGCATTTTCTGTACACCAGGGGTCTCAAACTCAATTTACTCGGGGTCCGCTGGAGGTACAGTCTGGGTGAGGCTGGGCCGCATTCACACACACGGTCTCCTCAGCCGAACCTTTCTGATTGCCTATTACCATATTTGGCCATAGTCAGGTGCTGTAACAGCCGTAATTGTGTAGTGTCTCTTTAAGATACTCTAGTATTGCTAATGACGTCACAAGTATGCGCCACGGCTTCTCTGTAGAGAGCGTGGGAGAAACGTGCTAGACGGACATGTTAGCTCCCTAACTTTTTAGTAATGTTACGGGTTGTTTGGACGCTGCTTAATTTTCATGTCTGATAATATAGCAGCTGTTCAGCCGGGCTTTGTAAGGTTGGTGAAGAGCGTATTTATTAAAGGACAACACTGTGGAATTCCCAGTACCAGTGTGGTTGTGAGTTTTTGACCGTCCTGACGAATCTGCCGCCTCCTCTCCTCCCTTAAACACAACCCAAGCGTTACAGCGCCTAACCTTAATTACGTTACACTGATCAGCAACTTCCGGGTCTAGACTGGATGCTGAAGCACGTGAAGCGGGAGCGGCCGCGGAAATTGCGCATGTACCGCATGCAAATAATGACAAATAGAAAATGCAAATAGGCCCGGCCGATGTCCCGCCCCCAAGAGCAATATACTCCACCGTGATTGGTAAGTTCGTTCAGCTCTGCACACAACACTGAAAAGTGCCAATGATATCAAACTCGCAGGCCACACTAACATTAAACTTTCATATTAAGGCGGGGGCCACAAACTATCGTCCCGAGGGCCGCAGTTGGCCTGCGGGCCGCGAGTTTGAGACCCCTGCTGTACACAGACTGATCACATTTATGTCTACATGTGACAAAAACTGAGGAAATGTACTGTTTACATCCAATGGCAATTTCCCCCTCATTTTAGTTTTGTTATATTTATTTATTTTGTGTGTTACTTTATTGTATGGGAATAAATGTGGTTCAATTTCATTGTTGAAGTTTAAACAATAAGATTAAAATCATGAAAAACATTGAGCTTGATGCTCAAATTAAACAACACTGCACAGAGTCAAATGTCAGTGTACTATGGTGAGTTCTGGTGCTGTGTAATTTCTTATTTTCCACAGAGAAAATTTGAGTGGCTGCCACACATTTTCACAGCAGGTAAAAAGCTGCATAGGGGCGTGCTGTGGTGGCGCAGTTGGTTAGCACGCCCCACGTTTGGAGGCCTTAGTCCTCGACGCAGACGTCGCGGGTTCGATTCCCGGTCCCGACGACCTTTGCCGCATGCCTTCCCCCATCTCCTCACCCTCCTTCCTGTCTGCCTACTGTCAAAAAAATACGAGCCACTAGCGCTGCAAAAAAACAAAAAAAAGCTGCATAAAGGTTTTGCATAAAACATCTTCTGAAAAGAAAACTCTTTTTTAAAAAATATTTTCATTCTGATTCTGGGTATTGTGCAGATTGAAAGATTTTTGTTGTTGAAATTATTTTGGCCCACTTTTTATGCATAAACAGCAACGACTCAGCTCAAATTGTACCCAAATTTTGCCCCCAAACTCCTGCTTTTTCTAAGAATCTTTAAAAGAAAAACACTTAATGGTAATCTATTCTTATGGTTAAATGAAACAGCTGATTGCAAAAAGTCTAATCTAGGTGCTTTTAATTAACAATAATACTGTCTCTGTAATAAAATTATTTTAGCAGGAACAATGGAAATATTTGGTCCTTTTGTGTTCAATAAAAACAAGTTAATTACGTTATCTTGGGGTTAATATTGTGAAACTGTGGCTTTTTACCATGAGATTCTCCTACTGGCCAATCTTTAATCTTCTAGAATTTTGTTTAATTGCTTACAATTTAGTTCAGGAGTCCAAGTGAGGGGATCACCAAAGACATTCAATCGAAGGCCAGTGCCAGTGGAGACCACTAGACAGCCTAGAGGTGACCTTCCATAAAAAGCAAGGCCCCTTTAAGCAAAGCTCCAAGATGGCCAGAACTGATTGACCAAAGATGCTACACAAGTTGCTACAGTTAAGGAATCAAAATTCTTTATGGAAACCTTTAAGAAAACAACACAAACAAAGAAAAAAACAAACATTTTGTGTTAAAACAAAACCTTTCTGTTTCACGATTAAACTGTTTAAAAGCCATGTTGATAGAAAACATAGCTTTTAAACACAAGATGTGTTCTCAAAATAAGCAATCCTGCCTAAAAAATGTCGGTCAGTTTTTGCGTAGATCATATACAAAACAGATTTGTAAAAGGGGCCTCATTGATTTCTTAGCAGTTTGAGTAGAAGTCAGCAGTGCAAGTGTTGCTCCAGGCATAAGGATCAAATTTAGCAGAGCAGGAAAAGAATCATTATACTTTGTGGATGTGCCAAGTGCACTCTCTGCTAAATAAATATTTCTACTTCAACTCAGTACCAGCAGCATCTATTTATTGCAGAAAATATTTTACATTTTTTCAACAACTACATAACTTTAGTTTTCAATCCATATCACAAATAAAAAAACAAAGCATATTAATGAAACACTTTATAAAGACAAGGCATAATCGCCATAAAACCACATATTTGTTATAAAGTATATAAAGTAAGCTGCCAATTAGAGACATGCTGAAGCTACAACTAGCTGGCTGGCATGTCAAGCTTCTTAATGTTAAAAAAATGCTAAAAAACCTAGGAGCTCTGGTGCTAATTGACAAATCAGATGGTCTGTTGAAGTGTAATACTTACTTATTACACTTATTTGAACAGTATTTTTGTCTCGATAACGGCCTAAAGATGCTCATGTCAATTTGTGAGCATTGTAGAAATAACCTGTTCATTGTCTAAAAGGTGTCCATCGTCACAGAACCTTAATGAGATAAATAGGCCAAATCAACCAACACATTACCACTATGTACTTATTACTAATGTAATCTTTATTGTGCAGAGACCATTGGGGCAGAGATTGAGCTCAATGAAGTGCACCAGACATGTCAGTGCAGAAAGACATTAAACATGCTAATTCTATAAAAGCATCAACTTTTGTTGGTAACTCATACAAATACCATTACATCTGTAATGCACTGTAATGCACGAGATGCACGTTAAAGCTTTTTCTTGAAGGCCCTAAACAATACACATAACTTATCTTATTTATGTAAAATTCTTGTAGAATTCCATAAATTCTTAAGATTTTTCCTATAATGACATGATTAGGAGCTGGATTTAGTCTTAGGATTCTTTGAGAATACGGGTCCTGCATGTTTTATATTTCGTCTAAAATGGAGTCAAATCAGTACAACTCATTCTATCACAATACAATCATCTCATCTGCAGATATAACAAGGCTTCTCAAAAAAAGCTATCTGATGACAGAAATTAAAAAGTCACATATCATCTAAAAAATGTCAAAATTGAAAGAAAAATTAGTAATAGATAAAATTAGTAATAGTAATAGACATCTATCTGTTTGGAAAGGGTTACAAGGCATTCTTAAGACTTTGGGACGTCAACAAACATAAGTGAGAACCCCACTAGAGAAAACCTTCCCTAAAGAGTGTCTGCTGGATGGCAACCAATCTACAATGATGATAGAAGGTCTAAGCGGATGTTATTAGTTAATCCATTAGAAGCAATTTTAATCTAATAATCAATTACTAGGCAACTAATAATAAGTCGATTAATTGTTTGCATCCCTAATCAAGAATGATGGTTTCAAAGGTTTTATATGACAGATGAATTAAACACTCATGTTACTGTGAACATTCAGTTTACTAGTGAGACACATTTACCAAAGTCAAGTCGTTGCTATGAAAAACACTTATGTTCTACCTGATGTTTGTGACACTAAACTCAACTAGAAAAATAAAACTACTGTGTGGACATTAAGGTTATACAGCTTTGGCTAAAATGTTTGCTGCTAGAAGTTGCACTATATCCATTTTTTTTTTTAACAAGTCTCACCTTTTCAAAGAAAATAAACTGAATTTTTGGTCCAATGACATCATTGGCTTAAACATTCTTCATGTAACAGTGAAGAGCAAAGTAATGTTGTGCAATAGATGTTGTGGTCAAGAGTTAAGAGATATTTTGTAGCTGCATGCATCATCTCTCTAAAGTCTTAACCAATTCTAGATGATAAAACCGGTACTGTTTTTTTCCCAGATACATAGTGTCAATCAATTAATCAATCAATCAAATTTTATTTGTATAGCACATTTCAGTAGCAAGGCATTTCAAAGTGCTTTACATCATAACAAACACAGAAACACAATGCAATCAAGTTCCATCAATAAATTTGTAATTGATTACATTTCAAATACAATTCTAAACAAGTGGGTTTTTAGTTGGGATTTAAAAGAAGTCAGTGTTTCAGCTGTTTTACAGTTTTCTGGAAGTTTGTTCCAAATTTGTGGTGCATAGATGCTGAAAGCTGCTTCTCCTCGTTTGGTTCTGGTTCTGGGGATGCAGAGCAGAACCAGAACCAGAAGACCTGAGAGGTCTGGAAGGTTGATACAACAACAGCAGATCTTTAATGTATTGTGGTGCTAAGCCGTTCAGTGATTTGTAAACTATAACAACAGTATTTTAAAGTCTACTCTTTGAGCTACAGGGAGCCAGTGTAGGAACTTTAAAACTGGTGTTATGTGCTCTATCTTCCTGGTTTTAGTGAGAACGCCAGCAGCAGCATTCTGGATCAGCTGCAGCTGGAGGATTTTTAATTTAATCTTTATTAAATGTCTTGTGGTTTACTCCTCTCCTTAAACAAAGACACAATGCACCATGAGAGCAGGAGTATTTTTATCTGAAGGTTTAATAATTTCCTATAATGCAGAAGTCACCACTCAAAACTTTATATTTCTTGTTGGACAACACAGTCATGCAATATATTTTACAGCCATCTGAAAAATTGCCAGCCTCTATATAAGGAGTTTCATTTTTAAAAGGTTTTCTACAGGATGGCAGATTTTTCACAGGTTGTTAATTTAGTCTTTACCTAAATATTTATTCGAACAACACTACTGGCTAAATGCTACATTTAGCTCAATTTGACATTGCGAGTCCAGCTTAGCTCTTTTCAAAACTGTATATGTGCCAAAAAAGAGGGCTTGCCTGAAAATATCCAGTATTATCAATACATCAATGCAAATACTGGAAGACATGAAACAAAGATTCTTAATAATAACATTAATCAAGGGTTGCTTGAGAGGGGCATCTGGAATCTGTAGCCCTGTCAGTGAAATCAAACTGCAGCAGCAGATCTGGGGTTATTTGCTGTACTCATTCACCCAGCTTTAGTTTCCCTATAACCTTAATGACAACTATGTCTGTTCCAATCAACTCAATGCCGCTCCAGAGCCCATTTTTCAAACTTTCTGACAGTTTTAATTGATGCCACCTGCATCCCGACTGACCCACTCAAGACACCACCCCTACCCATGTGTGTGGATGCAAACAAAGGAGGCTAGAAGCAACGTCCATTTGCTGTGGAAAGGTCACTGAGGCAATAAATTAGTTCCAGCCTGCCTATCCCTTTAGCAGTGTATGAAAGAACATACACAGTTAAAGAGAAAAACAACAGAGGGAGGAAAGGGTGTGTCATTATACATGATCAGTAAGTCTGGTAAAGTGAAAAACATCAGCACCATTCTAAAAACATAAAGGTCCCTTTCAAACATCAACTGTCTGTGAATCAGGGCTACACAATGAATTGTGTAGCCCTGATTTCTAAACACAAGTTGATCAACATAATCAACATTCTGGACTGCAGTAATATTGAAATTCAATGAATTAGAATGTACCATCCAATAAGTTTCTCTTATCAGATTAAAAGTACCTTCTTGAAATAAAATCCTTTAAGAAAGTATAAAACATATATTTTATTAAAACCACATTTTTGTTTTAAAAAAATGTGCTTTTAAATTGGTTTGACAAAATATTATAAGCTTATATATTGGGTTGCATTATATGTAAACAGAAAATAATTATAGTTAACAGAAATAAAGACTTTAAAATATCAGTCTGTGTGTAATTAATCTATATAATGAGTTGGTGAACTGAGTTACTGAAATAGATTAACAGTTTAATAGTATACTGTTTTATTGAATATGACATCATGTTTTCAGATCTTTTAATGCATTAAAAATGTTTTACAAGGGCATTAAGAAACTATACCCTCACTGTAACATGTTGCTTATTTTCCTAATATTGTACATCCCTAATATTAATCTGTGCAATTGAGCGTGTTGATGTCATCTTTGTATTTTTCCTCAAACACCTATGACTGAATAATCAAGAAGAAAAAATAAATAAATCGATGGATTATTTACAATAGTACTTAATTTGTAAAATATTTGATACCTGAAGTCATAATAAGACCATGTAGTAAAAACATCTGCGATATGATGGGAAAAAAAACATGCAAACTGCTCACACCTCCTGAACTTATGAAGTAAGGTTGTGCTGCCATATTATTAAATGTATTTGCTTTGTGTATCAAATGCTGAAGCACATCTGAAAACAGACATTTAGATTTATTTATATATAAAAATATTTTTTTCTCTCATTGTCTGAAATGAAATAAAATTAAATTCTCAATTTCAAGTCAGTAATGATTACCAGGGGATTAGCTGACAGCTTTGTTTGGGCCCTAACTCACAGCAAACTGTTAGAAAATGTATTCATATTTATCATTAAAAGCTGCACCGACTCGAGTCATACCATGCTCTGGGGTCTGCAGAGAGGTTAAGTGTGCTTTCCCTGACCCCAGAACTGCACAAGTCCCAATGAAGGGAAAGCTGAGCCTTAATGATCTTCTTTTCAGACTCAATGGTTTGCTACAGTCTGGCTCTGATCAGTTAATAAACCGTAGCTTTGAAAGAATTTTACTCAATAAATTAAAATCACTGCCTTTATGAAACAACAGATCCTGGTCTGAACAGACATTTCAGGTGTTAAAAAGCATTGTAAAATTGATGTTACCCTTCCAGCAGGTTCATGGTAGAAGTGGTAACCTCAGTGTAGAGCAGGGTGTTTCCCAGATGGTTGGTCTTCAGATTTTTGCAGTAAGTCTCCATAACAAATTGGGTCATCTCTTGGGATTCTGTGACCAAGGACAGAAAGTCCGAGGGACCTTCATGTGGTTCAGGGCCTACCCTGAAGGAGGCTTTGGAGAATCGAACAATAGCATCTTCATCCGCCCATGTGTCCAGGAACTTCAGAAAACTTTCCTTGGCATCCTGAGTGGAATGTGAATGTGTCTAGGTTTAGTTAGATAGTGGCGGTTAAGTAGGAAGGAGCAATATAAGCAGAGTTTGTGGAGATAAATTATTTAGAGGAATAATTTTAATAGAGAAAAAACTTCAGGGTATTGCCCATAAATCATTTGCATTCAATGATATGCACAATATTCAGGTTAAAGGTTAAAAAAAGGAAAAAAAACTAGAAGGAGCTAAGACCAATTATCTAAACTGAACAGGAAGGAAATGTATGTTTAAAATGGCTGATGACACTTTAGCTCACTGCCCTCTCATGTTTATACAAGCCTTCTGTAGACAGGCCTGCTGTCACTCCTCTGCAGATTTGCTCAGATTTTTGCATGGACTTAGTGAGTCAGATTGTTTCCATCTGTGTACTATGAAAAATATCAGAAGAATAAATTAACCACTAGTTGTACTTGAAGATGGGAATGGAGGAGAACAAAAATATAGTAATGTAATAAAAAGTAGCAAAAGTAATTATCTTCTCTGATTTTTTAATTATTTTAGATTTTTTAACAATCTTCCAATTACAGTGTGATCTGCATTTGAAACACTCCTGTTCACAGTGTCCATAAACATAACTGCTCACATTCTGAATGCACATGGACTCGAACATAGAAGCCAGAAAAACTCTGAATCCCAAGCTTAGTTCCTTTGCTGGCAAAAATTCATTATACCATAGTATAATGATGTGGGACACTTTTTCACAGTGAGGAAAATTTTCACTTGTCACATACCTGGGAGGTGGCCAGCAGGTAGACAGGACTTGGGGCAGGAGTCTGGCTTGGTTCACAGCTGACTCCCAAGGAATTAAGGACTTCTGTCAAAATTTCATATCGCAGTGCATTGCTGACCTTCAGCTCATCGAAATCTTTTGAATCCATTTTCTTTGAGTAGGACGCAATGTCAAAATGAACCTAAAGAAACATACATACACATATCACGATTAAAATGATCTTTTAACAGACAGTCCAACAGATCAAGTAGAAAATAGGGCTGCAAAATCAAAAAATTCAGAAGAGAGTTAATATTGAGAGTTTGGAAAAATTGACACATTTAGTTCCCTTGATGTCTTAGTGACACTGAAACAGCTGGTGTGATATTCTTTTCCTCCATCTGGGTTTAGAACCCTTCCTTCCAGGATGATTGCCTCCTTAGTCTGCTTTAATTATTTCATTTTATGTGATTTATTTTATTTGCTTAAAATATACATTATTATCTTGAACACCATAAATGCACCAAACTCCAGCCAGGGCTTATTTCCTGTATGTGAACCCTTGCCACATGATCCAGACTGAATAATAAAGTAAAAATAAATAAATTTCTGGTCATATTTGCTGGAAATTATGGCTACATAATGGGTAAAATTGTCAATGTCTTGACAATTGAAAAGAGCATTCAAGTTGTATTTCAATAAAATGCAATAAACTCGCAAATGCACAATGAATTTTCTCCTAGTTTATCAGATGCAAACAAAACCAGTCAAAGTAAAGCAGGAATGTTTCACTAAATTTGTACTAACAGCTCTATGTCACACTTTTGTAGGAATAAAGGGAAGGCTTTCTGAAGATGTGTTTATGGTATGGAGCATACATTTAAAGTAACTTCCCTACTGTCTGATATTTGTGTTTTTTGGTCTGATTTGTGTGGCTCTATGATCATTGTACCAGTTATTACTAGAATTCATTGCCTACTGCTACAGCATCTGAAGGGTAGCAAAAATAAGAGCAGATGATCTGAGATACAACACCTAACAAACCTTTACAATTACATGCATCTTAGCAAATCAAAAACTCTCCTGATCAAAACCTTAGCACCAGAGAAGTTACCGAATCAGGTTCACTGGTGAATCATAACCAGCTTGCTTGTAACTTAAATTTCAAAATGTAAAATGTCAAAAAACAAAAAAAAACACAGGAGCAAACAGCTGATCAAAAGTTTAACTCTGTAGTTTTAAAAAGTCAAAATCAAATGCAAATGCAAAATGTAAAACTGTTTTCTGTTTTTGAGGTGCAAAGCAAAGCTAAATTGGATACAGCAAGACCATTATTTTAATTTAATTCTGCTGAGGACATGGACACCTAGCAGCAATATCATTCTAGACTGAGGATTGTCTCCTATTTAGCAAAGAGTGGGTTGTTTAACAGAACAACGCTGCACTTCACAATCCCTGCCTGGCTCGTAAATATCCACTCCCATCCATCTTAAACACCTTTAGAATGAATGTGATTCTCCTAAAAGTGTCGAACGGGGATTGTGAACAGGAGCTTTGGGAGCTTGTCTTTTACATTTTGAAACATTTTGCATTTTGAAGGTCCACTTCCAACCTGGTTCCAACCCAGCAGCATAAAACCTGAAAACATGCAACTGTTGTCCTGATGTTAAAATTTGTACCATTAACATTTGCACTCCTTATGTATAATATCTTTACCTGACAGAAGACAGCTTCCCCACCGTCAGCTCCATGGGTTAGCCTTACAATAACCATTTCTCTCTGGTTGGCGACGTCACTTCTCAGCTCCCCCCAGAGCTCCACTTCCCCTCCTCCCTGAGGATCCCGAATGTAGACCTTTCCACTTGCCAGAATGGTTGCTTCCAGCTCTGTGCTGTCTTCTCTGGTGAAGATCAACTTCTTACACTGGAGGCATTGTTCTTCCTTAACTTCCAGATGGAGACCTGCTGGGCACAAAGCGGAGCCCAACCCTAGCACCTTCCCACCCTTACTTAAGTAAGTAAGAAAGCGGGTCTGAAGCTCAGCAGTCAATGATTCCTCTTCTGCCAAAACCAGAAGCCTGGTGTTGTCCAGCCATGGGTCACTTAGCACTTGTTCTTGCAGGAGGGGATAAATAGTGTTGTTTTCCACATTTATGCAGTCTAACAAAAGCTGATAAATTGCTTGGAAACGTTCCTCACATCCACCTGTGTACACAAGAATGTTTGGTGCTTTTCCAAAAAACCCTGAAGAATCATGTTCTAGTTCAGCCAGACACCCATCCACACTATCCACCCCCACAGAGGTGTCATCAGGTAGATCTGGAATGTTCTCAGCCGAGGCATATTTGACAGAAAGGATGGTGCTGTTCTCCAGCTCTAAACATTCATGGCAGCTGGAGAGATGAAGGTGGTGTCCATAGCCCTCCATGTGGTGATGATGGGATTCCAAATGAACAGTTTGAGAGTTGGGCAGAGGCTCTGATCCCCGCCGTTCCTGCAGCCTCTTCTTTGCCTCAGGGGGTAACAGGAGACTACCTTTACGGAAGTGCAGGTTCTGCTGGTCAGCAGGCAACAGCTGAGAGATTGACTCACAAAGACCCTCCTCAGGAGTAGTGGACGAAAGTAAGAGCGCCCCCACAGGCTGTGGCCTCTCAAGACACTGCAGTTCCAACACCTTACTGAAAGTGCTGTCTTGGAGCAAAACAGCTACATAAAAAAAGCCAAAATGCATCAATCATAGTCAGTCATATGACATATTGATATTCAATAGAATAAATTAACATGGGGACATTTAAAGGTATGACAGAAAATATATTTTCTTTTTATCATCAGGTTAGATTTCAAACATGGATGCTTCCTAAAACAATATTTAGGTTCTTTCAGCAGAAATACAAACAAAGTGAGTAAAAAAATGTGTGAAAGTCTTTTTCACTTGTTTTCTTTTTAACCGCCTAAGGATCAGCAAACAGAAATTAGCTTTCCAGCCAACAAGATGTTGAACAAGTCAGTAAAATAACAGCCCTTCAGGCAGACGATTCTTTAAGCCAAGATCAGGATAAAATGAGAATGCTACTGACACAAAACTCTGTGGTCATTTACAAACAAAATCAATGTGAGTTAGTGTCATTACCGATAAAAATCTGAACCCACTGCAGAACCCATTAAAATGCCACTGACATGATAAAACCACTTAAATGATTTTAAAAGATGAACCCACTACTACATAAAGTTTTCATTCTGTGTACACAAAGGCTTTAAATAGTAAAATATTTCTCACAGAGTCCTATAAATGCAGAGTGTTGCTGTTTACATTTGTAGCAACTGGGTCAAAGACCAGCGACATCTTGTGATATAATGAAGGTACAACTAGGATTGAATAGGCAAGCCGAGCACAACCTTACCCAGTTTATATAAAGTTGAGCAACATCCAACACACAACCCTGATGTGATATGCTGACCCCAGAGGGTACAGTCTAAAACAATCAATACACGATACCCTCATTGGCATATGCCTAATAAAAGTGTTTGACTGACAAGGATTTATTAACTAGAATGTTATTGTTAAAAAACGGGATTAAACAATACTTTTTCTGGTTGAGTCAATCAATCTGTATATTGACTTACCAGCTGCAGTAATATACTGCAGCTGGTTACTGCAATAACTTAATACTGCTGGTTACTAAGTTACTGGCAGGTCATAAGCGTTCAAGAAAATCTTACTTTAAAACATCCCAACTCTCACCTTAATGTGAATTTTCAGTAAGGAGTTTAGTTGCGCCTCAATCTTTAATCGAACTTGGGTTTAGTGTGCTAGTCTAAGCAGCATTATGGTTGTCCCAAAGCTGTAACATTCTGAACCAAACATTGAAGCATAAGTTCAGTTTCCTTCTGCCAGACTAATGGGAAACACTTTGACATGTGACATTTTTACTGGTCATAAAACAACCAAAATTTGCAGGTCATAAACAACCAAGTTAGATTTTATAGAATAAACATCTTCATACTCATAAAGGTAAGTTGGGGCTGACAAGCTGAGTAAGTGAAAACTAGTTATTTTTCACACCACGTTAACAATTAATATCCCCAATACACCTGATAAAAACTATGGTTACTGACCTACCTTGAACAATCCCACCAGTAAGCCAATCAAGTATTGCACATGTTGCACAGACAACACTCATAACAGCTTATTTTTTCATGTGGTAATTCTCTTCTGCAACTAGTGGCTAATGACAAAATGCAGTGAAGGGCAACATACGGACTATCTTTGAAGGCACCAGTCCACTGTCCAGTTGAAGGCGATCTTCAATAAAAGCGACCCCAAGACGGCTGAAGTTATCTAGACTAGTCTGTGCCACTGCCCTGAATGGCTGGCCTGGGCTGAAGGCCAGGGGGAAACAGTAGTCAGACCACTTCAGCACCTGCATAAAAAAAGAAGAAAAAAAACATGAATTACTCCTATTACTCCTTCATACACAATAACATCTAATTGAATTGTTTTCCAACACAAAAATCTACAATTTAAATCAAATCATAAATACTTTATTTATCACAAAGGGGAAATTAAATGTTATAACTCATATCATCAAAGAATCTTCGAGCAGTTGGTGATGCTGTAGACTGGAAAGATCTCTAGTAGCAGTCAATCTTGCAGCAAATCAGAAGAGGCCTCTGACTGAAGACTACGACAGTCTCACAACTGTCATAACATGTTAACAGCTGAATTTTGGGAAAGCAGAGAGAATATTCCACAATAACCTGTCCTGGGGGCCATCATCAGTTATTGGCAAGCACTGCTAATCCACCTCCTTTGCTTTTGCAAATCTGTTTGGCCATATTGGTTAGAAAGTCGGGCAGAGTAGCATCCTTTCTTATTTAATAAAATCTCATTATCTTTGCATTTTATTGTTCTTTTGGTAGTAGATGATTTTTTTTCTTTTTTTTCCCTCATCATTTTGACTTTGTTTCTTAACCCTTTGAATTCATTTTTCAGGTAACCTACTTATCCACATGTTCTTGTCATGTAACTTTTAAATTTGAAAGATGTGGCGCTTACTTGCTTATTTGTTGCAGGAGGATATCCCACTTGGTTCTCTGCAGCTTCTATTATGAATGAAATATTATCTATTCGTTGAGCATCAATTAAAGAGGATCCAAGAACAGTCCATTGGCTGAGGTCATCACACGCCTGGGGGAACATCACAGGAAGGAATAAGGAGGATTATTCCAGAATTTTGGCTCACATCCGTTAAATCATCAGAGTTTGTGATGTTACAAGTACAACCTACAATGTATTAATGTTTACACACCAACAACAAAGTGGCTCCCAACAGAAGAGGAATAAAAATGAATCGGGGTTTTGAAAAAAAACCCTCAAATGTGAATAGCTTTGTAAAGACACTGTAGCTTGTGACAACCAGGTGTTAAAAACAAATACATTTACTACATTTATAAATGTCAACTAAATTTCAAGTGGAGTATTAATGTGTTTTACATGGCAGCTGTATCAACTTGTCCATCCAGCTAGCCTCTCTACACAGCTAGCTGGATGGTTTATAGTGGACTGGTTTAAGTCTTCTTAAGGTATATGTAACAGTCTAATAGCCTTTGAATCAGATTACAAAAATGGAAAAGTTTTTAAAGTTAAGTCCAAATGATAAAAATTGGATTATGAATGCATGCTACAATGGAACAATTATTCTTCATAAGTGATCTTTTTTTGTAAAGATGAAACAATAACCACTCCATCAATGTTTAGGATTTAACTGAAGCCAAAAGCCTAAAATAGTATTAAAACAGTGAAGAAAAGGTGCCTGTGATATTTTCCTATTCTCTGCTTCTAACAAAATAAAGCAAAATTCACCATAATTACTTCTACTTTTCTCTAGTCATTTCCACAATAGGTTTTTGTAATAACATGCAAGTGTGGGCCCAGAACAAACAAACATGCAAGCCCACACACACACACACACACACACACACTACCACTTAGACTTGTGACTAATTAACCTCACAATCAAATTCATGGCCTCTGAGCGAGCATGCAGAGTGACAGGGGTTTAAGCAAATAATCAAGACATTAATATCTATATGAAACGTGTAGAAGACAGATCTGAATGTGGTGTATGTGAACATCTAATTACAGATAAAAAGCAGAAAACTCTGAAAACAAGCATTCCAGCAGTTTTTTATGTATATAAAGCAACAAATATGTCTGAAGTGACTCGGGGTTTTTCATGGTCACTGAGCCATCAGTGTTCACAGAAATATAAAAACAAATACCAATAATCAATGCAAATAATGCGCTTGGATTTTTCGGAGCAAATTTCAGCACAATCTGTAAGCCTTTAACTGACGATTACCAAATAACCTGAGCATTAAGAAGACATTGATTTGCTCTGTAAAAAGTTTGGTCAACTTATAGGTTTAAATTTTGAAGTACTGAATGTTTCTGGGCTAATCTTGTGACCCATACTCCTCTGGAAAACACACTTTACTTTCTCCACCTGCTGTGTTCTCCATGAAAGCAGAAGATTATTGCGCGTTCCCTCCTCCTCGCAAGAACATGAAGTAGGCAGAAAGCGACCTGTGCTCCAGCTAAGCTCACATGTCTAACCTGAGCCTCCGTGACATAGACGGCCTTGTCTCCGAGCTGGAGGAAAAGATTGTCCTCGGGAGGAAACGGCTGCTGGAAATGTGGAGCGGCTGTGTGGAGTCCTGGGGGCGGAGCTGTGGGGGGCGCAGAGACCGAGCTGGAGCCGGAACAGAAGCTGAGACAGAGGCTGTTCTTCCTGCTCCTCAGCCTGGACAGACTGTTGCGGATCAGCACCGAGTAACACTTGTGAAAACGGACCCACATATAGACATAGCACAGAGTTATTAACATTTTATCCACCATGCGCCGCTTTTCTATTAAGTTTTGCTGTCATATTGATTCCCTGCAATGATATCAATCCAAATCTACTGTCTCTAAGCCCACAGAAACAGAGTTCTATCACCATAACCTTGAAACGAAGCGAAGCGGAGTCCGCCTACTCTCTTCTTCTAGTGTTTATTAGCAGGTGACGTCTTCTTCTTCTTGTTGGTTTTACTGGCGGTTGGCAACAAACTGTTAGTAGCATTACCGCCACTTACTGGTAAGGAGTATGGTTCGTGATGATCTATCTATCTATCTATCTATCTATCTAGATAGATAGCTGTTAAGATGAGAATCAAAACATACCAATGGTCATGCTGACACACATGAAATAGAACACCACTGGTCATAACGTTTTACTGAACAGGCTAAAAGTTTTAGCTGGTACCTTGATAGTACACGTGTTTGCTTACATAGAATAACAGTGACATGATGAATTATGAATTTATAGTTATAGTTATTCCACCACTGTATCCAGCAGATGCTCTACTGCCAACTACTGGGCTGACTTGGTAGTTTGTACCAAGCAGGTATTTTATATTAAAAGTAGGGTACAAACTTTGTTTTCAAGTTTGTACCCTCATATAAGGAAAATAGTCAAAGCTTTAGCTCCTAAACGTTTCTGATTCAACGTACACGACATATTATATGAAATCAGCGGAGAGCTTAAGAAAAATCAGAGGTAATATTCAAACTTGATTGCAGAATTAGACAGCCTCTATGAAGAATGCCTCTGCTGCCACCCTCTGTCGGAACAGAGGGTGGCAGCAGTACTCCAGCGGTGCGCTTTCCGTCTGTCTTAACCGGAAAGAAGAAGAAGAACTTTCTAGCATGACCACTCTGTCACAGAACATCGCGTGGACTTTAGCTAGGTTCAAACTGGGATGCGGGAAGAAACCGTTTTTGTCTTCGTTCTTTTCCAGACACTGTTGTTCACACCGCAGTAAAGGATCGCAGCAGCACGCTGGAGCTGTCCTAAAGGCCTTTGTTTATCCAGAAGCTGCTTTCAGACGGTTTTCATCACTTGGCTGCGTTTCAGCTGTTCAGTTGGACAGGATGTGTTCCAAGTCAATGTCACACAGGATGGTGTGGGTGGACCTGGAGGCAAGTCTGTTGCTCATGGCATTTATGTGGTCAGGCTTTAGAAACTGCTTATGTAAAAAGGCTCACATAAAATGACATGTATACTTAAAAGCTCAAATATGGAGGTGGATTTCAGTAGATTCTATAGAAAATACAAACTTGTATTTCGTACTTGTGCACCTCGCTGCAGCAAACAGAAAGGGTCGCTATTTCCTGTTATCCGCGGTCTTCAGTTTTTATTTTCTTTTTAAATCTGTGATCTTCAGCTTTAGGAAGAAGTTTCATTCTCAGTATGTATTTGAACTTCTCTCCTTTATTTACTTCAGCGCAGCTCAGAGTTCGTAAATTCTGTAGACTGTACTTCTGAATCTGCTCTTTCGTTGCATCTTTTCGGGTCTACTATTGCCTCTAGTGGCGTGGGGGTGGTAACACAACTAATATAATTATATTGCTAAATATTTATTTGCTATTAATTCCGGCATTACTGGCACCGTACAAGATAAATTATCTTATAAAACAAAATATTTTTTCATTTTCTTAAGGATGTAGAGCTAATTAAATGACACAAGACCTTTATATATTATAAATAATATCTATATATCTCCATCAATTATAGGAGAAATAAAAAAAATAAGGCGACATTAGAAGCAACATGACCAACTATGATAAAAATTCCAGTTACAACGTATACATAAGAAACTTAATTGAGCAAAAGTCAATAAGGAACAAATGAATTATGTTTACAGTGTTGTTAAACAGATACAAGCAAAAATTCACGTTTTTGCTTGTATGGTGCCACGTATATTATTCTGAGATATTTTAGTTGGTAGAGTCTTACATATAAGAAAAAATAAGATGAAACTATTTAGTCTATCAAGATGGAAATTCTCTAAAATGATAAAATAAAACACATTCATAGAACCACAATATCAACAATTTATGCATCGAGTAAAAACCTTTGGATGCCATAGTTAAATGTTATCATTCAGTTTGGTTAAACATGATTATTGCACTGTCAATAAATGACTTCTAATCAATGTTCTTAGGTACCCAAGGGAAACGGGAGCTCAGAGATTCAAACTGATTAATAAAGAGGATGGATGCTATCTGCTGAAATGTTCTTTCAGCAAACAGTTGAGACAGAGTTGTTTTGGGTTTCACTGCTATTTTCCTGCTATTTTAGTTGCCATTGAAAGTATTCTTAAAAGTTTGTCTGTCATTCTGCAGCTCATGTGACCAAACCTGCAGAGAAGATGAAAAGTTAAAACACTCAACATTGTCTTGTACACAACCTCTAGTTGGGTAACCCCAAGATCACTAGGTCTTCTTAAAATATAGATATATAGTCTCTGAGAACAGTTCTTAGAAATATAGTCAGTGTTTTCAGCAAAGTTGAGCTGACTGTCCAGGAATGACCCAAGGTATTTACAATTTGTCACAATTTCAACAAATTGGCCATTGAGAGAAACTGGAACCACCTTGAGGTCTTGTTTAGGTCATTTAATTAGCTCTACATCCTTAAGAAAATTAATAAATAATAAAAACTTTGTAATCCAATTACATTAGTTGTGTTACCACCCTCACGCCACTAGAGGGAGTAGCAGGAATGAAAAGATAATAATAAATAATAATGATGAAATGTCACCAAATCCACAGGATTTGTTGTTGATGAAGAGAGGAATAAACAGAGTTAAAGACTTGTTGGTAAATTAATTTGTTCCCATTTTATGAAGGGGAAACAGATTATTTCAGGCAGCTGAAATATCCATTCTCTTCTCTCCTCCCCCCATAACTTTGGGAAATAAACAGCAACTGTTTCCAAATTCTCAAAAATTGTTATGTGTGATAGCATATAGTATACTACAAATGTCCTTAATCCAGTAATTGTCATATTTTACATATAGAACGGGATTTACCAGAAAGTCTACACTCTCATCTTTTCACAAAGTTTTCATTTTTGTGCCCTGCTATTAGCCAGTTTCCCTCCTCTTATATCAGCAATGAAAAATTACACACTACGTGTTGGAAAACTGTGTTTGGCTACTTACTTTTATTTGTCAGGCTTAAGTGACAAAAGTTGAAAAGAGACCGATTGTCTTGGCGTTTAGAATAATAACACAAAACAGCGTAAAAATACCTGGTTTATTTATTTTACAATTTTGTTATTGCTTCTTTTTGAAACAACAGCTGCTGATTAAACTGAATGTTGCAACCTTGACATGATCATACGAGTTGTTTTACTGAGAAATTGATCAGAAGCGCCGTGAAAATGGTCAGATCCGCCTCTCTGGCTGCAGTGCGCGCTCCCGACACGCGAACAGAATAGACTATCAGTGCGACCTTGTCAGATTTTCTTACTGTAGCACGGATAGATGGCTAAGTCTGTCTGTCAGTGCTACGCGTCCAAAACTGCTACTGTCATGTTTACAAGCTGAAAACTATAGCGGGTTGTGGTGAAGTTAAATATATTGGATAACATTATTTGAGTGACAGGATTGAAGTGGAAGCTAGGAGTTATGCTTAGCTTAGCATTGGAACAATTTATATACATGACGAAACCACAAGAAGATAACTTCCTTCATCTGAATATTGGATTTAAATTAAACCAGACAAATCCAGATCACCGTAACTCTTTTTTGCGCATTAATACGTTGTATGTCTGTTATCAGATGCAGCGCAGCCACAATGTGTCACCGAACTGCGCAGGTCACTGTGCTCCTGAAATGATAGGATAGGCTTAATATACACTAATATTACACCGCTATTACACAGCTTCAATGTCACATAGTATCTTTACCAACATCTATTTAGCAAGGTTTAGTAAAAAAAAAAAACAAAAACCCGAGTGTAATTAAACTAAAATATTTTAAAGTATAGGGACAAAATAGCCCACAAAACAACATATTGTGTCCTGATTAACCGCCAAACAATGACTTGTTTACAGTAGTAACGACATTGCAGACGGTAAACTAAAGCCATTTATAAGCTGCTGTCATGTAAACTAAAAACATGAAGTAATAAAGCAGTTTCATGAAAGCTAGGCATAAAACAAATAAAACTTACTGTGATCTGCGATTAAATGAAACGCATGCAACGAAACTTCAACAGGTAGGACGTATTTCTAAAAAAATTGCTGAGTAAGCAGTATGTGATGTAGCATCGATGTGGGCATGCGCATTACCACAAGGTAGGACGGATTTATGGGTAGCACAGATAAACAGAACACCTGTTCTTGAGAGCTGACCGTGTTTGGGCACCACTGGGTAGTTACCTGAGCGGTCTATGGGTCTTTAACCCCGCCCACTTTGCGTCCTGTTTACACGTGTCCATTAAGACTTCGGTAAAGTATTTCACCACAATTCATCACTGCATGTGACGTTTTCAATTTGTGGGAATGGTTATTTTTGGTATATTGAAAATTTTAAGAAAATAATATGACAAGGCACACACCAGTAACAGAAAAGTATGACATAAGCTGAGCAGAAAAAAGAATAAATAAAAAAATGAGTCACACAAACTAACAACATGAGGAAAGTGAGGCAGAAAATGTTACATGAGGAATTTCAAATGTTCAATTAAGCTAAATATTAAAAAGCCAAATGAATATTGGGCTTTTATGCACTTCCTTAAATAAAACGTCCTTAAATATATTTCGCTTTAAAAAAAATTAAAAACGAAGAGAAAGTAGAAAGTGGCATTTATGAATAAAATCTTAGCCAGAGGATTAAATTGTTAATGTCATAATTTGACTCTTCATCCCCTGTTAGACCAACTTTTATTATATCAAAACGTGAAAGAGGAATAGATCTCTTAAACAATATTCAATTTTGAAAATCTTTCCAAAAACATTATTGAAGTTGCAATTGAAAAAATTGGTTCTACTGTCTTGATATCTGCGTCACATAGCGCACAAGAATTGGTATTTATATTAAATTTCTCTTGCAGAAAGTCATTACAAGTTCAACTTACATAATTTTGAAATGAATTTCTTTATTTTTTGTGGAAGTAGGAAAAAGTGGATTCATTTTCTTAAGAGATCTATTTTTTAATCGAACGTTTTCTTCTCAAGGAATATGGGGAGAAAGTTGACATCAGTGTGTTCCTTATGAATTTATTATAAAATGTTTTGTTTATAGATTCACCGCCATTTATAATCAGAGTTCTTTTGGAGTAACAGCCGAATGTGTAATCATACCATTAATTAGCTCAATCATAGCTGGAGGAATTTCCTTTTAGTCTCTATTAAAGGCAATTTTTTTTGACAAAATCATCATACAATAAAAAGTTGCCGTCGGAAATATGGCACTGTTCACTGTGCAAGCTGTTTGTTGAAAAATCAGTTTTTAAACAATTGATTTTGTGTTTGAAACAAAAATATAATCAACAAAAGTATTGAAATCATTTTTGTTTCACTCTACTGTACTATATTCTACTGAATAGTATCAAATTTTGCTCCGTATTCAACAAGTCATAACAAAACACATTTGAACAGCCAAATATCTCCTGCAATGACTTTCGAAAGCAAAAATACCTATACTGTACATTAAAAAAATAGTTTCTTGTTGTTGTAGGTATACGTTTTAGCAGCACAAGTGCCAAAATGGTGACCGCTTCCGCCATTTTGAAAGTCCAAGTTGGGACACAGAGGTGTACTGTCCCAATTCTCAAATTTTTGCATGCTTGTAACCTGCATACCTGAACACTTATGTTCACTTTGACTGAGTGCACACTTCACAGAGAGGGGTAGAGTGTAGTGCAAGTATTGGGACCAGACCTAAAGCTCTACAGGCCTCACCTGACCAGTTTTAGGTCAGAGTTTATGATTCAGCAATAAAAATGTTGGCAAAGATGGGATCCATGGTAGAGTTGAAAGACCATAACAACTACTGAGCAAAGAGAACATAAAGCCCCATCACACTTTGATGATCCCCAATACTTCTGGAAAATGTTGTGTAGCCTGGGGAGATAGAAGCAAGCTTTTTGGAAGGTTTATGTTCTGTTACATCTCAAGTAAAACAGAGCATTTCAGAAAAGGACGCTTTCAAACATGCATGGGTTATATATTAATATAAGCCATGGAAAATCCCTCATTAACTTCTGCTCAAAAGATATTTGTTCTGTTAAAAACTTTAATAAAGTCGGAGACTAAATTATGACACATTTGAGTTTTTCTTGTTATTGTGTTCTATTTTTATTCTTTAAAGATGACAGGTTTAGATGTTGAGAAGGACCAAATCATTGAAATGGCCTGCATCATCACAGACTCTGATCTGAACATTATAGCAGAGGTAATACAAACAATAAGTGCTTCAGTGTGTGATGACTTCCGTTTGTCTTGGAAATGAAGCTCATTTGTTGTTGCTTACTAGGGACCATCCATGATCATCAACCAACCAGACGAGCTTCTGGATGGAATGTCAGACTGGTGTAAAGAGCATCATGGAAAGGTAAACACCCATGAAAACTGCCACAAACTGTGTCTGTTAGCATTTGGTTTGTGTTTTTTCTAATGAACTAGTCCATCCGTTCATCCATCCATTCAGGCATTTCTATGAATGGTGTCATACTTGCTGCTTTGTTCTACTACTTTATCTGTTTGTATCAGTCAGGGCTGATCCAGGCTGTCCAAAACAGTAAAATGACCCTGGAACAAGCAGAGTATGAATTTCTGTCCTTTGTCAGGCAGCACACTCCACCTGGACAATGCCCCCTTGCCGGTAAGTTTAACTTTTTCTTTAACTGTAACTATTCATAGATTCATGTAAATATTACAGTAGGTTGTCTAGAAAAGCTATAGAAACACATTCGCGTTAAGTGACTCATACACAAGTGTGCTGTGTTGTGGTGTGGAACAACTTTGCAGCTCTGACTGTATTTGTCAGAATGCATGAGAACTACACAGAGTATGATTCTACTGAACTATTTCAGCATCATACTCAGTATGGTAAATGTGTTTAACACAAATTGTCTGACCAGTGACCAAATTAATAATGGGTACATCTAATAATAACTCTTTTAAAAAACAGATCACCACTTTAGCTCACAGCTAAATGTCCTCTTGTTGTGTGTTACCTTTTACCCTCATGAAAGGGAGAATTTGTCTTGCTATCATGTTGTTGCATCAAGGCCTTAATATTCATGTTTTATTATTTCTTCTCCAGGCAACTCTGTGCATGCAGACAAAAGGTTCCTGGACAAGTACATGCCACAATTCATGTACCATCTTCACTACAGAATCATTGATGTCAGCACCATCAAAGAGCTCTGCAGGTAAGGATTTGATCATCCAATGAGTTGTGAAGCTTCCAGAATTCAGTCTTGTTCACACACATCAAAAGTTGCATTTCCTCCTAGGCCTGTCGCGATAAACGATAAATCAATTAATCGTATGATAAATTAAAACTATCAACCTCATTTTAATTATCGGCTTTATCGTCTCTTCTGACCTTTTTCTCTTTCAGTTGATGACACTGAATTAAAAAAGGCTCAACTCCGGTGCTCTCCACTGACCTCTGACCTCATTTCCTTAGTGTAAAGCCCAGCGCAGACGACACGATCTTAGAGCTGTCGGCCGATTGTCGGCCCATTTTCAAAACCTGACAGACCACACATTAGCCGACAGAAATCCTAGGTATAACGGTTCGATCGGGTTCGGTCCTGCCGTGTGGTGTCCAACAATGGCCACAAAATAATGACTACAAGTTCAGTGAACTAATTTTAAAACCAGGCATTAATCAATGCTTTACTACAATCTACCTGCAATGCATGTGGCTAGTGTCAGCGTAAAGTCCTGACTGAATGAAAATCATTATAACCTATTTACGTCACCTTAACGAAGAACAACTGAAAAGTTACCGGGTTTATCAACTGTGGTAGTAATTTAGCTCCAACTCCTCCTCTTGTCATTTCTACAGGTAAAAGCCAGTAAATTAGAATATTTTGAAAAACTTGATTTATTTCAGTAATTGCATTCAAAAGGTGTAACTTGTACATCATATTTATTCATTGCACACAGACTGATGCATTCAAATGTTTATTTCATTTAATTTTGATGATTTGAAGTGGCAACAAATGAAAATCCAAAATTCCGTGTGTCACAAAATTAGAATATTGTGTAAGGGTTAAATTTTGAAGACACCTGGTGCCACAAACTAATCAGCTGATTAACTCAAAACACCTGCAAAGGGCTTTAAATGGTCTCTCAGTCCAGTTCTGAAGCCTACACAAACATGGGGAAGACTTCAGATTTGACAGCTGTCCAAAAGGCGACCATCGACACATTGCACAAGAAGGGAAAGACACAAAAGGTTATTGCTGAAGAGGCTGGCTGTTCTCAGAGCTCTGTGTCCAAACACATTAATAGAGAGGCAAAGGGAAGGAAAAACTGTGGTCAGAAAAAGTGTACAAGCGATAGGGATCACCGCGCCATAGTCAAGATTGTGAAAAAAAACCCATTCAAAAATGTGGGGGAGATTCACAAGGAGTGGACAGCTGCTGGAGTCAGTGCTTCAAGATCCACCACCAAGAGACGCTTGAAAGACATGGGTTTCAACTGCCGCATACCTCGTGTCAAGCCACTGTTGACCAAGAAACAGCGCGAAAAGCGTCTCACCTGGGCTAAGGAAAAAAAGAGCTGGACTGCTGCTGAGTGGTCCAAAGTCATGTTTTCTGACGAAAGCAAATTTTGCATTTCCTTTGGAAATCGAGGTCCCAGAGTCTGGAGGAAGACAGGAGAGGCACAGGATCCACGTTGCCTGAAGTCTAGTGTAAAGTTTCCACCATCAGTGATGGTTTGGGGTGCCATGTCATCTGCTGGTGTCGGTCCACTCTGTTTCCTGAGATCCAGGGTCAACGCAGCCGTCTACCAGCAAGTTTTAGAGCACTTCATGCTTCCTGCTGCTGACCTGCTCTATGGAGATGGAGATTTCAGGTTCCAACAGGACTTGGCGCCTGCACACAGCGCAAAATCTACCCGTGCCTGGTTTACGGACCATGGTATTTCTGTTCTAAATTGGCCAGCCAACTCCCCTGACCTTAGCCCCATAGAAAATCTGTGGGGTATTGTGAAAAGGAAGATGCAGAATGCCAGACCCAAAAACGCAGAAGAGTTGAAGGCCACCATCAGAGCAACCTGGGCTCTCATAACACCTGAGCAGTGCCAGAAACTCATCGACTCCATGCCACGCCGCATTAATGCAGTAATTGAGGCAAAAGGAGCTCCAACCAAGTATTGAGTATTGTACATGCTCATATTTTTCATTTTCATACTTTTCAGTTGGCCAACATTTCTAAAAAATCCCTTTTTTGTATTAGCCTTAAGTAATATTCTAATTTTGTGACACACGGAATTTTGGATTTTCATTTGTTGCCACTTCAAATCATCAAAATTAAATGAAATAAACATTTGAATGCATCAGTCTGTGTGCAATGAATAAATATAATGTACAAGTTACACCTTTTGAATGCAATTACTGTAATAAATCAAGTTTTTCAAAATATTCTAATTTACTGGCTTTTACCTGTATATTCTTTGCACGAAATGTTGAATAAACATTAATGTTGTTTCCACATATCATCTCCAATGTCCGCTGGACTTCAGGTTGCGCTGTGTCAGCTGTTTGGGATTCCCCTCTGTAATTTCCCCTCAGAAAGCTGGAGGAGAATCCGCTTTCTGATTGGCTACCTGTCACATTCAACAGGCTGCGTAGTGGCCACAACATCTACCGTAACACACCACACACTACAGAATGAGCGCTTACGAAATCGTAAGCAACAATCTTAGAACGCCTAACACTCTAAGATTGTCGTAAGGGGAAAATCGGGGCAAAAAATCATGTAGTGTGAACTATTGCATCACGTAGTCGATGTGCCCATCTTCTCTATTTAAATCTAATTATTACTGAAGGGCAAAATAATATACAGACTTCATAATCTGCACTCTTTTGGTTGAAAGCAGTATTTATTTCCACTTTGGCTTTATGTTGTTTAGGTTTTATTCAAGTACATTTTTTGTTAATGGAGACTGAGAATCCATTTTATTTTTGTTTTTGGTTGTTTTGTTTATTTTGTTTATCAGCTCCAGTGTTAAATATTCTTTTGAAAATAAAGTGCATCTATCTTTGGCAGGAAATCGCATGCATTATTATGTCATTTCCATTAAATCAGTGTAAAAAGGTCTTCAGACAGTATTATCCATCCATCCATCCATCCATCTTCTTCCGCTTATCCGAGGTCGGGTCGCGGGGGTAGCAGCTTCAGAAGGGAGGCCCAGACTTCCCTCTCCCCAGCCACTTCTTCCAGCTCCTCCGGGGGAATCCCGAGGCGTTCCCAGGCCAGCCGAGAGACATAGTCCCTCCAGCGTGTCCTGGGTCTTCCCCGGGGCCTCCTCCCGGTGGGACGTGCCCGGAACACCTCACTAGGGAGGCGTCCAGGAGGCATCCTGACCAGATGCCCAAGCCACCTCAACTGGCTCCTCTCGATGTGAAGGAGCAGCGGCTCTACTCTGAGTCCCTCCCGGATGACTGAGCTTCTCACCCTATCTCTAAGGGAGAGCCCAGCCACCCTACGGAGAAAACCCATTTCGGCCGCTTGTATCCGCGATCTCGTTCTTTCGGTCATGACCCAAAGCTCATGACCATAGATGAGGGTGGGAACGTAGATCGACCGGTAAATCGAGAGCTTCGCTTTTTGGCTCAGCTCTCTCTTCACCACGACGGACCGGTACAGCGCCCGCTTGACAGCAGACGCTGCGCCAATCCGCCTGTCGATCTCCCGCTCCCTTCTTCCCCCATTCGTGAACAAGATCCCGAGATACTTAAACTCCTCCACTTGGGGCAGGACACCCCCCCTGACCCGGAGAAGGCACTCTACCCTTTTCCGGCTCAAGACCATGGCCTCGGATTTGGAGGCACTGATCCCCATCCCGGCCGCTTCACACTCGGCTGCGAACCGATCCAGCGAGAGCTGCAGATCACGATCTGATGAAGCCAAAAGGACCACATCGTCTGCGAAAAGCAGAGATGAGATCCTGAGGCCACCAAATCGGATCCCCTCAACACCTTGGCTGCGCCTAGAAATTCTGTCCATGAAAGTGATGAACAGAATCGGTGACAAAGGGCAGCCCTGGCGGAGTCCAACTCTCACCGGAAACGAGCCCGACTTACTGCCGGCAATGCGGACCAGACTCTGACACCGGTCATACAGGGACCTGACAGCCCGTATCAAAGGGCCCGGTACCCCATACTCCCGGAGAACCCCCCACAGGGCTCCCCGAGGGACACGGTCGAACGCCTTCTCCAAGTCCACAAAACACATGTAGACTGGTTGGGCGAACTCCCATGCACCCTCCAGGACCCTGCTGAGGGTGTAGAGCTGGTCCAGTGTTCCACGACCAGGACGAAAACCACACTGCTCTTCCTGGATCCGAGGTTCGACTATCCGACGGACCCTCCTCTCCAGGACCCCTGAATAGACCTTGCCAGGGAGGCTTAAGAGTGTGACCCCTCTATAATTGCAGAGTCGCGTCAACCAACACAACCCTACAACATCCAGAGCCTTAAGGAACTCCGGGCGGATCTCATCCACCCCCGGGGCCTTGCCACCGAGGAGCTTTTTAACCACCTCGGCGACCTCGCCCCCAGAGATTGGAGAGCCCAACCCAGAGTCCCCAGGCTCCGCTTCCTCAGTGGAAGGCATGTTGGTGGGATTGAGGAGGTCTTCGAAGTACTCTGCCCACCGGCCCACAACGTCCCGAGTAGAGGTCAGCAGCACACCATCCCCACTATAAACAGTGTTGGTGCTGCACCGCTTCCCCCCCCTGAGACGCCGGATGGTGGACCAGAATCGCCTCGAAGCCGTGCGGAAGTCTTTCTCCATGGCCTCTCCAAACTCCTCCCACACCCGAGTTTTTGCCTCAGCAACCGCCCGAGCCGCATGCCGCTTCGCCCGCCGGTACCCATCAGCTGCTTCCGGAGTCCCACAGGCCAAAAAGGCTCGATAGGACTCCTTCTTCAGCCTGACGGCATCCCTCACCGAAGGTGTCCACCAACGGGTTCGAGGGTTGCCGCCGCGACAGGCACCGACAACCTTGCGGCCACAGCTCCGATCGGCCGCCTCGACAATGGAGGCACGGAACACGGTCCACTCAGACTCCATGTCCCCCACCTCCCCCGGGACGTGTTCGAAGTTTTGCCGGAGATGGGAGTTAAAGCTCCGTCTCACAGGGGATTCCGCCAGACGTTCCCAGCAGACCCTCACAACACGTTTGGGCCTGCCAGGTCTGACCGGCTTTCGCCCCCGCCACCGGAGCCAACTCACCACCAGGTAGTGGTCAGTGGACAGCTCCGCACCTCTCTTCACCCGAGTGTCCAAGACATACGGCCGCAGATCCGATGAAACGATGACAAAGTCGATCATCGAACTGCGGCCTAGGGTGTCCTGGTGCCAAGTGCACATATGGACACCCTTATGCTTGAACATGGTGTTCGTTATGGACAATCCATGGCGAGCACAGAAGTCCAGCAACAGAACACCGCTCGAGTTCAGGTCGGGTGGGCCATTCCTCCCAACCACGCCCCTCCAGGTCTCACTGTCGTTGCCCACGTGAGCGTTGAAGTCCCCCAGCAGAACAAGGGAGTCCCCAGGAGGAGCACTCTCCAGTACCCCCTCTAAGGACTCCAAAAAGGGTGGGTAATCTGAACTGTCGTTCGGCCCGTAAGCACAAACGACAGTCAGAACCCGTCCCCCCACCCGTAGGCGGAGGGATGCTACCCTCTCGTTCACCGGGGTAAACCCCAACGTACAGGCGCCGAGATGGGGAGCAACAAGTATGCCCACTCCTGCCCGACGTCTCTCTCCCTGGGCAACTCCAGAGTGGAAGTATGTCCAGCCCCTCTCAAGGAGACTGGTTCCAGAACCAGAGCCATGCGTCGAGGTGAGACCGACTATTTCTAGCCGGAACCTCTCAACCTCACGCACTAGCTCCGGCTCCTTCCCCACCAGAGAGGTGACATTCCACGTCCCAAGAGCCAGTTTCTGCAACCGAGGATCGGACCGCCAGGGTCCCCTCCCTTGGCCGCCACCCATCACACAGTGCACCCGACCCCTTTGGCCCCTCCCACGGGTGGTGGGCCCATGGGAGGGGGGGCCCATGTTTCCTCTTCGGGCTGAGCCCGGCCGGGCTCCATGGGTAAAAGCCCGGCCACCAGACGCTCGCCATCGTGCCCCCCCTCCAGGCCTGGCTCCAGAGTGGGGCCCCGGTGACCCGCGTCCGGGCGAGGGAACACCAAGTCCAAGGTTTTCCTTCATCATTGGGGTCTTCGGGCTGCACTTTGTCTGGTCCCTCACCTAGGACCTGTCTGCCTTGGGTGACCCTACCAGGGGCATGAAGCCCCAGACAGCATAGCTCCTAGGATCATTGGGGCACTCAAACCCCTCCACCACGATAAGGTGGCAGCCCATGGAGGAGACAGTATTATCGTTTATCGCAATAATTTTTGAGACAATTAATTGCTCAGCAAAATTTGTTATGGTGACAGGCCTATGGACCTTACCAAGCTCCGCCCACAACCAACCCACATGACCGCAAGTCTCACAAACAAAACCTCGCGGCGCGTTGTTTCTATGTAAACATGACTCGATTAGTGCATCATTTCTACCGGATTTTCACAACATATCAGCTACTACAATGGACAGAGGAACTAACAAGTTTATGTCATCATCTGGGAGAAGGTTACTGGTTTCTTAGTCACAAGCTGGTTGCAAACCTGAGGCCAGCAGGTGTCAACACTTGAATTTGTAGTATAAAAAAAAACAGTTAAAATGTAAGAAGTACAACATAAACATATTCAAAGGCCCATACTGAAATGTGGTCTGTAGTTGAAGTCATTCAGGTTTCAGCAGCTTTAGTTTGCTTTCACACCACATTAGTGTTCAGTCCATCTTAACTGACCACAATGTGTTTGGCATGGTGAGAAAGTTAATTTGAACAGTGATGTGATTTCTGATCTGCATGGAAGGGGTTGGTCTTGGGGTTGGTCTTGGTTCACTTGGACATGAACCCTTAGAGCGCTTTACTTGCAGTGACTTTTACAGTGCAAGAGAAAAGCAGCTGAGACCTGGTCAGTCTCACCATCTAGTCTGGTAGCTGTGCTTACCTTTTACTGGGGGAGGAAGCACTTAAAGCACCACTACTTCAGAATTTATCACTTGTGTAAGTGTTTATTAAAACCAACCAATCATCATGAAACCCTGGTTTTCATGTTATGAGATGTCCACAACACAAATATTGGTAGCTTCTATTTTTTTTCAGGGTGGGGTTTTGATGTTTTGCTTTGTCTTTTAAGCGCTGATCAAAAACCTCATTTTTTTGGCAAAATCCTGAGTTTAAAACACTTAATTTATATTCTGTTTTTCTTTTAAACATTTTTCAATTGACTTCTGTTATGTTAATATTTTCTGCTAATACTACTAAGAATGAAAACATAACTGGTTATGGTATTAAAATATCTGCGTTTGAATTATTTATTTTGTTTTGATATATTTCAAAAAATGAATGCTGTGATTTGTTTCTGCTCTGAATGTTTACAGACGGTGGTTCCCAGAAGAATTTAAGATGGCACCTCATAAGAGCGCAGCCCACAGGTTAATAAAAATAAAATACATGAAATTACAACTTTATCAATCATTAAATCAATGTGACATAAAATGCAATAGAGCTGTAGTTCAGTAGGTATTACTGTGTGCTTAGATTAAATAGATGAATAGTCTTCTGAGTGGTGGTTATTATGGCTACCCTCACTAACAAAACTTAAGTTAAAAGCTAGAATAAATTCTTTGTCTCTCCCATGGTGTTAGCATAATGCTCAGGAGGAGTGCAGCAAATACCACAGTCAGACAGTGGGGAAGTTGGGAGTTGTCCCGTCAGACCATCGCATGGTTTCCAAAACCCCGTGCACATACACACACACGCACACACAAAAAAACCCTTGTAAAAAAAGCGCACACAGGATCAATTTGATCCTGCCAGACTGCGAACAGGATAAAGAACTTATGGGGCCTAAATGACCCTGTCTCTTAAGGTCACGGGAGGATTAAGGACATATTTAATGTATTTTATACCTTTTTCTCTTTAACTGCATGTGTAGTATTAGTTGTATTCATCTACATGTCAAATGCAGAGGGAAATGAAGAAACTCTCACTGCTGAAAATCTTAGCGATAGGAAAAAGCAACCCACATGCATAAAAGAAGAATGCTGACATCACACGGTAGCACTCTGTTTATGGCACTAATAATGGATTCTGCTGTTTATGGATCAATTTTAACATTATTCAGCAATAGGTGCTGACAGTATTGTCACAAGATCATAACAGGAAGGAAGCTGATAAAATGAACGCCCAGTAATAGCGACGGCAGTCAGTGGCGCACTGACTTCACTATAAGGGGTGAAATATGAGGCATGGGGTTGGAATGTGATGCGCTATTAAGCAGAAAGTTAGGTAACCACATCATTGTTTTTCTCAGCTGTATAAGTAACAGTTATACTTTACCAAACAATGGTCACTTTAAAACTCTCTTACACTCTCCCATTTTCTGTTTTTCCAGAGCCTTAGATGACATAAAGGAGAGTATTAAGGAGCTGCAGTACTACAGAGCCAGCATTTTCAAAGCACCATCAGAGGAAAAGAAACACAAGATTATAGGAAATAGTGGCAATAAAAGGAGTTAGTTCATGAATGAGACTGTTGAAATACTTTCAGTTTTATTTTGTTTCCTTGTTACATTTCCCTCAAGAAGGGATTTTTTTTTTAAATTTAGTTTTTTTTATTATCAGCAACACTTAGTACTACTGAAGTTTTGTTGGAGTGAATAAAACTCTAGAAAAGTTTCTTCAGAAAAAAATTATTTCAACATAAATATAATTTAGGCAGAATCACTCAGTATTTTACTTTTTATTTAATTAGAAGAAACAGGCATTCTGTATCATTGTTTCTATAGAGAACATTCAAGCTTTACAAGTGGTATATTACAAGCTAAGTTCATGGTGAAATTACCAATCAAGTCCAGCGTTCCAGTAATCATCTAGATTATTCAGTAAGTTGGTTGGAGAGATAATGGCAACATAAGCTTTAAATGAATGCATTTTTCTTACAAGTCTCTGGATTTGTACATGTAAATTGAGGGTTTTTCCATTAGTTCCTGTTACTATATTGAGAATAAGCCAAAGTGATGTATCTAAGCAGCATGTGGTTACGATGGGTGTGGTTTCTGAGCTGGTGGTCACACAGATAAAAACCTGATGTGTTGTCAGCTGTCAAAAAGCAGACTGGTAGGCAAAAGCTTTCTGATATATTGAAACAGCCTTTTGCCTGACATTTTTGTGCAGTTTGCTTGTTAATTGGGATTTTCATCTGATGCAAACTTCCCCAGATCATTTTAAGAGATCTCACATGTATTCACATTTGCAAAACAGGGTGCGGCCTACCAAGTTGATAACTTGCTTTTTGGTATCACTGATAAAAGAAACAGGCTGTTGATACAGCCTCAGGCCGTATCAACAGGCTCAGGCGCCCTTTTGAAACCGGCGCCTCAGCACGGGAGGAACCACACATGCTTGCAGAAACAAGATGTCGCTCTGCTGCACCATGTAACCTGTGATGAAATGATTTGATCTGAATAACAACTTGAATCCATTTATTGTTCTCCTGCATGAGCAAGACTAACTCCTTTAACAAGGGAGAGGAGTATCATTCATCAGCAGGCAATAAATCCACTTGTCAGTAACATGAGACGTTGTCATCAAGCTGGAATAGATGTTCCCTACAAGCACTGACACACTGACATGTTATGCTGCTAGATCTAACTGCTATTAACTTCTGTTTCAATAAATTGAGGTGAAAAACAGTTACCATTACCTTGTCTACTTATATTTGCAAATGACAAAAATTGGAATATAATTGAAGAGCCCATTTATTTCAGAAACATCGCTAAGTGAAACATTATGATAGATTGTTATAGATTGTTTGAAACCCTTTATTCCTGTTAATTATGATGATTTTTGACTTACAGGTAATGAAAACAATTTTAAAGTAGTTTTACATCAGGCCAATAAAAAGCTATTTAAAATAAAAAATGTGGAATTAATGCAAAATATGTTTAAAGGTTATTTTCAAAAGATATATTTTATCCAACAAATAAAACTCATAGGCACACATATTGTAATTAATTGAATATCAATGTATTATTGTTGTATGGAATTGTTTACGTTTTTCAGAAATTTCTTACAAATGTGAAATTTCTCTAACTTCTTGAGCTATTCTGGTGTATTAACCAGAAACATGTTTTATCTTTGTTGACGTTTTCAGCAGAAGTATACCTGATAGAGTTCTGGAGAATTGGGGATTTCCTGTGGGTCTCTGATAGTAGTCTGTCTTCAGTCAGCGTAGAGCTCATACCCCTCTACCACTAGTAAACACCCAATCAACATTCAGTATACAAATGAGCCGACAAGTAGCCTTGAAATGCGACGTCATGTGAGCAAGAGCCCGCTCCCCAGCTCACTGCTAGAGGGCAAAAAAACCCTGCTCACCATCTATGACTACCACTGGTTTTAGAGGTCAAATTGTCTAATCTTAATTACACGCTTCATATATAAAAGAAAAAGGAACGCTGTGTTTTGCTAACTATGACCATGAGAAAACAAGGTCTGTGATTATCACATTTCAATAATCAGTAAGGTTTTAATATAAAAAAATAGGGAAGGAAACAAAGTAGCTGATTAGTTAATCTAGCTTGACTGTGAGAACCTTAACATGTAGATGTTCTGTGCAGTTTTGGTTCAGTTATAAAAAGGCGACCCACACACCCAACTTTGACAGATCATCATTAGAGCAGGTGCCACAGCTGTGTTCAGGCTATCACCTAGTGATCACAAAATAACCATCATGCCTGAAAACATAAAACTGTAAAGGATTGAAGGTTTTGTTCTTTGTGTGGGAAATGTTTGCATGTTTTTGGTGTTGAATCCTGATACTTGAACGTAATCTCTGCTGTCAGGTAGTGGATTTATTGTCATTCTGTTATTATGGCAAAGGATCTGTGTGTAGCTTAAAGCAGACACATCAAAAGAAGAAATGGAGAGGTTTTCAGTTCTTAATCGGTTTTCCTACTTTACTTTCTATTTGCTGTGGCACATTGCAGCCTCTGTAGTCTCTGAACGTTCAATAAATGACTGTGTTGGACACAATTTACCCCAATCCCATTAGGCCTTCTCATGAAGAAAACACTAGTCAACATAAATATCATAAAGCATAATGCGTACATATGATGACGCTCCCTTCACATTTTTGCCTGCCCCCTCATGTACTGCCCTAGAACCTGCCCTGTCTAAGACTGTAATGTTCTTAGGAGATGTTATTGTCATGAAGTGCGGTGAGTGGAGGCAGACGCTGAGACCCAGGTAGGATGAATGATGATGAACTTAATAATGAAAAATTAATCCAGAGAATCCAAAGCACAAAGTCCAGAGAGCACAAAAGAGCGGATGCAAAAGCTCTCAAACTAGACCACAGGTAACTGGACGAACATGACGAGGACCCGACAAAGACGCAGAGACACAGGTGACACTAAATACACAAGAGGAGACAGGACAACACGGACACTCAAGAGACAAAGAAACTCACCCTTGGTAATTGTACCCAAGGAAGTAGGTACAGCACCAGTAAGACTCTTAGGTTTGAGAACCAATGAGAACAAGACGTGGTTCCACAAAAAGTTACATTTTATTGTTCCATGTTTTGTTTTTAAGAGACCTTAAAAATTTAAAGAATAAACTACAATGGGAAGAGAAAGGAAAGTGAGCAGCACTGAGGCCTACCAGCAGGGGGAGGGCAGTTGAAGTGTGAGGAACTGGTTCATTAACAACAACAAAAAAATAAATAAATCCAAATAAATCACCTCAAGCACTTGTGGACATACACTCAATCGTGAAGAAACCCCAACACCAGTCACCCTGGAATTCCTCCACCACCTTCACCTCTCAGCCTGGACACAAGAAATAAGGGTGGGGTCATACAAAGCAAAAAAAAAAAAAAAAAGAAATGCTACAATTTCAACATGGACAAATGGGTGATTCTAAAATTGGAGATACATTTGGCACTTCAAGAAATGACAAAAACAAAATTCTTAAAAAGTGTTTTAGGTACTTTTTGCATTAAACTTTAACAAATCAGTAATTGCCAAACAGCTACAGTACATAATTTTATAATTTTCTTTGCAGAAAAAAACGCAAGTGTTGCGGTATGATATGTCAACTCTGTTACAGACAATATAGACCACAGGTGTCAAACTCCAGTCCTGGAGGGCCGCTGTCCTGAAACCTTTAGATGTGCCTCTGCTGCACCATCTGAATAGAATAATTAGGTCATTAAGGCTCTGGAGAACTGATCTACACAAGAAGAAGGCAATTAAGACATTTCATTCCAGCGTTTTGTACCTGTGGCACATCTAATAACTGCAGGACTGCGGCCCTTGAGGACTGGAGTTTGAGGCCCCTGATATAGACAGTGAGTGGGAAAAAAACAATAAATTCTAACTTTGATTCCATTACACCAAGTGTCCTATTACCCCAATACTCCAAATTGAGATGTTTTACTTAAAAATACATTGTAAAAAATTAAAACATACTCAACTTTTCACAGATCTGTTCACATTGGGGCAACATTTTTTCATTAAAACTCATTGAAAACCATCATTCTTTTAGGAATAAAATGTGTCAAGAATACTAAATTACAGCAGAAGTCAACCAACAATGTGTATGTGTAGCCGCTCTCATCCGACTCATCTGTTGTACATGTACTCTGCGTTGTGTGTATAGGCAAAGGGAACCAGCAGACGAGGACACCAGGGTGTATTGCAGCAGTAGGGCAGATTTATTCTGTTTAAAACAAAAATGTATCAGCACTCCAGTTCTTGGGCTCTGGCTTTCCCACACACACCTCTCCCCAGCGCAGCTTGGCGCGAACTCAGGACTGTGGTAAAACCAACCAAAATTCTCTGACATTCACAAATAATAAAGTAAAATGTCAAGACAATTAAAATAAGACCCAAACAAAAATAATCTGCCCACTAGTTACAATATTTTATAATTCAAACTGAAAATATACAAAATACATTAATCTAACATTCAGATAACATTTTGAAGCAACTCACATACCTGTTTAAAACAAAAATGTATCAGCACTCCAGTTCTTGGGCTCTGGCTTTCCCACACACACCTTAACAAATCAAAAGAACAAAAATAACCACATTGGCACGTTAAACTCAATAAATGTCCTTAACGTGGGAATCAAGTACCCAGTACAGTGCTGCGCTACACATAAAACAGTTGGGGAACAACATATAACAACTTGCGAGTTTGGCAAAAATACTTTTAAGGACACTTTGAATACTTCAACAGACAAACAGAAGACAACTTTGTACGCTTACTTCTACCCAGCGCAGCTTGGCGCGAACTGAGGAGGGCAGCGCGAACACAGGAAACAAGAAAATAAAAGCTTCTCCGCCAAAATAAAATACAATTCAAAAACTAAGAAAAACAAATATACACAGGTAATGAGGATGGATTTGAGGTGAAATATAAACAGTTTTACACACTTGCTACATATGGAAAGTATGTCATAAACAGAGTTGACATTTTAACAGAGTTGACATTTTAACAGAGTTGACGTTAGTAACAGAATTGACAGGACCACAACAATTTATTACTGAAAAGTATTTAAATGATTATGATACAGTACATTACTTCTCAGTAAACGGGAAATACGTTTCCTAAGCTATTTTGGACCTTATGTCTATGTTACAGTGAGAATGACATCACATTAAGCTAACAACGTTCCAGTTAACTTTCAGAGAAGTCAAAATTTCAACAGGTCAAGGCCCAATTAGCTATTGCTCATACTACCTCTTGCGAGCAACATTTTATGCAGCTTTTTCTATCAGTACACACCACTTTTAATATGTTACATTTACAATTGCAGATGCTAAGTAAAATTTATTTTAGATGCTCCCTTACAAGCGTCCATTGTAAAAACATGTTTTTATTCAAGCTTATTGTCGATTTGAGGCGCTGCCATATTGGGTCTCAAAGTCGCTGAAAAATTCTCAAAGTCCATTCATCCATCCATCCATTTTCTTCCGCTTTATCTGGGGTCGGGTCGCGGGGGCTTCAGAAGGGATGCTGCTACCCTTCTGGCTGGGGAGACTTCCCTCTCTGGGGCTGGGGAGAGGGAAGTCTCCCCAGCCACTTGTTCCAGCTCTTCCAGGGGAATCCCAAGGCGTTCCCAGGCCAGCCGAGAGACATAGTCCCTCCAGTGTGTCCTGGGTCTTCCCCAGGGCCTCCTCCTGGTGGGATGTGGCCCGAACACCTCACCAGGGAGGCATCCAGGAGGCATCCTGACCAGATGCCCAAGCCACCTCAACTGGCTCCTCTCGATGTGAAGGAGCAGCGGCTCTACTCTGAGTCCCTCCCAGATGACTGAGCTTCTCACCCTATCTCTAAGGGAGAGCCCAGACACCCTGCGGAGAAAACCCATTTCGGCTGCTTGTATCCGTGACCTCGTTCTTTTGGTCATGACCCAAAGCTTATGACCATAGATGAGGGTGGGAACGTAGATCGACCGGTAAATCGAGAGCTTCACTTTTTGGCTCAGCTCTCTCTTCACCACGACGGACCGGTACAGCGCCCGCTTGACGGCAGACGCTGCGCCAATCCGCCTGTCGATCTCCCGCTCCCTTCTTCCCCCATTCGTGAACAAGATCCCGAGATACTTGAACTCCTCCACTTGGGGCAGGATATCCCCCCCAACCCGGAGAAGGCACTCTACCCTTTTCCGGCTCAAGACCATGGCCTCGGATTTGGAGGCACTGATGCTCATCCCGGCCGCTTCACACTCGGCTGCGAACAGCTCCAGCAAGAACTGCAGATCACGACCTGATGAAGCCAAAAGGACCACATCGTCTGCAAAAAGCAGAGATGAGATCCTAAGGCCACCAAAACACCTCAACACCTTGGCTGCGCCTAGAATTTCTGTCCATGAAAGTAATGAACAGAATCGGTGACAAAGGGACACCACACAGAAGAATCTCAAACAGAAAATAACCCAAAGCAAACAAATGTAGCAAACCAAAAGCACAAAACTGGGGAAACAAAGCAGCTGGGTCTGTGTCAGCTTTCTATCTGAGAATAAATTACAATTTAATAGGTAGTTTAGGAAGAAGCCATTTTCACCTAGCAGAGCTGGATGACTCCACTCCAACCAGAGAGGTTCTGGCCCAACAGCAGCAGGAGGATCAGTGTTTTCTATATATGAACAGTTGTCATGTTTGTTTTTTGTACTATTGAACTATATGGATGGAATAAACAGAACACACCCCTTTTATGTTGCTATGGTCAACTGGGGAGGTGAAATTATCATCACACCCCAGTGCAAACAGGAGACTCCAAGCAGTTTCTAAATCGACAAACAATTTGAATTAAACAACTGCCATCTCAGATCTTACTCTCACCGCTTGTCACTGTCTTGTGTTGTCGTCTAACTCGAACTAGGACGTCATCAGCTTTAACTTACCAAAACTACTAACTATTATCAAGGCCCTCTCTACTTTTAAGGAAATATTATGCGAGTAAAAATGGCGAATTTGAACAGCATCTGTTATCTTCTCTGGCTTCATGACTGTTCTTTTTATGGCGCTTTTCAAATAAATTGAAAATGTGCAATACCACCGCCATCTGGTCTGGAATGTGAACTAGAGCTAATTCCGTTCACTAAGAGATCTTACATGATACATCTGAAAATGGTTTGGGCAAGGACAACTCCTGTGTTTTAGTTAAAAAAAACTGAAAACAACAGATCATATTCAGAGAGATGTAAAACTGAAGATACCTGCTACACTTAGTGTTAAGGACAAATATTGTTTTTGTTGTAGAACCGCTGTCACTAAACTGTCAATGTTTGATATTTTGAGGCATAAACAAATTATTTACTTTGTTAAACAACATTTCATCAAGTTCCACAATAAGGATTTTTATTATTATTTTAATTCTTTTGCATTTTAACAAAAATAGTAAAATATTATTAAGGCACCTAAAAAGGCATACTTTATTAACCTAAAGCATAGACTCGGACGTAATTCAACACTTACTGAAATTTCAGTATATTTAATAGTTTCCTTTTTTTTGTTTACTTAATGCTTACTTTAAAGAATTTTTAAAAATTCTATTTTTAAAATATAGACAAAATGTCTTTAAACGCATATTGTTTCATTGGTACACTTGAGCAAATACATATTTTGTTCACCTAAAGCAGGGGTCACCAACCTTTCTGAGACTGGGAGCTGCTTCACGGGTACAGAGTAACATGAAGGGCTACTTGTTTGATAGACATGAATATTTTTGGCTTAGGCTTTATAGCAATAATACATGTATGTATATATGATTGCATGTTGCCTGATCATATTAATGTTAGGGACTATTGACAATAGTTATCAGTAATAATTTACCATGGCAGCTATGGTTAATTGCTATTATGTGATCAGAAGTTCTTAGTTCAGAGTTTTAAGTTTGATTCCCTTTTGGAACTTTTCTGTGTGATTCTAAATTGCCCACAAGTCATTGCGAGTCTGGATTGTTGCAGCTGCAGCTCTCCAACGCGCATCATGTGCGGGTCTCACAAAAGCCGCACAAACCTAAACCACTAAAACAGCGCAGCCTCTTTTTTTTCCGTTTTTTTTAAAAAAAAAACACAAACGATGCTAAATATTAAAGACATGGAAGCGAAGCCGACCCGTGAGATCCACAGAAAGAGGAGTATGTTGATTCCCAGGTTCAGGTGGTGTCAGACGTCCAAAGGAGGAGAAGGTGAAGCAACAATGTTTGTTTAATTTTTACTATTTTGGGGAACGTTTCCACTAGATTAAATTGTTTAAACCACAGTCTTAGCGCGACGCTCAGGAAGAGCGGCAGATGTCAGCTAATGGGAGACCCATCAGCTCTCCAGTTCGGGAAACATCAAAGAAGCTCATAAACAGGCGACCTGCCAGAACTGCACACGGTAAAGCTCAACAGGCATCCAAACCGCTCTTAGAACTACGGAAGGTTCAAACTCCTGTCATTCATTTTTAGCTGACAGAAAAGGTGCCAAGCGGCCAACTAAACAAAAGCAAACTGACCAATAAGATTTAAGCTTTTGCGTGCCCTTCCCCTCCCCCCACAGACTCAGACGTGCGCTACGTACAAGATGTTTTGACACATAAGATCTTTTTTCTCTCCACAATTTTATTAATTGTAAAGAGGGTTACACGAATGGGGGAAGAAGGGAGCGGGAGATCGACAGGCGGATTGGCGCAGCATCTGCTGTCAAGCGGGCGCTGTACCGGTCCATCGTGGTGAAGAGAGAGCTGAGCCAAAAAGCGAAGCTCTCGATTTACCGGTCGATCTACGTTCCCACCCTCATCTATGGTCATGAGCTTTGGGTCATGACCGAAAGAACGAGATCGCGGATACAAGCGGCCGAAATGGGTTTTCTCCGTAGGGTGTCTGGGCTCTCCCTTAGAGATAGGGTGAGAAGCTCAGTCATCCGGGAGGGACTCAGAGTAGAGCCGCTGCTCCTTCACATCGAGAGGAGCCAGTTGAGGTGGCTTGGGCATCTGGTCAGGATGCCTCCTGGACACCTCCCTGGTGAGGTGTTCCGGGCACGTCCCACCGGGAGGAGGCCCCGGGGAAGACCCAGGACACGCTGGAGGGACTATGTCTCTCGGCTGGCCTGGGAACGCCTCGGGATTCCCCCGGAGGAGCTGGAACAAGTGGCTGGGGAGAGGGAAGTCTGGGCCTCCCTTCTGAAGCTGCTACCCCCGCGACCCGACCTCGGATAAGCGGAAGAAGATGGATGGATGGATGGATAAAGAGGGTTCGATAATAAAAATTTCAGAAATTATTCTTTTCTTTTTTTATTTCAAGGAAAATCTTAAGGTAGGCAGAGTGGGTGCAGCTCCGATAATATCCTGCAGGCGTCCGTGCATAGTTCTGAACTTTAACCATAGAAAAGAGTTTTATGCATAAAGCAATTTATCTTAAACGTTTTTTGTAATTTACTTTAAAACAAAATCTAAATATAAACAAATGTTATTAATTCAATGTAAAAATATTAAATTAATTTCGTTGACAGTAAATGGCTATTTTTAGAACTTGCTCTGCGGGCGACTGACAAGGTCACCGTGTTGGTGACCCCTGACCTAAAGTATACTTTTATTTAATATATTTCTAAAAGTGTATTTTTATACAATTATGTTTAAATGTGTTTAAAGTTATAATGTCAAAATTGGTACAAGCATGCTTTTAGTATACCTTGTATATATTTATAGGTAGTACACTTAATACTTAGTATGCTTAAAATTTACTTTCACAGATGTAAGTACTGTATATTTGAAATATACTAAAGTATATATTTTTTATAGTGCAGCCTTCAGCCTTCTAGAAGAATCAGAATTGTTTTTATTGTCATTGTGCAAGAAAGAAAGCACAACAAAATGAAAATATAGCAATTCTCAAAGGTAAATCAAATAAAATAATAAATAAGTGCAGGAGTGTATTTCAGTATACAGTGGTGTGAAAAAGTGTTTGCCCCCTTCCTCATTTCCTGTTTTTCTGCATGTTTGTCACACTTAAGTGTTTCGGAACATCAAACCAATTTAAAAAATAGTCAAGAACAACACAAGTAAACACAAAATGCAATTTGTAAATGAAGGTGTTTAGTATTAAAGGAGAAAAAGAATCCAAACCATCATGGCCCTGTGTGAAAAAGTGATTGCCCCCCTCGTTAAAATAGATTATAACTGTGGTTTTTAACACCCAAGTTCAATTTCTCTAGCCACACCCAGGCCTGATTATTGCCACACCTGTTTTCAATCAAGACATGACTTAAATAAGAGCTGCCTGACACAGTAAAGTCCACCAAAAGATCCTTAAAAGCTACACATCATGCCGAGATTCAAAGAAATTCAGGAACAATTGAGAAAGACAGTAATTAAGATCTATCAGTCTGGAAAGGGTTATAAAGCCATTTCCATAGCTTTGGGAATCCAGCGAACCACAGTGAGAGCCATTATCCACAAATGGCGAAGACATGGAACAGTGGTGAACCTTCCCAGGAGTGGCCAGCCGCCCAAAATCACCCCAAGAGCGCAGCGACGACTCATCCAAGAGGTCACAAAAGACCCCAAAACAACGTCCAAAGAACTGTAGGCCTCACTTGCCTCAGTTAAGGTCAGCGTCCATGCCTCCACCATCAGAAAAAGACTGGGCAAAAATGGCCTGCATGGCAGAGTTCCAAGAAGAAAACCACTGCTGAGCAAAAAAACATTAGAGCTCGTCTCAATTTTTCCAAAACACATCTTGATGATCCCCAAGTCTTTTGGGAAAATATTCTGTGGACCGATGAGACAAAAGTGGAACTCTTTGGAAGGTGTGTGTCCCATTGCGTCTGGCGTAAAAGGAACACTGCATTTCAGAAAAAGAACATTATACCAACAGTAAAATATGGTGGTGGTAGTGTGATGGTCTGGGGCTGTTTTGCTGCGTCAGGACCTGAAAGACTTGCTGTGATAAATGGAACTATGAATTCTGCTGTCTACCAAAGGATCCTGAAGGAGAATGTCCGACCATCTGTTTGTGAACTCAAGCTGAAACAAACTTGGGTTCTGCAGCAGGACAATGATCCTAAACACACCAGCAAGTCCACCACTGAATGGCTGAAGAAAAACAAAATGAAGACTTTGGAGTGGCCTAGCCAAAGTCCTGACCTGAATCCTATTGAGATGTTGTGGTATGACCTTAAAAAGGCTGTTCATGCTCGAAAACCCTGCAATGTAATTCAATTAGAACAATTCTGCAAAGATGAGTGGGCCAAAATTCCTCCAGAACGCTGTAAAAGACTCATTGCAAGTTATCGCAAACGCTTGGTTGCAGTTGTTGCTGCTAAAGGTGGCCCAACCAGTTATTAGGTGTAGGGGGCAATCACTTTTTCACACAGGGCCATGATGGTTTGGATTTTTTTTCTCCTTTAATACTAAACACCTTCATTTACAAATTGCATTTTGTGTTTACTTGTGTTGTTCTTGACTATTTTTTAAATTGGTTTGATGTTCCGAAACACTTAAGTGTGACAAACATGCAGAAAAACAGGAAATGAGGAAGGGGGCAAACACTTTTTCACACCACTGTAGCACATTTGAGTATATATACATATATATGTGGGTGCATGTGTGTTTGTGTGTGTGTGTGTGTGTGTGTGTGTGTGTGGGTGGGTGGGTGGGTGGAAGGTGGGGGCAGGGGGATCGCGTGCGGGCGTGTGGGTGTATGTGTGTGTGTATGTTTATGCCAGTCATGTCCCTCGGTTATCAGCAGAATCCAGACTTGGTGAGCATGACGTTTCAGTTTAGAAACAGCCACCAGGTTCCAATCATTCAAGCACCTTCTCAGTACTAAGGACACACCTCCAAATGTACAAGTTTTAGAGCAGACGTATGAGCAGCCTAACACGCATACCAGTACTCTATTGACAGATGAAATGCAGCATCATTTTGGTAAGTTTATAAAATGGAAATGGAACAACAACTGAGGTACAAAAAATAATACTTTTGGATAATTTTCGGATTTATTTTTTTTTATAATTTCTACTCAGGTCTGTATTGTGATGGGATCACCTTTGAATTTGTAACTTTGGAGCATGGCTATCTTTGGAGAAAATGGTGAGTTTTCATAATCTGATAGATCTGGAGCAACATGGAAAGGGCACATACTGCCAAGTCAACATGTAACAATCTGGCAAACTGCTTTTAAACAAAAACTGCCATTTAAAAGCTGGTTAAGTGAGTACAATTATGAAGCTAGCTTTTTGCACTTTTTATACAGCAATTGTACATTTCTCCATATACATACATGTTTTTCTGTTGAAATACAAGACAGTTAAGTCCAAAATTATTCATATTGCTAATTTCATCCAAAGTAGAAATTTGTTTTTGATTGGAAATGAGACAGTAATCTCTCAAAATGTGATAAAACATTGTAAAAGTGGTGTCAATATTTGAACAAATAATATACGTTATTTTGTTCTTACGAAATAACAACTGCTGTAAAATTTAAATATGATTCACAATGAACTATCGCATAAGCAGACCTGATTGAAATATTATTCCCAATATTAGTTTTAATGTCAGACCATTCCTGACAGACCGAATTCTTTTATTGTGTATGTGTTGAGATCCATCTCCAACACACATAAAATAGTTTACACATCTCTAAATATGCGTGTCCAACTACCAGTCATATATAATGCCTAAAAACAATTAACAGTTAAATGTGAAGGACTTCCTGGGATCAGGCTATGGTCCTCTTCATGACATTAATCTTGCCCAGTCATAATAAATGTTGGACTCTAGGAGAGGGAACCAGGTATTTGGAGTATTTGAGCATAGTACATTATTTTGAGTTTTTTGCTTTATAAACTTGGGAGAGAAGGGATGGGCTGAAAATGTAGCCAATACAATAAGATGCATGTTATTGAGTGTGAGCCTGAATTCCACCCAGATTAAAACGGAAGAGCAAACAAGCAAACTCCTCACAGAAAATCCTCTCTTACTTTTACAGTAGTGATGTCCAAATGTTTTGCCATGGGAGCCCAAAATGTCAAGTTGAAAGTACTTAGGGATTCACAATATTTTGTATTCTTTTTTTTTTTTTTTTCAAAATTACAAAGACTTACTTTTTTCAATTCAGTAATAAATGGATGCGTCTAATAAGTGTGAATGTTTGTGGACCTTTTTACTATTGAGTTTAAAGTCAAAACATGGCTGATAAAAGATAAACAATTTGCTTTGCACTGTATATTTTCCATTTTAAGGAGATTTTAATTTGTCTGTTCCTACTTTAAAAGGCCATGGATCAGTAAAAATTGCACACTAGCAGTTTTGGACACTGCCACTTTAGTGATTTCAATACTAACTTATACACTTTTGAAAATTTTAATATGAAAATAAAATCATCCCACTTTTACAACTTGCCACCAATTGTGCCTCTGATGTGCTGAAATAAAAGATACAAAATTGGCATGACTTCCTTAGGTCGTCCTTGTGAAATATTTTTGGAACAATTTGGTCAAACATACCAAGTCAATGACCCAGAAGTCATTAGACTTTCCTCTACTGTGGAGCATGTTTTTGCAAATGGTTAATAATACAATCTAGTTATAGAAACACCCAGCAAGGTAACACTTTATTTGATGGGGTGTGAATAAGACTGTCATGACACTGTCATAAACATAACAGCTGTCATGAACATGAATATTTATGACTGTTGTCATAAAGTGTCATTTGGTAAATCATGACACTTTTAATACAAAGTTGATATTATTCAAAATGTCTTTATGACTTGTCATTAATCTAGACAAAAATGTCTTTGTTATGGCAATTTGACATTAACCAAGAATCACCATATGTCATAGTAGTCATAATAATGTCCTTAAGTGTTATTACACTGTCAAAATCTTTAACAAAACAGTAATTAATATTTCCCCTACCTGAAATAAAGAGAAACAAGTAGGACCAACATTAAAGATTGCATTAAGCTTTATTACAATGTCAAATGATTTAATAAGAGTCATTAATAATTCCTTTTACATCAAGTGGAACAAGTAGCACACGTTATGAAGATGTCATTAAGTGTCATTACAGAGTCATTACTATTAACACTTGCCTCAAATAAGGTGAAACTAGTAGCAACGATTATAAAGATGTCATTCAGTGTTATTACAGTGTCAAATGCTATGCTAACAGTCATTAATGTTAAGTCTTAACATTAATGAAGTGAAGTGGAGCACACTGAGCCACTTATAACTACCAACATAGCTATAGAACAAACCCTTTGTATATTGGAATAAAACAAAATATTACCTGTTCTTCAAACAGAGAGTTTAACTTCTGGTCAGCATATTGTAATTCTGAAATACTGATTAAAAAACTAAAACAGAATTACTTATTCTTTAACTTATGAAAAAGGGTTCTTTCAACAGTCCTAACATCTTTTTTTTTGCTTTGATTGCATCAGCCATCTCCTTTGTTATAGCCTTCCTGTAATGCTCTGAAAACAGGGAGATCTTCTTTCCTGGAAACAGTTCTTTGAAAGTGTCCGGAAATGCTCAGAAATTATAGCTGTTCTTGCAATGGTTGTGGTCAATGTTAATCATGGTGAAAGCCTCTTCATGAATTCAAACTTGGTCAATCTCTTCTGGACATTCTCATAGTGGGTGATGACTCAATCCACTGTGGTCACTTAAAAAAACAAAAAAAAAACAAATAAAAAAACAATGTTATCTTAATTCATTATTTATTTAAGTACCATTCCAAGAATCTCCCTTGCTGCACACTGTAAGAATAGTAGACTGGCAGACAAATGTCAAGTTGACATGACTGGTTGTTATAAAGTGTAATATAATGATTTTTTTAATACAAGAAGCATAATGACTAGAGCTGAACAAAATTATTCTGTTCAAGTTTGGCAGAAGTTCATACAGACTGCCACTGTTGTTCAAAATGCATCATTTAATGTATAGTTTTAGGCACATGAGTGTATCTTTTCACTTAATGAGCATTCAAAATTATTTCCAACCAGATACTCTGGCTTGTCGATGTTTTCAAGAGGTTTATTAATAAATAATTAGATTAAACACCAGTTTTACATTTGACAACAATAGTTGTCTAAACGTAACTTAATAACTCAGCTGGTGAATGTTGATTACCGTACTGCTCCTTATTCCCCACTTACCTTTCCCTTTCATCCTCCTTCACCTGGAGAAAATAGTAACACAAAAATGACTTAAATAATTTTATTGGGGAATATTTCATCTGCTTCTTTCTCTTTGGTCAAACAGAGACTTCTTCCTCTGGTGCCTGGTCCTCATTATCACCCTCCACAGCGTAGCATGTCTTCATTAGCCACATTTGTCCCCCCATCATGTGTCCTTAGGATAAAATTGGTCTTCATGTGGATAAAGTCGGCAAAGCAAAGAACACAAGGACCATGTTACATCAGTCAAGTTGCTAAATAATGCACATAAATGATAACTTTGACTAGCATATTAGCTTTTAATTTGCTAGATTAAAATTGGAGAGAAAAATCAATTTGCCTGCCTTTAAAATATGTTTAAGGTTAACGGATAATCTTACAGTTATGGAGTTTAATAACTTTAGCTGACATTAGCTTACAGAAAGGTAGGGTTGGATTGATTTGCTCATAGCTAACATTACAAAGAAAGAGAACATATTCAATGTTATTTTCTCAAAGAAAATGTAAAGTTAATTAGACACATACCTCATATATATTAGGTGACAAACTTCAGCATCTTTTTAAACAGGAAGTTTGGCTGTTATAACTTGTATTAGGTTGGCCCCACAAGACAAGTACAACTCACAACGACAAAGTCAAGATTTCTTCTTCATCAACACACTTGAACGCCTGTTCGTGCACTGCTGCCTCTCTCTGGTGGAGATGGTGTACTACACTACTTAAAACAGCCTTAAATAATGTTTCAAAAGCAAAGCAAAGCTTTTGAAACAGTGCTTTGTAGACATCTTGATGTAAAACTTTAGGATCAATTAAATTAAGAAATTTAAGACTAAACAAAATGGCAGAGCAATATATTATTACCACATAAAGCTACATATTTTTTTTAATTTAATCACTAATACTTTTATAACAAATTTATGTCAGATCATGATTTCTTGGTTAATGTCAAGTACTCATAACAAAGACATTTTGAATAATGTCAACTTTGTATTAAAAGTGTCACGATTTACCAAATAACACTTTATGACAACAGTCATAAATATTTATGAAGACTTTGTCTTCATAAATATAAATCACAAATATAAATGAAATCATAAATATAAATATTTATGACTGTTGTCATAAATATTCATGACAGGTGTTATGTCATGTTTATGACAGTGTCATGTTAGTCTTATGCACACCCCGTCAAATAAAGTGTTACCCAAAGGGTAAAGAAGAGCCTAATGTAATCAGAGTGTTCCCTGTAATAACATAATAACTGCAATTATTATGTTTATGTGCACCACAAGATACAGTCTGTAAATATGATGAGAAATTACACTGCAGCAATGTACTAGTTTCTCATCAGTGTTTTAGTTTTTCCTAATCTCTTTCTAATTTCTTTTTAACAGAATGTTTTTAACACCAAAACAATATGAAGAAAATGGAAAACTGACTGCAGATACATAACAAAAAAAATGAATATAGAATGCAAAAGAGACAAAATGGAAGGACAAAAGCAACTCGTGAGCCAAGTAGCTGAAGATGTTAAGCATCTTTGGGAAAATATGAGAAGAGAGAAAGGTAGAATCAAATATTTGAAGAAAAAAGCGAGGCCTGACATGCAGAGAGTAATTTTTGAACCAGATGAAATCAGAGAAATGTTGCATATGATTAGAGAAGACACAAAACTTTGCAAGAAACACTTTTTTGAAGAAAAGACCCAAATGAAATGGATGAGTTTTCAGGCTGAGAAAAGGAGAAAAAAGCTTGACCAGACGTTGGAGAGAATAATTCAAGAAAGTGATCAGTTAGACATTCTGAAGAAAAAAATGGACCAGCAAAGACAAGAGACTGAAAAAAAATGGAGAGAAATATTGACTTTACTTTTGATTTCAGAAAAAATAAAAAATAATTTAGAAAAGTCTACTGAGGAAATTAGAAGCACAAATGAGGAAATGCTCAAAACCCAACAGAAGATCAAAAAGAGCACTGAAATAAAAACATACATGGTAAGTCTTTTTTTAATTTTGCTTTATCAGCATTAAGTCAAACATTTTAAAGGTTATTTAAAAAAATACAGAAGTGTAAAGGCATTTTAAAAAAAAGTTTTTTTAGTATCTGTGCTTTTCAAGTTTAATTTTGGAGAACAGGGTTGCAACTTCTTCAGTCTTTAAATACAGTTACTGCCTTTATTGAAATATTCTGATAACATGAGATCTTTGCTTTTTCTCCAATGTACATTTATTTAAGAACATTTTTTTTACAGTACAACAGGGAAAATCTTTATATGACCAATTACACATATTCTAGTCTCGAGTTACTGGCTATTTTAGCTTTGTTGTGTGAACAGGCTCTAGGTTTGGAATTCAGATTGCAAACAGATAAGATGTACTAATGAAACAGAGCTTAGAGACAGAACACACAGCATACTACCTTCAACTAGGAGAACATTTGGAAATTAAATTTTGGAAATCAAGCCAGCAAATGCCTAGTTGTAAGAAAATGCTTTCCAGGGCCAAGAAAGTGCAAAAGAAATGTCTGCATAGTAATTTTGGTCATTGCAAACTTTTTTTAAAAACAACTTGAAGTGGATAAGCTCTGTATTTTGTCTTCAACTGAAAGTGAAAAGCAACTGAGGGTTGTAGATAATTATTAGTTCTAACTTAGAAGATAATATTTGGACAATTTTACACTTCTATCCTCTAAACTCCCACATTTTGAGGCCATTTCTGACAGACACTATGCCTCTTTTTACTTGAAAGTTTTTGAAGTTTAAAACATGCTAATACATCTGTGTTGCTATGTTTAGGACAGGTTGGCATGCATAAAGAACCAGATCAACGAATGGAAATTGACACAGCTTCCAGTTACTTCCGGACTTCTGAAAGAAAAACTTGAAGGCATCCATAGAGAAGTAAGATTAGAAATTTTGACTGACACAGCAAAAAAATCAGATGCAGAAAAAAATCCTTTGGAGAACATTAGAACATCAGAAGGTTATGTAATTGAAGAAAAGACAGAAATCCATGAGAAATTTTTAAAACATATTAGTCAGAGAGAATCATTTCCACAAGAAATACAGACATTGGAAAAGCAGCTATATAAACTAAATGAGCAAGAGGAAGTCTTAAAGGTGCAAATTAAAACAAATATTAGAAAATTGCAAGATAAAACTCAAAAGATGAAAAGTATTGTCACAGAATTAGATGAAATACAGTGTCAGAAGGAAGACGCTGAAGTTATAATCAGGGAAATGGGGACTGGAGAAAGTAAACTGGTGCAGGAAGTACAACAGAGGGGTTATCTGACGGAGAGAACAAATGTTTTTAGGAAACAAATAATGCAGACTGACCTGGAAGATCAGACAAAAACTACTAATGTTGAGCAAAAACCTGATAAAGTGGAAAAGTGGAAAGAAGATCCTCAGGCACTTGATAAAGAGACACAAGTATGCTCTGATGGAAAGTATCTTCGACTCACTGATTTACAAAGACTCTGGGCTGAGATATATCGAACACAGCAAGTCATAAAATTGATCAAACCAGAAATTGGGTGCCAAGATGGAACAGGTAATGAGACCAAAGACCTTGTTGATAATGAAATCAAGGGACTACTGCAAGATCTCAGACAGTTTCGGAAGCTTTTGGAAATGGAAGTGGGGCAGAAGAGACTGAATCTCAATGTAGATACATGCATTCAGAAACGTACAATGAAGAAAAAGAGAAGAGAACTGGATTTTAAATTGGAGAATATTTTACGAGAGAGGGATGAATTAGAAATGCTAAAAACACAAATACAAAGAAAATCTGAAGGGACTCAGCGGCAGTTGGAAAAGATTCTAAAATGTCAAAATGACATTGAAAAAATAGCTGGTAAGGCCAAGGAGAGAAGCAAACTAATAATGTGTAATATGAAAAAGAGTGATGCTAAAGTAAGAATGATTGAAGACCTAAACAAGAAGATTGAAGCTTCAAAACAACGCTGGAACGAAATGTACCTTTCAACCTCTCAGCATAAAGCTTTAACTGAAAAACTAAAGACTGAACTTGGACATGAACACGAAAGAGAATCTCTATTTGAAAGAGAAAACAGAAAGAGATCTGAGAAATTTGCAAGGGACCAATCATTCACAAGTAAAAAAGCAACACAAGCTGAAGAAACATTTGAAGAATTATTAGTACTCACACCACATCAAGAAAGACTGACTGAGGAAATAAAACTGATAATAAATCAATTTAATCATAGAAAATGTAATAGAGAGGAGCAAAACCTAGAACTAAGTGAAAGAGTGATACAAGAGATATTAAGAAAAGTAAGTGAGATGTTGGCACAAGAGACTGGAACTGAACATAATAAAAAGCCTTTGTTAAGTGAAACAAATGAAAGACAAAAACAGCAAATGACTGAAGGGCAGCACAGCATTAAGACTAGAGAAATAGGAGAAATGGAGGTGCTGAATACCGAGCTGGAAATCAAAAGAAAAGAAAATAATGCCATTTTAAAACAAATGGTGAGAGAAGGGGAAAAGAATGAAAGAATGATGAATGAAATAAAAGAAGCAAAGATATCATTTAAGAGGGAGGTACAAATAAGGAGGAGAGAACTAGACCAAACACTGGAGAAAATCAGAAAAGAGAAGGATGAATTAGAGATGTTGAAATTAAAACTGAGACAGCCAAAGGCAGCAATGTTCCATGACAACCAAAATGCACAAGAGCAGAGGACAGTTGTCTATGTTTCGAGTGAAAATGAACCAAAGGATTTGGAAAAGAATGGGTGGAAAATCACAAACACCCAATATGAAACGTTACCCATATCACCAGGACTTAAAAGTACAATCAATAATATTCGAGACCTAGGAGTAAAGATCTATGGCTATTTAGAAACACTTAAAAGTGAAATATGTCAATTTCTCAAACATCAAAATGTTGATTTAGACAAAAAGAGAGAAGTACTCACAGCATTAACAGCTGAGAACAACACAGTAAAAGAAAACATAATCAGAATCAAATCCTTGATAGGAACTGAGAAAATGACCAAACAAGCTACAAGGGATGTGGATGAAACATGGAAACTCAGGAAGGGTACGCATAAGCAGGAGTGTAGGATCAAATCGTTCACAACTACACAAAAAGCACAAAAGCGAAAAGCATTAATGACTGAAATGATGACTGACGAAACAAAACAACAGAAACAGAAAAAAAGAAAGGATGCTAAAGACCCATTTGGAGAAATTAATAAAAAGATAAAAACTGACAATCTGGAAAAACATGTGAAAACACACATGGAAACTCTTCAAGTACTGATGAAAGAGATAACTGTGAAGAACAGAAAAAAAGGAACAGAGTTATATAAAATTCAAGCAACTCATAAATCACTTTCAAACATGTGTATGGAATTAGAAGTCAATAGCGTGAAATTGGTGAAACTGATAGATATTATAAAAAATATAAAAGAAAGGGTATTACAACATGAAAACCATGTCCCTGCAACACGGAAAGAAAAGGCAGAAATACCAAAGACCAAAATAAAACAGAAATTAGAAGAAGCCAACAGCTCATTTGCAGAGACCAACAAAGAAAAAATCAAGCTCGATATCCAGACAGAGCGCGCAATACTGCAACAAGAAAAACAAGATATTCAAGAAGAAAGAGAGAGAATAAACATCACAGAGGCTGAACTAGACCAGAAGGCAGAAGAAGCCAGCAGTTGCTTGGCAGAGATCAACAAAGAGAAAATCAAACTAAAACATTTGTCAGTTTCAGTCCAAAGAAATCATGAAAGACTTCAAGACATCATGTACACGATTGCCATAAAACAACAAGGCAGAGAGAGGAAAGATCATCTGTTCCAAACACAAACACAGGACCTACAATCTAAAAGGCATCAACTACAGAAAGAAAGGGAAGAGATGCAGCTTTTGATGACAACTGTTAGTAAGATGAGAGAGTGGACTAAAGCTGCGATGATCACCACCCAAAAGGAAAAGCAGCAAGTGGATTATAGGAGGATGCACAAGCCAGAAGAAGAAATGCTTTCAATCCAGAATCTAGAACTTGAGAGAGAGAGGTCTGGGTTGACACCAAGAGAGGACAGTGGCTTGGATGAAAGTCAAATAACAGAACGTCAGCAAGGACAGATCCAATACATCAAAGAGAAACTAAGGGAAAACATCAAAGTGAAAATGGTCCAGCTACAACAAAGGATTGCAGGTGTAGAAAACCTCTCTGTTGGTTTGGGACAGAAGCTTCTTTGTCTTGTGGAACAGAAGGAAAATGTGGCTGGTTATAAAGAGGTATTTGAAAGAGAAAAGAGAATTCTGAATCGTCTCCTTTGTGATACACTAAAACAAAGAGAAGATATGGAAAACCGTTGGAAGCAAACAATGAATCGGGAAAAAGAAAAAGTTACTTCTCTTGAAGCAACCCTGAAAAAAGAAAAGCAGGACCTGGAACTAGAGAAAGAAAAGATGTCGAAAGATGAGCTGGTCTTGGAGCTGATTAGGAATGGCATCCAGAAACAAAGTGAAATATTACAACAAGACATTCAACAACATGAGCAAGAGTTGGAAAGCACAATGGTGGAACTGCACAAGAAGACAGAAGAAACCAAGAATCTCTTTGATGGAATCAAAAAAGAGAAATCTAAACTCAAAGATCTTAACCTTTGTCTGAAAACACAAGGCGATCAACTGAAGGTTCTCATGAACGCAATCAGTTCAAAACCACAAGAACAAGAAGGAAAAGGCCCAGGAATTCTCACACAAACACAAAATCTGGATCTCTGTAGGAAAAAAATACAGGAGAAAAGACAAGAGCTGGAGGTTTTGATGAAGAATGCTAACAGCATGAAGGAAAAGGTTAAAGATTCCATGAGCAGTGTCCATAAAGACATAGAACAAATGATCTCCATGAAGAAGAACATTGGAAAAGACAGAGAGAAACTGTCAAGTGAGAAGAAGCGCCTGGAAAGAGAATTGTCAGAGTGCAAAATGAGACAAGAGGAACTCTTGGATGTAATGAAGTCAACAGCAAACCTAAGACTAACACTACAAGGAGTAAAAGACAAAGTGTGTGACTTGACCAATGTTAAAATGAGAAGATTACACAAAGGTCATGAAGATGCACAGTTATTATGTATTTCACTGGAGAAGAATGTTTCAACTATTGGTGACCAGATGAAAACACTAACTCCTTACAAAGAGGTAGTTGAAAGAGAAAAGATCAATCTAACAGCCATCATGTCTTCCATGAGGAATCAAAAAGAAGTGATGGAACATCAATGGAAGCAAATGGTGGACATGGATAAAAAAGATCTAAACAAAAGGAAGGAAGAACTGAAACGGGAAACACAGAATCTGCAAAGAGTGGCTGACAAAGTAGACAAAGAAAAAGAGGCCTTGGAAGTGACGATGTCCAACATCCAGACAGAGCGCGCAATACTGCAACAAGAGAAACAAGATATTCAAGAAGAAAGAGAGAGAATAAACATCACAGAGGCTGAACTAGACCAGAAGGCAGAAGAAGCCAGCAGTTGCTTGGCAGAGATCAACAAAGAGAAAATCAAACTAAAACATTTGTCAGTTTCAGTCCAAAGAAATCATGAAAGACTTCAAGACATCATGTACACGATTGCCATAAAACAACAAGGCAGAGAGAGGAAAGATCATCTGTTCCAAACACAAACACAGGAACTACAATCTAAAAGGCATCAACTACAGAAAGAAAGGGAAGAGATGCAGCTTTTGATGACAACTGTTAGTAAGATGAGAGAGTGGACTAAAGCTGCGATGATCACCACCCAAAAGGAAAAGCAGCAAGTGGATTATAGGAGGATGCACAAGCCAGAAGAAGAAATGCTTTCAATCCAGAATCTAGAACTTGAGAGAGAGAGGTCTGGGTTGACACCAAGAGAGGACAGTGGCTTGGATGAAAGTCAAATAACAGAACGTCAGCAAGGACAGATCCAATACATCAAAGAGAAACTAAGGGAAAACATCAAAGTGAAAATGGTCCAGCTACAACAAAGGATTGCAGGTGTAGAAAACATCTCTGTTGGTTTGGGACAGAAGCTTCTTTGTCTTGTGGAACAGAAGGAAAATGTGGCTGGTTATAAAGAGGTATTTGAAAGAGAAAAGAGAATTCTGAATCGTCTCCTTTGTGATACACTAAAACAAAGAGAAGATATGGAAAACCGTTGGAAGCAAACAATGAATCGGGAAAAAGAAAAAGTTACTTCTCTTGAAGCAACCCTGAAAAAAGAAAAGCAGGACCTGGAACTAGAGAAAGAAAAGATGTCGAAAGATGAGCTGGTCTTGGAGCTGATTAGGAATGGCATCCAGAAACAAAGTGAAATATTACAACAAGACATTCAACAACATGAGCAAGAGTTGGAAAGCACAATGGTGGAACTGCACAAGAAGACAGAAGAAACCAAGAATCTCTTTGATGGAATCAAAAAAGAGAAATCTAAACTCAAAGATCTTAACCTTTGTCTGAAAACACAAGGCGATCAACTGAAGGTTCTCATGAACGCAATCAGTTCAAAACCACAAGAACAAGAAGGAAAAGGCCCAGGAATTCTCACACAAACACAAAATCTGGATCTCTGTAGGAAAAAAATACAGGAGAAAAGACAAGAGCTGGAGGTTTTGATGAAGAATGCTAACAGCATGAAGGAAAAGGTTAAAGATTCCATGAGCAGTGTCCATAAAGACATAGAACAAATGATCTCCATGAAGAAGAACATTGGAAAAGACAGAGAGAAACTGTCAAGTGAGAAGAAGCGCCTGGAAAGAGAATTGTCAGAGTGCAAAATGAGACAAGAGGAACTCTTGGATGTAATGAAGTCAACAGCAAACCTAAGACTAACACTACAAGGAGTAAAAGACAAAGTGTGTGACTTGACCAATGTTAAAATGAGAAGATTACACAAAGGTCATGAAGATGCACAGTTATTATGTATTTCACTGGAGAAGAATGTTTCAACTATTGGTGACCAGATGAAAACACTAACTCCTTACAAAGAGGTAGTTGAAAGAGAAAAGATCAATCTAACAGCCATCATGTCTTCCATGAGGAATCAAAAAGAAGTGATGGAACATCAATGGAAGCAAATGGTGGACATGGATAAAAAAGATCTAAACAAAAGGAAGGAAGAACTGAAACGGGAAACACAGAATCTGCAAAGAGTGGCTGACAAAGTAGACAAAGAAAAAGAGGCCTTGGAAGTGACGATGTCCAACATCCAGACAGAGCGCGCAATACTGCAACAAGAGAAACAAGATATTCAAGAAGAAAGAGAGAGAATAAACATCACAGAGGCTGAACTAGACCAGAAGGCAGAAGAAGCCAGCAGTTGCTTGGCAGAGATCAACAAAGAGAAAATCAAACTAAAACATTTGTCAGTTTCAGTCCAAAGAAATCATGAAAGACTTCAAGACATCATGTACACGATTGCCATAAAACAACAAGGCAGAGAGAGGAAAGATCATCTGTTCCAAACACAAACACAGGAACTACAATCTAAAAGGCATCAACTACAGAAAGAAAGGGAAGAGATGCAGCTTTTGATGACAACTGTTAGTAAGATGAGAGAGTGGACTAAAGCTGCGATGATCACCACCCAAAAGGAAAAGCAGCAAGTGGATTATAGGAGGATGCACAAGCCAGAAGAAGAAATGCTTTCAATCCAGAATCTAGAACTTGAGAGAGAGAGGTCTGGGTTGACACCAAGAGAGGACAGTGGCTTGGATGAAAGTCAAATAACAGAACGTCAGCAAGGACAGATCCAATACATCAAAGAGAAACTAAGGGAAAACATCAAAGTGAAAATGGTCCAGCTACAACAAAGGATTGCAGGTGTAGAAAACCTCTCTGTTGGTTTGGGACAGAAGCTTCTTTGTCTTGTGGAACAGAAGGAAAATGTGGCTGGTTATAAAGAGGTATTTGAAAGAGAAAAGAGAATTCTGAATCGTCTCCTTTGTGATACACTAAAACAAAGAGAAGATATGGAAAACCGTTGGAAGCAAACAATGAATCGGGAAAAAGAAAAAGTTACTTCTCTTGAAGCAACCCTGAAAAAAGAAAAGCAGGACCTGGAACTAGAGAAAGAAAAGATGTCGAAAGATGAGCTGGTCTTGGAGCTGATTAGGAATGGCATCCAGAAACAAAGTGAAATATTACAACAAGACATTCAACAACATGAGCAAGAGTTGGAAAGCACAATGGTGGAACTGCACAAGAAGACAGAAGAAACCAAGAATCTCTTTGATGGAATCAAAAAAGAGAAATCTAAACTCAAAGATCTTAACCTTTGTCTGAAAACACAAGGCGATCAACTGAAGGTTCTCATGAACGCAATCAGTTCAAAACCACAAGAACAAGAAGGAAAAGGCCCAGGAATTCTCACACAAACACAAAATCTGGATCTCTGTAGGAAAAACATACAGGAGAAAAGACAAGAGCTGGAGGTTTTGATGAAGAATGCTAACAGCATGAAGGAAAAGGTTAAAGATTCCATGAGCAGTGTCCATAAAGACATAGAACAAATGATCTCCATGAAGAAGAACATTGGAAAAGACAGAGAGAAACTGTCAAGTGAGAAGAAGCGCCTGGAAAGAGAATTGTCAGAGTGCAAAATGAGACAAGAGGAACTCTTGGATGTAATGAAGTCAACAGCAAACCTAAGACTAACACTACAAGGAGTAAAAGACAAAGTGTGTGACTTGACCAATGTTAAAATGAGAAGATTACACAAAGGTCATGAAGATGCACAGTTATTATGTATTTCACTGGAGAAGAATGTTTCAACTATTGGTGACCAGATGAAAACACTAACTCCTTACAAAGAGGTAGTTGAAAGAGAAAAGATCAATCTAACAGCCATCATGTCTTCCATGAGGAATCAAAAAGAAGTGATGGAACATCAATGGAAGCAAATGGTGGACATGGATAAAAAAGATCTAAACAAAAGGAAGGAAGAACTGAAACGGGAAACACAGAATCTGCAAAGAGTGGCTGACAAAGTAGACAAAGAAAAAGAGGCCTTGGAAGTGACGATGTCCAACATCCAGACAGAGCGCGCAATACTGCAACAAGAGAAACAAGATATTCAAGAAGAAAGAGAGAGAATAAACATCACAGAGGCTGAACTAGACCAGAAGGCAGAAGAAGCCAGCAGTTGCTTGGCAGAGATCAACAAAGAGAAAATCAAACTAAAACATTTGTCAGTTTCAGTCCAAAGAAATCATGAAAGACTTCAAGACATCATGTACACGATTGCCATAAAACAACAAGGCAGAGAGAGGAAAGATCATCTGTTCCAAACACAAACACAGGAACTACAATCTAAAAGGCATCAACTACAGAAAGAAAGGGAAGAGATGCAGCTTTTGATGACAACTGTTAGTAAGATGAGAGAGTGGACTAAAGCTGCGATGATCACCACCCAAAAGGAAAAGCAGCAAGTGGATTATAGGAGGATGCACAAGCCAGAAGAAGAAATGCTTTCAATCCAGAATCTAGAACTTGAGAGAGAGAGGTCTGGGTTGACACCAAGAGAGGACAGTGGCTTGGATGAAAGTCAAATAACAGAACGTCAGCAAGGACAGATCCAATACATCAAAGAGAAACTAAGGGAAAACATCAAAGTGAAAATGGTCCAGCTACAACAAAGGATTGCAGGTGTAGAAAACCTCTCTGTTGGTTTGGGACAGAAGCTTCTTTGTCTTGTGGAACAGAAGGAAAATGTGGCTGGTTATAAAGAGGTATTTGAAAGAGAAAAGAGAATTCTGAATCGTCTCCTTTGTGATACACTAAAACAAAGAGAAGATATGGAAAACCGTTGGAAGCAAACAATGAATCGGGAAAAAGAAAAAGTTACTTCTCTTGAAGCAACCCTGAAAAAAGAAAAGCAGGACCTGGAACTAGAGAAAGAAAAGATGTCGAAAGATGAGCTGGTCTTGGAGCTGATTAGGAATGGCATCCAGAAACAAAGTGAAATATTACAACAAGACATTCAACAACATGAGCAAGAGTTGGAAAGCACAATGGTGGAACTGCACAAGAAGACAGAAGAAACCAAGAATCTCTTTGATGGAATCAAAAAAGAGAAATCTAAACTCAAAGATCTTAACCTTTGTCTGAAAACACAAGGCGATCAACTGAAGGTTCTCATGAACGCAATCAGTTCAAAACCACAAGAACAAGAAGGAAAAGGCCCAGGAATTCTCACACAAACACAAAATCTGGATCTCTGTAGGAAAAAAATACAGGAGAAAAGACAAGAGCTGGAGGTTTTGATGAAGAATGCTAACAGCATGAAGGAAAAGGTTAAAGATTCCATGAGCAGTGTCCATAAAGACATAGAACAAATGATCTCCATGAAGAAGAACATTGGAAAAGACAGAGAGAAACTGTCAAGTGAGAAGAAGCGCCTGGAAAGAGAATTGTCAGAGTGCAAAATGAGACAAGAGGAACTCTTGGATGTAATGAAGTCAACAGCAAACCTAAGACTAACACTACAAGGAGTAAAAGACAAAGTGTGTGACTTGACCAATGTTAAAATGAGAAGATTACACAAAGGTCATGAAGATGCACAGTTATTATGTATTTCACTGGAGAAGAATGTTTCAACTATTGGTGACCAGATGAAAACACTAACTCCTTACAAAGAGGTAGTTGAAAGAGAAAAGATCAATCTAACAGCCATCATGTCTTCCATGAGGAATCAAAAAGAAGTGATGGAACATCAATGGAAGCAAATGGTGGACATGGATAAAAAAGATCTAAACAAAAGGAAGGAAGAACTGAAACGGGAAACACAGAATCTGCAAAGAGTGGCTGACAAAGTAGACAAAGAAAAAGAGGCCTTGGAAGTGACGATGTCCAACATCCAGACAGAGCGCGCAATACTGCAACAAGAGAAACAAGATATTCAAGAAGAAAGAGAGAGAATAAACATCACAGAGGCTGAACTAGACCAGAAGGCAGAAGAAGCCAGCAGTTGCTTGGCAGAGATCAACAAAGAGAAAATCAAACTAAAACATTTGTCAGTTTCAGTCCAAAGAAATCATGAAAGACTTCAAGACATCATGTACACGATTGCCATAAAACAACAAGGCAGAGAGAGGAAAGATCATCTGTTCCAAACACAAACACAGGAACTACAATCTAAAAGGCATCAACTACAGAAAGAAAGGGAAGAGATGCAGCTTTTGATGACAACTGTTAGTAAGATGAGAGAGTGGACTAAAGCTGCGATGATCACCACCCAAAAGGAAAAGCAGCAAGTGGATTATAGGAGGATGCACAAGCCAGAAGAAGAAATGCTTTCAATCCAGAATCTAGAACTTGAGAGAGAGAGGTCTGGGTTGACACCAAGAGAGGACAGTGGCTTGGATGAAAGTCAAATAACAGAACGTCAGCAAGGACAGATCCAATACATCAAAGAGAAACTAAGGGAAAACATCAAAGTGAAAATGGTCCAGCTACAACAAAGGATTGCAGGTGTAGAAAACCTCTCTGTTGGTTTGGGACAGAAGCTTCTTTGTCTTGTGGAACAGAAGGAAAATGTGGCTGGTTATAAAGAGGTATTTGAAAGAGAAAAGAGAATTCTGAATCGTCTCCTTTGTGATACACTAAAACAAAGAGAAGATATGGAAAACCGTTGGAAGCAAACAATGAATCGGGAAAAAGAAAAAGTTACTTCTCTTGAAGCAACCCTGAAAAAAGAAAAGCAGGACCTGGAACTAGAGAAAGAAAAGATGTCGAAAGATGAGCTGGTCTTGGAGCTGATTAGGAATGGCATCCAGAAACAAAGTGAAATATTACAACAAGACATTCAACAACATGAGCAAGAGTTGGAAAGCACAATGGTGGAACTGCACAAGAAGACAGAAGAAACCAAGAATCTCTTTGATGGAATCAAAAAAGAGAAATCTAAACTCAAAGATCTTAACCTTTGTCTGAAAACACAAGGCGATCAACTGAAGGTTCTCATGAACGCAATCAGTTCAAAACCACAAGAACAAGAAGGAAAAGGCCCAGGAATTCTCACACAAACACAAAATCTGGATCTCTGTAGGAAAAAAATACAGGAGAAAAGACAAGAGCTGGAGGTTTTGATGAAGAATGCTAACAGCATGAAGGAAAAGGTTAAAGATTCCATGAGCAGTGTCCATAAAGACATAGAACAAATGATCTCCATGAAGAAGAACATTGGAAAAGACAGAGAGAAACTGTCAAGTGAGAAGAAGCGCCTGGAAAGAGAATTGTCAGAGTGCAAAATGAGACAAGAGGAACTCTTGGATGTAATGAAGTCAACAGCAAACCTAAGACTAACACTACAAGGAGTAAAAGACAAAGTGTGTGACTTGACCAATGTTAAAATGAGAAGATTACACAAAGGTCATGAAGATGCACAGTTATTATGTATTTCACTGGAGAAGAATGTTTCAACTATTGGTGACCAGATGAAAACACTAACTCCTTACAAAGAGGTAGTTGAAAGAGAAAAGATCAATCTAACAGCCATCATGTCTTCCATGAGGAATCAAAAAGAAGTGATGGAACATCAATGGAAGCAAATGGTGGACATGGATAAAAAAGATCTAAACAAAAGGAAGGAAGAACTGAAACGGGAAACACAGAATCTGCAAAGAGTGGCTGACAAAGTAGACAAAGAAAAAGAGGCCTTGGAAGTGACGATGTCCAACATCCAGACAGAGCGCGCAATACTGCAACAAGAGAAACAAGATATTCAAGAAGAAAGAGAGAGAATAAACATCACAGAGGCTGAACTAGACCAGAAGGCAGAAGAAGCCAGCAGTTGCTTGGCAGAGATCAACAAAGAGAAAATCAAACTAAAACATTTGTCAGTTTCAGTCCAAAGAAATCATGAAAGACTTCAAGACATCATGTACACGATTGCCATAAAACAACAAGGCAGAGAGAGGAAAGATCATCTGTTCCAAACACAAACACAGGAACTACAATCTAAAAGGCATCAACTACAGAAAGAAAGGGAAGAGATGCAGCTTTTGATGACAACTGTTAGTAAGATGAGAGAGTGGACTAAAGCTGCGATGATCACCACCCAAAAGGAAAAGCAGCAAGTGGATTATAGGAGGATGCACAAGCCAGAAGAAGAAATGCTTTCAATCCAGAATCTAGAACTTGAGAGAGAGAGGTCTGGGTTGACACCAAGAGAGGACAGTGGCTTGGATGAAAGTCAAATAACAGAACGTCAGCAAGGACAGATCCAATACATCAAAGAGAAACTAAGGGAAAACATCAAAGTGAAAATGGTCCAGCTACAACAAAGGATTGCAGGTGTAGAAAACCTCTCTGTTGGTTTGGGACAGAAGCTTCTTTGTCTTGTGGAACAGAAGGAAAATGTGGCTGGTTATAAAGAGGTATTTGAAAGAGAAAAGAGAATTCTGAATCGTCTCCTTTGTGATACACTAAAACAAAGAGAAGATATGGAAAACCGTTGGAAGCAAACAATGAATCGGGAAAAAGAAAAAGTTACTTCTCTTGAAGCAACCCTGAAAAAAGAAAAGCAGGACCTGGAACTAGAGAAAGAAAAGATGTCGAAAGATGAGCTGGTCTTGGAGCTGATTAGGAATGGCATCCAGAAACAAAGTGAAATATTACAACAAGACATTCAACAACATGAGCAAGAGTTGGAAAGCACAATGGTGGAACTGCACAAGAAGACAGAAGAAACCAAGAATCTCTTTGATGGAATCAAAAAAGAGAAATCTAAACTCAAAGATCTTAACCTTTGTCTGAAAACACAAGGCGATCAACTGAAGGTTCTCATGAACGCAATCAGTTCAAAACCACAAGAACAAGAAGGAAAAGGCCCAGGAATTCTCACACAAACACAAAATCTGGATCTCTGTAGGAAAAAAATACAGGAGAAAAGACAAGAGCTGGAGGTTTTGATGAAGAATGCTAACAGCATGAAGGAAAAGGTTAAAGATTCCATGAGCAGTGTCCATAAAGACATAGAACAAATGATCTCCATGAAGAAGAACATTGGAAAAGACAGAGAGAAACTGTCAAGTGAGAAGAAGCGCCTGGAAAGAGAATTGTCAGAGTGCAAAATGAGACAAGAGGAACTCTTGGATGTAATGAAGTCAACAGCAAACCTAAGACTAACACTACAAGGAGTAAAAGACAAAGTGTGTGACTTGACCAATGTTAAAATGAGAAGATTACACAAAGGTCATGAAGATGCACAGTTATTATGTATTTCACTGGAGAAGAATGTTTCAACTATTGGTGACCAGATGAAAACACTAACTCCTTACAAAGAGGTAGTTGAAAGAGAAAAGATCAATCTAACAGCCATCATGTCTTCCATGAGGAATCAAAAAGAAGTGATGGAACATCAATGGAAGCAAATGGTGGACATGGATAAAAAAGATCTAAACAAAAGGAAGGAAGAACTGAAACGGGAAACACAGAATCTGCAAAGAGTGGCTGACAAAGTAGACAAAGAAAAAGAGGCCTTGGAAGTGACGATGTCCAACATCCAGACAGAGCGCGCAATACTGCAACAAGAGAAACAAGATATTCAAGAAGAAAGAGAGAGAATAAACATCACAGAGGCTGAACTAGACCAGAAGGCAGAAGAAGCCAGCAGTTGCTTGGCAGAGATCAACAAAGAGAAAATCAAACTAAAACATTTGTCAGTTTCAGTCCAAAGAAATCATGAAAGACTTCAAGACATCATGTACACGATTGCCATAAAACAACAAGGCAGAGAGAGGAAAGATCATCTGTTCCAAACACAAACACAGGAACTACAATCTAAAAGGCATCAACTACAGAAAGAAAGGGAAGAGATGCAGCTTTTGATGACAACTGTTAGTAAGATGAGAGAGTGGACTAAAGCTGCGATGATCACCACCCAAAAGGAAAAGCAGCAAGTGGATTATAGGAGGATGCACAAGCCAGAAGAAGAAATGCTTTCAATCCAGAATCTAGAACTTGAGAGAGAGAGGTCTGGGTTGACACCAAGAGAGGACAGTGGCTTGGATGAAAGTCAAATAACAGAACGTCAGCAAGGACAGATCCAATACATCAAAGAGAAACTAAGGGAAAACATCAAAGTGAAAATGGTCCAGCTACAACAAAGGATTGCAGGTGTAGAAAACCTCTCTGTTGGTTTGGGACAGAAGCTTCTTTGTCTTGTGGAACAGAAGGAAAATGTGGCTGGTTATAAAGAGGTATTTGAAAGAGAAAAGAGAATTCTGAATCGTCTCCTTTGTGATACACTAAAACAAAGAGAAGATATGGAAAACCGTTGGAAGCAAACAATGAATCGGGAAAAAGAAAAAGTTACTTCTCTTGAAGCAACCCTGAAAAAAGAAAAGCAGGACCTGGAACTAGAGAAAGAAAAGATGTCGAAAGATGAGCTGGTCTTGGAGCTGATTAGGAATGGCATCCAGAAACAAAGTGAAATATTACAACAAGACATTCAACAACATGAGCAAGAGTTGGAAAGCACAATGGTGGAACTGCACAAGAAGACAGAAGAAACCAAGAATCTCTTTGATGGAATCAAAAAAGAGAAATCTAAACTCAAAGATCTTAACCTTTGTCTGAAAACACAAGGCGATCAACTGAAGGTTCTCATGAACGCAATCAGTTCAAAACCACAAGAACAAGAAGGAAAAGGCCCAGGAATTCTCACACAAACACAAAATCTGGATCTCTGTAGGAAAAAAATACAGGAGAAAAGACAAGAGCTGGAGGTTTTGATGAAGAATGCTAACAGCATGAAGGAAAAGGTTAAAGATTCCATGAGCAGTGTCCATAAAGACATAGAACAAATGATCTCCATGAAGAAGAACATTGGAAAAGACAGAGAGAAACTGTCAAGTGAGAAGAAGCGCCTGGAAAGAGAATTGTCAGAGTGCAAAATGAGACAAGAGGAACTCTTGGATGTAATGAAGTCAACAGCAAACCTAAGACTAACACTACAAGGAGTAAAAGACAAAGTGTGTGACTTGACCAATGTTAAAATGAGAAGATTACACAAAGGTCATGAAGATGCACAGTTATTATGTATTTCACTGGAGAAGAATGTTTCAACTATTGGTGACCAGATGAAAACACTAACTCCTTACAAAGAGGTAGTTGAAAGAGAAAAGATCAATCTAACAGCCATCATGTCTTCCATGAGGAATCAAAAAGAAGTGATGGAACATCAATGGAAGCAAATGGTGGACATGGATAAAAAAGATCTAAACAAAAGGAAGGAAGAACTGAAACGGGAAACACAGAATCTGCAAAGAGTGGCTGACAAAGTAGACAAAGAAAAAGAGGCCTTGGAAGTGACGATGTCCAACATCCAGACAGAGCGCGCAATACTGCAACAAGAGAAACAAGATATTCAAGAAGAAAGAGAGAGAATAAACATCACAGAGGCTGAACTAGACCAGAAGGCAGAAGAAGCCAGCAGTTGCTTGGCAGAGATCAACAAAGAGAAAATCAAACTAAAACATTTGTCAGTTTCAGTCCAAAGAAATCATGAAAGACTTCAAGACATCATGTACACGATTGCCATAAAACAACAAGGCAGAGAGAGGAAAGATCATCTGTTCCAAACACAAACACAGGAACTACAATCTAAAAGGCATCAACTACAGAAAGAAAGGGAAGAGATGCAGCTTTTGATGACAACTGTTAGTAAGATGAGAGAGTGGACTAAAGCTGCGATGATCACCACCCAAAAGGAAAAGCAGCAAGTGGATTATAGGAGGATGCACAAGCCAGAAGAAGAAATGCTTTCAATCCAGAATCTAGAACTTGAGAGAGAGAGGTCTGGGTTGACACCAAGAGAGGACAGTGGCTTGGATGAAAGTCAAATAACAGAACGTCAGCAAGGACAGATCCAATACATCAAAGAGAAACTAAGGGAAAACATCAAAGTGAAAATGGTCCAGCTACAACAAAGGATTGCAGGTGTAGAAAACCTCTCTGTTGGTTTGGGACAGAAGCTTCTTTGTCTTGTGGAACAGAAGGAAAATGTGGCTGGTTATAAAGAGGTATTTGAAAGAGAAAAGAGAATTCTGAATCGTCTCCTTTGTGATACACTAAAACAAAGAGAAGATATGGAAAACCGTTGGAAGCAAACAATGAATCGGGAAAAAGAAAAAGTTACTTCTCTTGAAGCAACCCTGAAAAAAGAAAAGCAGGACCTGGAACTAGAGAAAGAAAAGATGTCGAAAGATGAGCTGGTCTTGGAGCTGATTAGGAATGGCATCCAGAAACAAAGTGAAATATTACAACAAGACATTCAACAACATGAGCAAGAGTTGGAAAGCACAATGGTGGAACTGCACAAGAAGACAGAAGAAACCAAGAATCTCTTTGATGGAATCAAAAAAGAGAAATCTAAACTCAAAGATCTTAACCTTTGTCTGAAAACACAAGGCGATCAACTGAAGGTTCTCATGAACGCAATCAGTTCAAAACCACAAGAACAAGAAGGAAAAGGCCCAGGAATTCTCACACAAACACAAAATCTGGATCTCTGTAGGAAAAAAATACAGGAGAAAAGACAAGAGCTGGAGGTTTTGATGAAGAATGCTAACAGCATGAAGGAAAAGGTTAAAGATTCCATGAGCAGTGTCCATAAAGACATAGAACAAATGATCTCCATGAAGAAGAACATTGGAAAAGACAGAGAGAAACTGTCAAGTGAGAAGAAGCGCCTGGAAAGAGAATTGTCAGAGTGCAAAATGAGACAAGAGGAACTCTTGGATGTAATGAAGTCAACAGCAAACCTAAGACTAACACTACAAGGAGTAAAAGACAAAGTGTGTGACTTGACCAATGTTAAAATGAGAAGATTACACAAAGGTCATGAAGATGCACAGTTATTATGTATTTCACTGGAGAAGAATGTTTCAACTATTGGTGACCAGATGAAAACACTAACTCCTTACAAAGAGGTAGTTGAAAGAGAAAAGATCAATCTAACAGCCATCATGTCTTCCATGAGGAATCAAAAAGAAGTGATGGAACATCAATGGAAGCAAATGGTGGACATGGATAAAAAAGATCTAAACAAAAGGAAGGAAGAACTGAAACGGGAAACACAGAATCTGCAAAGAGTGGCTGACAAAGTAGACAAAGAAAAAGAGGCCTTGGAAGTGACGATGTCCAACATCCAGACAGAGCGCGCAATACTGCAACAAGAGAAACAAGATATTCAAGAAGAAAGAGAGAGAATAAACATCACAGAGGCTGAACTAGACCAGAAGGCAGAAGAAGCACCGATGAAGATTCAGATTTTTTTTGCCTTCTTAGAAAGATTAGGACATCTTAATCTTATGACAGTTGAACTCTTCCAAAACAGTATAGACTGTTTGGAAGGAAAATGTCAAGATCTCACCCACTTTTTTTCTTCATTGAAAACCATTAGAGATGTTCATTTGATTAGAGACAGGATCCGTCGTCATTTAAACTGGATAAAACAACAAAGACAACACTTGAACCAAACTGTATGTGATAAATCAACACAAACTGTGAGTCTGAGTCATCAGAGATTGAAGACATATAAACAGAATGTGAGTCCATTTAAAATAGGTACACCTGAAATGAAGTTTCAGAATCTTAAACCTGTTGGAACTGAGTACTACCTTATTTCTAAGGAGGATGATGATTTGAAATCTCTGAGTAAATATATAACTTTTGACAGGGAATGGCCAGAACCAGCACTCGAAGATAGTAGTGATGAAGAGAACAGAAAGGAGATTGGGACTTCTCCCAGGGTTTCAACTAGGACAGAGGACTATACTAAACATCGGATAAGTAATTCCTTACAAAGGTTCTGGAAGGACACCAGAATGGAATTTAAGGAGATTAATCTGATGAAGCACAGAGATCAGGAGATTAGAAATAATTTGGATAAAAGGCTAAAAGAAATAATTCATTTTGGTAAAATAACACTAAAAGAAACACTTATGGACAATTCATTACCAGGAAACGGAACACACACATCAACTCAGGGTAACTTTGACAGTTCTACCAAATCTGCCAATATAAAATATGTTGAGCTTCAACAACTTAAGTTTCACATGCTGAGTCAGATTGAAAAACTTCAACTGAAAGAGAACACAAGTGAGACACTTGTTTCTTATGAAAAAGATAATCAAACTTTTCAGAAGGATATAACCCCAGCAAAAGTGCAAGAAATGCAAGAAATGCAAGAGCAGGACGAAGCAAGAGGGAGAGAAAATGAAGCAGTGACGTCAAGCAGACTCTTCTGTTTGCTACAACATTACTGCTGTCGCTGCAGCTGTCATTGTTGTACCTGTCGAAAGCATGTGTGCCCAAAGAAAAATGGAATCATGAATGCCTAAAGTATATAAATGTGTGCGTGTGTCTGTATGTGGGGGTGCGCGTGTGTGTGTAAGCCAAGTATTTCTGCTGGTAATTTTACTCTTAGTAAATGAAAATGTTAATAAAATTGTCATTAGCAAGACATCTTCAGAATGTTGTAAGAGCTTCTTCAGGGGTGCCCAAAGTGGGTCCTTGAGGGCCCGCATCCTGCATGTTTTAGTTTTCTCCCTGGTTTAACGCACCTGGATCAAATGATGGCTTGTTAGAAGGCCAAAGAAGAACACTGACATGCTGAAAAGTTTGTTACTACTGTTGAGGAAAAATGATTATTTTTAGTGCTTAATACAGTTAATTTTACGGCATGTGTAAAAGCTATATTCAACACTCTTATTTTGAACAAATTTCTTTATTTTGAACAGGTTTGTGTTGAGCATTCGGGATTGGGCCAGATGAGCAGGCATTCAGACAAACAGGGGCCAAATGCAGATCTCTCAATGGGCCCTCCCGCTGTGCGGCCAGAGCACATGAAGCCATAAAATTAGCATTTCCTGCAGGGCAATAAATTGAGCTTGGGGGAGAGAAGCCTGTTTTGTTCACAGAAGATCAAAAAAGTCTTCCAGAAACCAACATCTGGGATGGTGTGAAGTCTTGTCTCATGCTTCTCGGCGCCCGGGAGGGCCGTGGAGCCGCGGGGGGTCGGCACACAGCTGTTTGCTCTTTTGTTTTACCAAGAGAGCAAATGGTCTTTGATCTTTGCCGTAAATTAGGGGGAGTTCCTAAGTTTTTCTGATTGTCCAAGGTAGCTTCCAGTTGGTCAACTAGAGGAACACCTTAAGTGCATATATTAAAAAACAAAGACACACCTTTAGTATAAGACTTCGTGTCAGGAGTAAAAAATTCAGAGAGCTGCCACTATTTTTGCTTTTTTGCATCGCTCTCTCCAAAGACGCGTCTTTGTTTTGTTTTTTGTTTGTCTTTGTCTTGTCTGTCTTTGTCTGTATAAGGTAAAGAATGCATATCTCTGTTCCTCTGCAGCTTTGTTGTTGATTCATGCGTTGCTTTGTATGGGATTAAACTCTGTGATTCTGTGACGTCAACGCGCAGTGTTGTTTTTACTCTGGCTGCACGCCGCCCGCTGAGGACCCGGAAGATTAAGGAAGAGAGAGCCAAACGTTTTGTCCAAAGTTAATTTTAAATGTTTCTTCCTTAATACTACCACTAGGAAGAGAACTAAAACGTGCAGGATGCCGGCACTCGAGGACCGACTTTGAGCACCCCTGAGCTACATCATAGTGTAAATTTTGTTTTGAAAATCTTGAGTTTAAGTATTGTCTGGTGAAAACTGGTATAGAGGGGATCTTTCAGGTTAATGCAGAACACAGAGCATTAAGGCCTGAGGGACATAAGTGATCTTGCATTTTGATTTAATGATGATTAAATAATATATATACAGTATTCCTGCATTTTATTACTGATTGATTATAAGAAATGTATTCTTGTATTTTGATTTGTTAATGATTATAACAATGAGGATTTTTGTACTTTGATTTAATGATGACTATACAAAGAGTTGATATAAAAAAGTAGATCAAGAAATAAATAACACAATGAAAGAATGATGAATAGAATTAATCTCAGATGATTATTATAAAAAGTTATGTTTGAATTAAAACAGAAAGTTGATTATGTTTAATGATTTATGATAATCTACAGAATTGTAACTGAAGTAACGATACATTGTGAAGCGAAATTACATGTTTTTCTCAGACTGTGTTGCAACTAAAGTAGATGTCAAAACTGAGCTGAGCGGGGAGGCAGGGAAGTTCCAAAGAGGAAGTAAGATGTTTTCTTCAAAACTAAAATGGGGAAGTATTTTAGTCGGTGGACAGGCAGCAGAAAAAAGGAAGTAAGCAAGGCGTTGACTGCTGTGCGTAAGCCAGGCGTTGGCTGCTGTAAGAAGGGTTGGTGCTTTCTGCAGAACCATCTAATGCTCGAGAAGTCACGTAGGCCATCACCCCATACATAACCATGGGATGAAAGAATATCAAAATCCATAAAAAGAGGATCAAAGTGTTCTTAGTTTGCAGTGCTGAAGTCAAGCCAACAAGAGGATGCAGACAGAAGATTAGCAGAGGACCGCACCCTGGAACCACAGGGAAGTGAACACTCCGCGCTGCTAGAAGGGACAAGATCCATCAACCCTCAGCCCTGGTTCCTGATTCGACTGCCTACTTTGCCTCAACCCAAAGATCTCAAGGCTGCTGCAACAGACTTGGAGAAAAGACAAAGGTCACTGAGTGATGAAGATTTGAGTGTTCGGAAGACAACAACCAGTTCTGCTTTGCTTCTCTTCTGAAGAGGATTTTGCCATACAAAACCAAAGACTCTGACCAAGGACATTTGAAGTTTCCTGTTGCCGAGATCATTCATCATCTGGGTATGAGTTGAACTGCACCCCAAAGCCTCGCTCAGTAAATTAGGGACACAGTTTAGGGAAATAGGTTAGAATAGGTTGAAGGTGGTTTATAATGATTTTAATATTTATTCTTAATTTGTAATCATTGATAATTAATCTGTCTGTCACTTATCCTTGCTAAACGCTTGCTTAATAAAGATGCATTAAAATTCTAATAAGATTTGTGGACAGTGAAATTAATTGAGTCATCTATTATTTTTGGTTCTCCTAAGTAGTGTAAAATCTATGAATATGATTCTAGAAGTGTGGTGGCTTCAGAAATTCCTTTAGTGTTGGTAAAATAATGACCTTGGGGCTTATGTTGAGCCACTAAAAACTACCTAGCCTGTAACAAGTGCACACTGTTGATAGAGGGAGAGCTACCATTAACAAGAGTGGTTATTGAAGTTATGCAGTTGTGAGGGCTACTCAACTGATTGCTTCTTAACTGAAAAGGGTCATAGCTTCCTGGACTGTAGGTAGTTAAAGGCTAGATGAATCTCTCTCGATGCCAGCTTAGACTGATTATCTCTCCTAGACCTGCTTCAGGGTAAGACTCGAAGGTTTAGAGATTTTCCGGACCCGTTAGATGGAGAGTTGATCAGTAGTCAGTCCTTGGGAGTTGTGAGGTTTAGGGCGGGGGTGGCTATTGCGCAATAACAGTATGCATTGTGCTTTAAGGCTAGAAATGTAGTGCAATGTCATTGTTGAGTTTCCTATATATTCTTTTCATTAAAGAAATGATAGTGTACCAAATTCTTCTGTCAGTAAAGTCTGTTTGCTGTTTGTTTTGAATCTAATTTTTAACACTTAATACATTTAATGTATGATGGAGAATATTTACACAGAACAAGTTTAGCCTAGTTAATCTTCATGGCTTCATGCAGCAGTTTGTTTGTCATTTGGTTCCTATATATTAGAAATAAACTTTGAAGTTAATCATTCATAACTTGCAATAACCAAAAAAATTGCTTAATTACTTGATTTTCATATTTAAGGAAAGATTATATTGTCGTGCTTTTGGTTTCCGGTGTGATAGAGGCATGTGGGTAGGTGAAGATACACGACAAGAAAGAGGGGTCGCTTGCATGAACTTTACTTCTTCCAGCACAGATGAGTTACAACAATAACTAAGTTGTTCTCACATTAGAACTGTGTGGTTTCTGGCCTCTAGCTCTGGCACAGACAGCGCTTAGCTATGTCCGGGCAGTGAGCTGTGAAAACCATAACCATCAACAACATTAACAACGGATCTCGTGATGCTAGCCTTTTCTCTCGAGCAGGGTTGCATTCACTGACCTAACTTAGGCTCGGAAAACTAAAATAAGAAATACAACACCCAGCTTAAGGTCTAATAAAGTTTAAGCTTCTTTACAATATGCACATTTGAATTGAAATAGTGAGTTTTTAATGAATCCATGTTGATAAGGGGATTGTAAATACAGCATATGTCAGAAATATAAGATATTGTAAGGTACAATGCCAATTTCTCTGACACTGCCATGTGAGGGTGAGGATGTTACCCTTTCAAATAAAGCAGTTACAATATGTTGCTATTTTACAGAGCTTTGCCTGAGTGTGTTCAACAGTCAGGCAAATGGTTGAACAGTTGTGTCACACTTAAATAAACACATCTAAATTTCATTTAGTTTTTGTTGGTCTTTCACTATAAACTGGTATTGACAATAGACCCAGGTTTAAGAAAACATGGCTTATATTCAATATTTGTTGCATAGAGAAACAAATCAGACCAAACAAAAGTTATTAATTGGTTAAAGCCACCTTTATTACAACAAATATGTACATCACATTTTACTGGTGCATGATTAACAAACCTAAGCTGCAGACCCACACAACTTAAATGAAACCAAACAATTTTACAGTTTTCACTGTCATAGGCAACTATGTCAATTCTGCTCTCAGGATACTGTATTTTGCTTATGCTTTTTCTGGAGTTACCGCATCAGATTTTTGGGGATGTTCTGTCGTTATAGGCAGAAAGCGGAATCCCATTTCGTGCAGGCCTGTATCTTTGTGAAATTGCAGCTTAGGGAGACTCACACATCCAACAAATTGTTTTGCCTTCTCAAAGATAGCTGCCAGGTCTGGAGCAAAACGTACAACAGCAAAGTCCTTCTTGGTCCATAGAACAAAGTTACTGTATTCATTCTCAGTGACAAAAATCTGCATTTTACCCTGCTGCAGAAAAGATGTTGAGGCTTCAGATGCATCTCTCCTTCGTATAATTCCAAACAGAAGTCAAGAGTTTGAGCACTCAAGGTTAAGCCCTGGTATTTATATGAGCATTTATCTCAATACATTCTCTGCCACAACAGATGCATTACATAAGCCTGGTTGAGGCCTCAGGTTTGGCAGAAATATAAGATATTGTATAAAACATTAAATACTTAAGTATTTAATGTTTTTCTATGAGTTATATAGTCACAATATACACCATATTCCAAATTATTATGCAATTTGGATTTAGGTGTCATAAAGATTCATTTTTTGTTGTGCTATGAAATTTATAGATGGTATTGTGTGTCAGGGCTCTTTGAATCACTATAATTAATTTCAGAGAGCTGGTTGATTAGTTTGTCTGATGAGCTCAATTAAAGGAAATCTACTTAAGAAGGATGTTCCACATTATTAAGCAAGCCACAGGTTTCAAGCAATATGGGAAAGAGAAAGAATCTCTGCTGACGAAAATCATCAGATAGTGTAGTGCCTAGGCCTGTCACGATATCAAATTTTGCTGAACAATTAATTGTCTCAAAAATTATTGCGATAAACTATAATATTGTTTGAAGACCTTTTTACACCGATTTAATGGAAATGACGTAATAATGCATGCAATTTCCTGCCAAAGATAGATACACTTTATTTTCAAAAGAATATTTAACACTGGAGCTGATAAACAAAATAAACAAAACAACCAAAAACAAAAATAAAATGGATTCTCAGTCTCCATTAACAAAAGTCTTTACTTGAAAAAAAATCAACAACATAAAGCCAAAGTGAAAATAAATACTGCATTCAAACAAAAGATTATGAAGTCTGTATATTATGTTTCCCTTCAGTAATAATTAGATTTAAATAGAGAAGATGGGCACATCGACTACGTGATGCAATAGTTCACACTACATGATTTTTTGCTCCTATTTTTCCCCTTACAATAATCTTAGAACGTTGGTCTTTCTAAGATTGTGTGGTGTGTTACAGTAGATCGTCGTTGCTGCTCCGATCTAAATCAGTGGTTTTCCCCACTGGGATCTTAACGCAGCCTGTTGAATGTGACAGGTAGCCAATCAGAAAGCTCAGATTCTCCTCCCTGCTTTCTGAAGGGAAATTACAGAGGGGAATCCTAAACAGCTGACACTGTTCAACCCGAATTCCAGCGGACATTGGAGATGATATGTGGAAACAACATTAATGTTTATTCAACATGCAAAGAAAATAAAAATGACAAGAGGAGGAGTTGGAGCGAAATTGCTACCGCAGTTGATAAACCCGGTAACTTTTCAGTTGTTCTTCGTTAAGGTGACGTAAATAGGTTATAATGATTTTCATTCAGTCAGGACTTTACGCTGACACTAGCCACATGCATTGCAGGTAGATTGTAGTAAAGCATTGATTAATGCCTGGTTTTAAAATTAGTTAACTGAACTTGTAGTCATTATTTTGTGCCCATTGTTGGACACCACACGGCAGGACCGAACCCAATCGAACCGTTATACCTAAGATTTCTGTAGGGTAATGTGTGGTCTGTCAGGTTTTGAAAATGGGCCGACAATCGGCCGACAGCTCTAAGATCGTGTCGTCTGCGCTGGGCTTTACACTAAGGAAATGAGGAAGGGAGGGTCAGTGGAGAGCACCGGAGTTGAGCCTTTTTTAATTCAGTGTCATCAACAGAAAGAGAAAAAGGCCGGAAGAGACGATAATTAAAATGAGGTTGATAGTTTTAATTTATCATACGATTAATTGATTTATCGTTTATTGCGACAGTGCCGTATGACAAGGTATGAAAACATTAGATATTTAACGAAAACTGAAGCGTTATCGTACTGTGAAGAGATTTGTGGCTGATTCAGAACAAAGATGAGTTTGTACAGACAAAGGCATAATGAGGAAGGTTTCTGTTAGACAAATTCATGGGATTAAGAGAGCAGCTGTTAAAATGCCCTTACAAAGCAGCAAACAGTTATTTGAAGCTGCTGGTGCCTCTGGAGCCTCAAGGTGGAGGATCCTCCAGAGGCTTGCGGTGCATGAACCTACTATTGGGCCCCTAACCAGAGCTCACAAGCAGAAACGGCCGCAGTGGGCCCAGCCGTACATGAAGATTCATTTTCAAACAGACTTGTTCACTGATGACTGCTGTGCAACCCTGGATGGTCCAGATGGATGCAGTAGTGGATTGGTGATGAATGGCCACCACATCCCAATACGGCTGTGACGTCAGCAAGGAGGTGGTGGAGTCATGCTTTGGGCCGAAATCATGGTGAGAGAGAGAGAGCTGGTTGGCCCCTTCAGAGTCCATGAAGGTCTGAAAATGACCTCAGCAAAGTATATGGACTTTCTGACTGATCACTTTCTTTCATGTTTAAAAAAAAGAGCCAGACCTTCAGTAGCAAAATCATCTTCATGCATGACAATGCACCATCTCATGCTGCAAGGAATGCCACTGTGTCATTGGCTGCTATGGGCATAAAAGGGGAGAAACTCATGGTGTGGTCACCATCCTCCTCTGACCTCTGACCTCAACCCTATTGAGAACCTTTGGAGTTTCCTCAAGCAGAAGATCTGAGGGTTTAATGCAGTTCATATCAAACCAGCAGCTCTGAGAAGGTTTTCTGACATCCTGCAAAGAAATTCAAGCAGAAACTCCACAAACTCACAAGTTCAATGGATCAAGAATTGTGCTGTGATATCAAAGAAGGTCTCCTATGTTAACATGGAACTCGGTCTGTAAGATGTTTTTGATTGAAATAGCTTTTGATTTTAGTACATGTGACCATTTAATGCTGCACATTCAAAAAATGACCGTTTGCAGTTCTTTATAATCCATAAAATGTTTAGAAAATCTGCTGTGCATAATAATTTGGAACAGTGCATTTTGATTTTTATTTTTGAATAAAATACTGTTCTCATGGGGAGCTTTGTTCAGTAAAATTTGATTTATACTGTAATAGTTCATGACTTGAAAATTATATTGACCATCGTTTGCATTGATCATTTAGGAAAATCTGAGAAAATATCACTTGCATAATAATTTGGAACACGGTGTATGATAAGAGCTATTGCATTCTGTGATGTATACCTCCATAATAGTCATAAAAGTGGTGAGATATTACTTTGTATCCTTTGTTCAGTTTTTCCTTCTGCCTTTGTTGTCCACACATACCCGAGCTCTTGAATGGGAGGATAACTGCATCTCAGTCCTTTTCCTCCCTTCTGGATAAAATGCTTGAATAGCTTCTTGATCTCTGACTTTGGGGTTTGAGCCACAGCTGGTGAGGAAGGTAAGTTTTAACCATGTGTGGAAAAGGCACAAGCATAATGTAATAAGGTAAATATGGTACTATGGTGACATTTTATTTAAGTAAAAGTAACAGTGTGAAGAGTAACCAATATAATATGTAATTTAGGTAAATGTTGCTTTGTTCCGTTTTAAACAGTCAATGCAGCACAGTTTGCAGAGACAGTAAGACTGAAATATCAGCCTTATTGTGAGGATTTGCGTTTTCTGTGTGTTTAGTTCCTGTGTCATCTTGTCCACCCCTTGATTGATCCCAGCTGTGTCCTGTTTCCCCTCGTTACCTTCCCTGTGTATTTATACCCACTTGTGTCTGTTTCCCTGTCCTTGTCCGATTTCTTGCAGTCATATTGCATTGTATTTGCTTCGTTACCAGTTGCTACCAGAGATTGAGCTCCTAGCCTTTTTTTTCACCTCTACTGCCTGGATTTTGTACCCTTTGTCAGTAAACCGTCATTATTGCACCTCCTCCTGGGTTTAACTGTGTTTACCTCACCACCAAAATCACAAATCATGACACTTATACTGCTTGTCTGAAATTACAGAAAAAATGTCCTCAAAGTAGATACCAGAATCATAATAAGTTATAGCACATCAGTAAAAAAAAGGCTAAATTCAAATTAATGTTAGTCCTGACAATTCCAAGCCTCTGAAATTGTCCAGTAACAAAATATGTACCCCCATGACTCCTTAACAGAGTCATGGGGGCTGGTGCTTGAATTGTCTTAGACAAATTATTGTTTGCTCTGGATTGTTTTTAATGCAATGTCGGTGTTGGATCATGGGAGACATACAGTACATGTCTATGTTTAATAAATGTGCTTTAAAGTTGTCCAACAAAGTTCTTCCACCAAGTCACTGCACTCATTTGTTCTGAAATGTTCCTGTCTAATTCAATGTTTCCCAACCCTGGTGGTCTAGGCACACTGCTCTGCATGTTTTAGGTTTTTCTTTGCTTCAACCAAGCTGATTTCAGTTGATGTCTGATTAACAGGTTTGGACCACAAGTATTAAAGCAAAGAAACATCTAAAACATCCAGGGCAGTGTGTCTTGAGGACCGGAATTGGGAAAGGTTGGCCTAATGTATGTATTTCAAATCATTTGATGAAATGTAAGTCACCATAATAATATAATACAATAATCCTGGATCATAATGTATCATTGCAATATGATAATAAATGATATTGTGTATTTAGAGCATTGGTATTTATTAGTATTTATATTCTGAAATAAACATTAAGAAACATGTCATTCCATGACACAAAGCTTCAGCTCAAAATTGAGAGTGCATTTCCTCATAAACAGTGTATTAAAAACACAGGAAAATGTATGTAGGTTTAATTGGAGTCAAATAAATCTATTCTGCTATTGGTACGTTAATTTGCAACCTCTTGGCACATTCTCTGTTGGGCTTTGCAGGGGAGTGGTTTTCTTCTCCTTCACAGGGTGGCAGGCTGATGGGATCCAGCTGTTACTCATCACCACCAATCTGCAAGGTCCTTAAAGAGGAGCGGCTTCCCAGAAGCAGATGTCAGAGCGGCTGTGCTATCGCTGGAACAAGCAGCAACTCTGACGGAGCGTGGTTCGGTCACGAGAAGCTAAGAAGTGGAAGAGCGGTTTAGAGGCATAATCTGGACTGTGAGTGAACTAAGATGGCTAGTAGTAGTGGAGGGTGCTCAGAGGATGAAGGAATGGAAACAAGTTGGTCGGTGGTAGAAAATAAGAAAGGTGGAGGAGGAAAAGTTAAGGGCAAGAAAGGGATAAATACAGGAAAAAGATCTCTCGAAGATGAGGAGGAAAACGTCGAGACACGAAAGAAAGTAATGATGGAGGAGTTCAAGGTAATTTTGAAGTTCAGAGCTGGACAGGATTTGACAGGAGTGAGTCCAATCACTCTATCTATTGGTTTAAAGAAAGTAATTGGAGATGTGGAATTAGCTAAAGTGTTAAGAGATGGAAGCCTGTTGATTATCTGTAAAAATGCTGAACAAAAGAACAAAGCGTTAAAAATACAGTCGATTTGTAAAAGAGAAATAACGGAGAGGAAAATAATGGGAGAAGAGAGAGGAATAAAAGGGGTAATATCAGGGATTCCATTAGGAGAAAACTTGGATGAGTTAAAGAAAATCATAAAAGGAGGAGAAGTGACAAATATCAGACGACTGCAGGCTTTTAGAAATGGAGAAAGAGTGGATAGCACTTCTGTGCTATTGGAGTTTAAAGGAAAAGAAAAACCAGATAAAATAATGATTGCTTACTTGAGTTTCAGTGTTAGGAATTATATTCCTCCACCGATGAGATGCTACAAGTGTCAGAGATATGGACATACAGCAAAAATATGTAATGGGAAGCAAAGATGTGGTAGGTGTGGAGGAGAACATTCTTATGGGGAATGTGGAGAGAAGCCGATAAGATGTTGCAACTGTGGAGGAGATCATACTGCAGCATATGCAGGGGGTATGGTGAGGAAAGAAGCAGCAGAAATTCAAAAACTAAAAACAGAGAAGAGAATGTCATATGCAGAAGCAGTAAAGGAGGTGAAAAGTGCAGGGGTAAGTCAAAGAGCTAAATTAGAAAAGAAGACGATAGGTAAAGATCAAAATACTGTCACACTAGAAAAACTGATCCCGTTCTTAGCCTACATTATAAATTGTTCAGAACAAGCGAGGACTAAAACTGAAAAAATTAAAATCATAGTGAAAGCAGCAGTAAGATTCTTTAATGTTACAGACCTATCATGGGAAAGAATTCAGGATGAACTCAGACAAGGAGAGGGATCAGGTGAAAATGAAGCAAATCAAATAGTCATATAATTTTAATATTACAATGGAATGCTAGAAGTCTAATTGCTAATGGTCAAGAGTTTAAAGGTTTTATTAATAGATTAAAGGAGAAACCAGATGTAATCTGCATTCAAGAAACTTGGTTAAAACAAACATTACAGTTTAGTATTAGTGGGTATTCAACTATAAGAAGAGACAGAGGAAATGGAAATGGAGGAGGATGTGCTATATGTATAAAAGAAAAGATGAAATTTATTAAGATACAATTGGACACGGAATTAGAGATTAATGGAATTAAAGTGTGGACAAAAAATGGAAGTATAGAAATTATAAATTATTATAATCCTTGTAAGAAAATAGATAAAGCAAAGTTAGAAAGTATAATTAAACACAGGGGAGAGAAGCTAATATGGTGTGGGGATTTTAATGCACACAGCACTTTAGAGGGGGGGAAAGATGATTATAATGGGGGAATTTTAGAAGGAATAATTGAGGAAAAAGAATTGGTAGTATTAAATAATGGGGAAGGAACTCGGTTGGATATGATTAGTGGTAAGGAATCTGCCATTGATCTCACTCTAGTATCACAAGGTATGGCAGATATTTGTAAATGGAAAATAAATAAAAATAGTACAATAGGTAGTGATCATTATCCAATATTTATTGAAGTTAAGTTAGATATGGAAAAAGAACAGGTAAATACTCAGGGAAGATGGAGGTTTAAAGACGCTGATTGGAGGAAATATAAAGATATGAGTGAGAATAGATTGATAAATATAGATATAAATAAATCAATAAACGAATTAAATTTAGAAGTTAGTAAGAGTATTATTGAATTAGCAAAAGAAGCAATCCCAAAAGGTAAAGGGATTAAAGAGAAAAGAATAGTCCCCTGGTGGAATATAGAATGTACAATGGCAATTAAAGCAAGGAATAAGGCTTTTAAAACACTTAAAAAAGATGTCAGTTTCCAAAACCTAATTAGTTATAAGAGGAAACAAGCAGAAGTCAGGAGGAAGATTAGAAATGCGAAAAAGTTTTATTGGAGTAAATATTGTGAATCATTAGGAAAAACTACGGCATTAGATAGAGTATGGAATACAATTAAGAAAATGTCAGGAAAGTCAAAGGAATATAATTTCTCAATACTGAAAAATAATGGAAATATGATTATAGAAGATAAAGATAAGGTAGAATTATTAGTAAAAGTTTTAGCTAAAGTGCATAGTAATGAAAATCTTAGTAAAGAAGAGAAAGAAGGAAGAGAATTAACGATGAGAAAATATAATGAAAGGATAAATGAGGAAATAGTTGATAATGATACTATAAATATGAAGTTTTCAATGACAGAGTTAAAAAAAGCATTAAAGAATACAAAAAATTCAACACCAGGGGAGGACCAAATAACTTATGTTATGCTTAAAAACTTGAATGAAAGGAGCAAATTAGTTTTACTAAAATTATATAATAAAATATGGGAAGAAGGAACTTTGCCAGAGAAATGGAAGGAATCAATTATTATTCCTATATGTAAACCAGGTAAGGATCTTCAGTTAACTGAAAGTTACAGGCCAATAGCGATAACATCTTGTGTCGGGAAAGTAATGGAGAAAATGGTGAATAATAGATTAATTTACTTCTTAGAATCGAGAGAAAAAATAAAATATCAATATGGCTTCAGGAAAGGAAGAAGTACAACAGATCCTATGGTACAGCTTGAACATGAAATCAGAAAAGCACAGGTGAATAAAGAGGTTTTAATGGCAGTGTTCTTGGATATTGAGAAGGCATATGACATGTTATGGAAGGAAGGTTTACTGATTAAAATTAGACAAATAGGGCTAAGAGGTAAAATTTATAATTGGATTAAAGATTTTTTAACTGATAGAAATATAAGAGTTAAAATAGGAAATGAAGTAAGTTCAAAATATTTAACTGAAAATGGCACTCCTCAAGGTAGTATTATAAGTCCAATGTTATTTATAATTATGATTAATGATATTTTTAGTAAAATCGAAGGTAAGTTTGGAATGACTTTATTTGCGGATGATGGTCTTATTTGGAAACGGGGAAGAAATATAAAATTTATAAATGATAAAATGCAAGAAGCGTTAGGTAAAGTAGAAGATTGGGCGCTAGAATGGGGATTTCGAATTTCAAGTTCAAAATCTAAATTTGTTAACTTTACTAATAGGAAGGTAGGCACTAATATAAAATTAAAAATGTATGATAAAGAAGTAGAAAGGGTAGATAAATTCAAATATTTAGGTTTATGGTTTGATAAAAAGCTTACATGGAAAATACATATTAGTAAAATAATAGAGAGAAGTAAAAAAATATTAAATATCATGAGGTGTTTAAGAGGTAAAGAATGGGGAGCAGGTAGGAAAACTTTGAAAATATTATATATTGGACTTATTAGATCGGTAATAGATTATGGATGTGTGGTATATAATTCTGCCTCAAGTAACTTATTAAAAGAAATAGATAAAATACAGTATCAAGCGTTAAGAATTTGCTGTGGGGCAATGAAGACAACACCAGTGTCAGCACTACAGGTAGAAATGGGGGAAATGCCATTGGAGTTAAGAAGGAAACAATTAGGAGTAGGGTTTTGGGCAAACGTAAAAGGGCATAAAAAAAGTCATCCTATAAATAATATATTACAACCATGCCAAGAAAGTGTTAAGAATGTAAATGTAAATAGTTTTGGATGGATAATAAATAAAGAAATAAAGGAAATAGGATTAAATCAATGTTTAATTAGCCCGGTGGTGGATTTTTCATGTAATCCGCCTTGGATACAAAAAGAGATGAAAGTTGATTTAACATTGTTGGAAGAAGGAAGACAAACAGTAGAAGGACAGGTGGAAAGATACATAAGAAGGGTATATGGAGAATACTTACAAATATACACAGATGCATCAAAAATGGTAAATGATAGAGTAGGGATAGCATTTATAATTCCAGATTTAAACATCATGGAAAATAAAAGATTAACGGATAGTTTGAATGTATACACAGGAGAGTTACTGGCTATTTCAATGGCGTTAAAATGGAGTGAAGAATTAAGTGAAAAGAAAGTGTTAATTTGTTCTGATTCGAGTAGTGCATTAATAAGTATTATGGAACAAGAGTCGGAAGCAAGACAAGACATTCTGATAGATATAAATAAATCAATACATAAAATGGGAATAAATGGATCTACTGTTAAATTTATTTGGATTCCGGCTCATACCGGAATAGTTGGAAATGAATTAGCCGATACATTTGCAAAGAATGCGAGTAAGAGAAGTGAAATTGAATTGGAAGTTAAGTATAGTAAAAATGAGATAAGGAGTATAAGTAAAATATATTACAAGAAGAAGTGGCAGGAACAATGGGAGGGTGAAAAGAAGGCAAGGTTTTATTATAGTATTCAAAAAAAAGTGGGGGAGTGTAGAAAGGAAAATAGGAATAAACAAGAGGAAGATATTATATCTAGGTTAAGATTTGGACATGTAGGGTTAAATAGTACTTTGAAAATAATAAATAAACATAGTACGGGGTTATGTAATTTTTGTGGAAAGTTGGAAACAGTTTTTTTATGGAATGTAATAAATATAATCTAGAAAGAGAGGAATCAGTAGAAGAGTTAAATAGGAATAAAGTTAAATTAAATATTAGAGGTCTGCTACAAAAATCATCTGGAGATGTGGTTTTTAATTCCGTGTTTAGGTTTCTTAGAAAAACAGGTCTAATAGGGAGATTATAGGGCAGGGGTGTCCAAACTTTTTGCAAAGAGGGCCAGATTTGATAAAGTGAAGATGCCCGGGGGCCAATAGTTTGTTCGGACATTTTTTAACTACAAAAGTTTCATGCAAATACACACTGTTATAAAACAATTTTTATTGTCACAATTATCTTTATTTTTCAAATGACAAAATAACCAAATATAAGCCACTCAGGCAGATGAGAACAACTCTAAAAACCCAAATTCTGCCTTTCATTCATATCTGGAGAGTCAGATAACATTGAACAAACTGTATGAAATACCTTAAATTTACATGAGTTTAAAAATATCTTTGCCTCAAGAACATTTTAAACAGGAGTTATAAGTAATGCAAAGTTGTCTATTATTATTAAATCTTAAAACAAGTGAATTTTGCTCTTGTCATTTACAATATCTTTCAGAAAGTATAGTTTGTCACATCTACAGGTTCATAACATCAACAGTAATAACCAAATCTTACTCAAGAGTTTAATAAAATTAAGTGCCATAAATGTTCTTTTGGCTCTTCACTGCTGATAGTGACAGACGTTACCGTTCAAAATACTCAGTTTCATGTCCTCAACTCTCAGTGCCACACTGTTACTGCCAGGCAAACATTCGCAAATTCTTGCTTCTTCTCAGGGCAAAATGTTCTCCACCATTTTCATAACACAGTCTTTGATAAATGTATCTTCAGTAAAAGGTTTGCCATGTTTAGCTATTAACATTAACTTCGTAGCTTGCTTTGGTGGTATTTTCTTTTGACTCACAGGCCCGCGTGAAGAATCGCTGTTGTGATGCCAGTGCAGCTTGGAGCTGCTTTAGTTTTTCAGCACGGTCACTTCCTGTTAGCTTGTTGTATGTGTTAGCATGTTTACTCTGGTAGTGTCTCTTTACGTTGAAATCCTTAAACAAGGCAACCGTCTCATTACAAATTAGACAAGCACAATTGCCTTGATTTTCAGTGAAGAAGTATTATAATTCCCATCTCTCTTGAAAGCGGCGGCCCTCACTGTAAACTTGTCTTCTTTGCAGTGGCCATGGCAGAAATGAGTGGAGAGCGGTTCGCTGCACAGAGGCAGAGACTGATAGTATTAAAGTGGTGCTGCCACCATTTGGTGAAAGGAGGAATTACAGTTTCAAGTTTTATGATTAATTTATTCTGTTTGACAGTGCAGGCGGGCCATAAATAATACATTATAAGACCGAAGCTGCGGGCCGTATGAAATCTGACCGCGGGCCGTGATTGGCCCTCGGGCCGGACTTTGGACATGCCTGTTATAGGGATTAGACATCTGGTTCATACTTCAGTCCAGAAGGTGGCGGTAATGCACCTGAAAGTTGTTTGCCAACCGCCATAAAACAAAAAGAAGAAGAAGAAGAAGAAACAGATGCCAGATGGTTCCGCTTCTACAGTGGTACTCTCTAGCTGTCAGTGCTGTATTCCCAGTGTCCTCCTTGTTCTGACTCCTTTTCATCTGTTCCTTCCTCTACAGTGAACCCGCGCTGAACACTCTCTGAACCAGGACTCACCTGAAGTATCTGATCCTAGCTGCTCCGTTGGGCCTTGCACCTGGGTGCGTCACGCACTCAGCTGCTGCCTGTCTGCCCTCAGTCACCTGCTGGAACTTCCCCATCTGGAAAACCATCACATCACACCAACTGTTGGACCCCCATGTACTCTCCTCTGCATACCTCTACCCGCAGACCGTAAGTCACCATCAGGTTACTCTGTCATTCCCTTCATTACTTCCCTCTTTAACCTCTCGCCCTTTGCAGTTCCTCCGCTGGCCCGGTTCCTCCCTGCTGTCGCAGATCGACGCCCCTCCACACGCTCTCCAGCACATTCTATTGCTAAATAAATCTGTTAAAACTGTTTGGGTGTCCGTAGTTGTTGCTTGCCTTAGAGTCCTAGAAACCTCGCATTGTGACATTCTCCTAATTGTTATGGTGCTTAATGTTGTCATTTGGATGTGTGATGTCTAAGTATTTACCTGGTGTATCTGAATGATTATATCAAGATGGTAACTAATGCTTTCCTGCTAGCATAAAACTTAAGATGACATTTAAAAAAATCCACTTAAAACATTAGATTGTGTAATAAGAAGTTTGTGACAACTGCAAAAAAAGCAGTTGCTGCTCATCTCATAAAGCCACAGAAAAAAGTAAATATAGATTTGCATCAGTTTATAATAGTTTATATTAGCATCAATATCAGAATTAAAATCTAAATGGCATCGAAAAAGAGATCAATGATCTTTAGACATTTAATTCAGTAATTTAATGCAGTAAGTATTTTGCCAGCGATTTGCATGAGGAAAAATCCCATCTCTTCATCATATTGTTAGGCCTTTCTGCTGTCTGTAACGTCCATCATTTATCTTTGGAGTTCCTCGATCAAAGCTTGAAGAGACAAAAATCAACGTCAGTCATAACATTTCTAGTATTTTGTAGTAAATGCACAGCACACAATTACAACCTAATGTTGGACATGACTTTAAATAGCAACTGGATTTTTTATGTTTCTTGAAGACAATTTGAAAACAACTTCTCAACCAAAATAGTTTAAAACCTTACCTTTGATAATCTCGTCCTTCATCTTGTTAAGCTCTTTTTTCACTTCTTCTATAATCTCCTTAAGACATAAAATGGCATAGTAAGATCGGTGCAGTTTTTGCAAAAGCATTATTCTGTGTTTTGAAACAAATTAACTTGATTTCTAAGTTATTGCAAAAAAGAAAAGCAAACATTGTTCTCTTGCTGTGATTGCTGCAACAAACTGAGGATCTAACCTGTTTGACACGCTCCATATCATCGTCTCCTTCTTCACCATCTGACTTTTTCTTCACCACTTTCAGCCTGTTGAGGCAAAAGAACACATTTACTTTCAGATTAAGCTTATTTTAAAGCAAATGCCCAAAAATAGACGTAGCAGAGCTCGTTTTAGACAGTTCCAAAAATTACTCATTTTGTCTCGTAGAGGAAAGACAAACAGAAAAAGCTCATGTGAACCCAGAAAGTAGATGTTTATAGGGTACACAAAAACATCACCCACACATTCCAACTATTTCTGTCTCTGGCTTCTTGCCATTTATGTACTATCTGCAGCCAATAAAAGTCATGAAGGTTGCATGCTCACTGTAGGCTTGTCTAGTTCAGTTAATGCTGTCTGCTCTTGTTTCCAATAAAAAGTACTTCTGTACCAGGGATTCCCTTTTGTCTGTGTCTCAAACCCAAGCTGGCCAAATTAGATGATCCTTCATGTTATGCTTGGTTCTGTTAGTTTGTTTCCTGTTAATGACGAGTGGTTCTCTTCCACATGTGATTCCCAGGATGAGGGATTCAGCAAAGTCAATTACCGAATGCAATGACCAAGTATTCCTTTGAATACTCTTGTAACCTTTAACCAATTGGCATTTTATTATTTACTCACTTTGACCATGTTATATTTCAATCCTGACTAAATCGAAATGTGCATATAATTGAATCTTGTTTCAACTATGATTGGATTGAATTTGATTTATTGAATCTATCAAATAGGATTCCATATAATTGTATATGAACTGGAATTCTCACACAGTCTGTCAATGTGCTTAAATCCATTTTAGAGGAACAGGTGGGGGAAAAAATACTTTAAAGAAATCTATTTTTATTTCAACTGATTTCTCTGTTTTCTGTCACTATGTCGGATCGAACATGTTTGACAAGGACTCTTCTTTAAATCTACCTAAGTGGTGTGCATATGGTCAAGTATGTCATTTTTTCCAGAACAAAAGAAAATAATCTACACGTATTAAAACATTTTCACTAACATTTAAACTTGCTTCTGAAAGCTAACATTTTAAGCTGTAAAAATAGAAAAGATTTGTGTCACCCAAATGGTTTATGAAATGTAGCTGCTAAATATATACTGTATATAGCTCAAAAATGTCATTTTGCTATAGTGTTGCTTAAGACTGTAGGCACCACATACAGTAAGTACACATACAAAATGAGAAACGACCAGCTGTACCTGGACCCAGGACTCTGGGCAGATGTGCTGCAGCTGATGTCTTTCTGGGTGGCAGTTTTTGGCCTGTTACAAAACAGTATTTGTTTAACAAAGGCTTGCTGAACATTTACAGAGGAATGAAAGTGTTTTAATGCACATTATATAACGCCAGCTTTCAGTACCCTATGTACTGAAGCCTTCTCTTACCTTGGTGTTGAAGCAGATTTATATTTCGGCTCGTTGATTTCTGCTGAAATTTATTTTTACAATGTGATGTTATTGTTATTTAGATATATGAAATTTTATTCATAAACACATAAATGTATGTTTCTATAAAGTTGGAAGAGGGAAGGCCTATTATGTGGGAAGAAGTGAGCCTTTTGTTGTGTTATACAACAATGGAGGAATTTACTCACCTCCTGATCCAGAGGACTTTGCATTTGCAGGAGCACATTCTTCCTATGGTGGCACACAAATAAACCACATGTAGTGTCAAGCAAGATAGTCACCTGTGCACTCAACAAATAATAAAATCATGACAAGAGGAACATTTACATCACAAGGTTCTTTCACTTTTTCCACAGGCTTATCAGCAGCTTTCTTCCTGATAAGAGAGGCAGAAATAAATGTAAAAAATACATACGATAGACTGAGCCATTCATCTGCATATTTTAAAATATCTTCCTAGCTACCTAAATATCTATCTGTAATCTTTTACTTTAGTTATTTTCATGTTACTGGGTTATTATTATTATTATTATTATTATTATTATTATTTAAGTTCAACTTAATTAGCTTATCCTTGTGTATAAAGTAAGGTAATTGTTTTGATAAAGCATAAAAAGCAATGATGTTGGTCAAAATTAAGTTCAAGTCGACTCTATTAGTGTTCTCTTAAAGAAGGACAATGATCCTGACATCTATCTCTAATACTGGCCCAGAAACTTGATCAGGGTTCTCCTAACAATTATCTCAGAGGAGCAAACTGGCTTCATAAAGGGGCGTCAACTTTATTACAATGTTTGCACTTTGTTAAATATTGTTTATTCGAGGGAGACTACAGTTGCACCTGAGGTTGTCATATCAACAGACGGTGAAAAGACGTTTGATCGGGTTGAATGGAGTTACCTGTTTGCTGTTTTAACTAAATTTGGATTTGGTAAAAAAAATTATCATGGATATGCCTTCTAAATACACTGTGCTTTGCCAGTATTATTACCAGTAACAACCGATCCAGATATTTCTTTTGAAGTACAGGTTGTAGGCAGGGCTGCCCTGTGTCGCCACTCTTGTTTGCACTTGCAATAGAATAGAATAGAATAGAATAGAATAGAATAGAATAGAAGTACTTTATTCATCCCAGCAGGGAAATTACTTCGCAGTTACAGCATAGAGACAAGACACAATAACAACGTCCGGGTGTTGAGTCTGGAGTTTGGCTGCGGTAGAGCTGATGACGTCACAGGCCACCGCTGCATCAGCTGATGGGGGAATGTAAACAGCGATCAAAATGGCGGACGTAAACTCCCTCGGTAAATAATACGGCCGCATTCCCACAGCCAGAAGTTCAATGTCCGGGTTACAAATCTGTTCCTTCACGTTAACATGGCCGGGATTACACCACCTCTCACTCACATAAAGTGCAATCCCGCCGCCCTTCTTCTTCCGACTCTTGGAAAAGTCCCTGTCCCCCGCACCAAGGAAAATCCAGGGACCTCCACGCTGTAGTCCAGAATAAGCGAGTGCAGCCAGGTTTCCGTGAAGCAGAAGATACTGCACTCCCTGTACTCCTTCTGGGTCCTCACCAGCGCCGTGAGTTCGTCCGCCTTATTCCCCAAAGACCTCACGTTCCCCACAATAATCGCCGGTACCGCTGGCCTGCGCCATCTCCTCTCCTCCGTTTAACTCCAGACCTGCAGCCCCGGTGTCTCCTCCGTAACTCCTCTGGGACCACAGGCCTGTCTCCGGGCAGCAGCAGAGGCTTACACAGCGCAATCAGCTGTTCACGTGCGTAAACAATGCCGCTACTCTGTTCGGCGAGGTTCTCCGTAACAAAGAGTATAAAAAGTAGCAGAAGAACGCGGAGAACATCGACAGAACCACATCCAGCCATTGTGGAAAGCTTAACTGATGATCTATGGGTTCTTTAAGCAAGGGTCCTTAATCGGTTACAGCAAATATACACAGATTAACACACACAACGGGAGCTGCGTCTGCAAGCAGCCAGCTGCCATCTTGACGAAAATGATGTTAGAACCTTTGAGTATTTTTTTGAAAACCTCTCTCACTTTCTTTGACTGGGAGAATAAGTACCATTGAGATGAACATCTTGCCAAATTTCTGTTTCTGTTTAAATGTCTACCTGTATTTTTACCAAGAAGTTTTGAAATCATTAGATTCAGCTATTTGTCATATTTTGAGGAGTGGCAAAACACCCAGACTAAGACAAAACATACGGTGGACTCTATGGTGGCCTCTGCCTACCCAATTTTCAATTTTATTACTGGGCAGCTAACATGACTAAAATTGTTTTCTGGTCTATTGCAGTTGATACCCTGGTGTCAACTAGAAGCACATTCATGTCCCTCAACCTCACTTTTGGCTTTACTAACAAGTTCAACCTCTGTAAATCCCCCTGGCCTAACTAACAACCTCATAGTGGTTGAGTAATGTTTAATACTAATACTCTCAGAATATGGTTCCAGTTTAGGAAACAGTTTAAATTTACAGGTCTCATGGTCTTAACCCCACTTTAAAAAAAAACAAAAAACGGTATTTACACCCACTCTTACTGAATCCCACTTTCCTTATGGACTAAAATGTTTCAAGGATTTTTCAAGAGAAGGTTTGTTTTGCTCTTTCCTAGATCTGGCTTTTGAACTCAATCTTTGTTGGAAGGATTTTATAGTTAATTATCATTTATTTGCTTTACCTTTATTTTATAATATCATCCATTTATTATTATTATTATTAAGGTATTAAAATGTAAATACCTTTGCATTTACATTTTAATAATGTGCTTTGAGTGTCTTGAAGTGCTTTGAGTGTTTTGGAGTGTTTGCAGAAACTCTGGAAGCGGCCTGCTGAGGAGTGAAAATGGAGGATGCCATGAACGGCGTTGATTGTCCAGAGGAACTGCAAACCTATAGTCTTATCTTATGAAATATGCTTTTGAAGATTGTATGAATGAGTTGTATTCATGTGAGTGTGCAGCTGTTTCTGCTTCCCCTTCTTTCAGGGCTGCACACTGAATGTAACTAGGGAGTTCCCAATTCTAATAAAAGCAGGGTAAGACTCAGTTGAAGCTTCAGAGCATAGGCCGAAATCTGTAACTGGGTTTCAGCTGTGTTCTCCTTGCAGGTAAAAAACTAAGTTTTGACTCTTGTCTCTTCTTTGTGTCCGTGTTTAGGTAATTTAGACCTAACAATCTTCCACTCTCATTTGTTTAGATATTTCCTGTGCAAAATTTTTATTTCCCAACTCCCTTATCTTCCACCTGAGCAGCTGTGGGATGAACTTGTACAACTTAACCCCCTTCAAAGATGTTTAATTTCAAAGATTTATAACTCGATTCAGTCATATGATGTCTTCTTAACTACAAACACTAAGAAACCTTGGGAGTGTAAACTGGGGCTGGTTTTGATGAACATCAGTGGGAATCAGCACTGAAAGCCATTCACAAAACTTCTATATGTGCCCATCTGAGCTTGATACAGTTCAAAATGGTATTCAGATGTCATTACTCAAAAACTAGGCTGGCACAGCTCTTCCCAAATATAGTAGATGTTTGTGACAGATGTGGAAGCTCACCCTGAAATCTTTCACATATGTTTTTCACCTTCTCTGCCCTCATAAATTTCTGGCAAATTTACTTTCACACCATGTCTGTTGTCCTCTCAAGAACTATTGACACTTTAGCTCAGAGTTGGAAGTAATAGTTTTTACCTCTGTGATCGCTAGGCACCACCTTCTCTGTAACTGGAAATCAACTATTGCTCCATCCAGTACAAAGTGGATAAATGAGGTCATGTCCTTTTTGAAAGTGGAGAAAATTAGATACACAAACATTAAATGGTAACCATTTATTGAGTTTGTTGCTTCAATGTAAACACCCTCTAGCCTCACTTTATTTTGGTATGTGTACATACTGTATATGTATGCATATGGTTGTGAATGTGTATGTGTGTAAGTGTATGTATGCATATGTACATGTGTATGTGTTTTTTCACTATTGATTTTCTTTCACTGTGTTTTACTTTTGGAGGTGTTCTGCATGTGTTCTTTGTTTCTGCAAACATGCATCTTAACAGTCAGTGGTGTAAACAATTTGTTTAAGGTCAACACTTTTGCACCCTGGAATATATAAACACCTTTGTTCTATATACAAAAATATCAATGAAAATATGAATCAAAATTAAGTTCAAGTCTCTTGTGAAGTTAGAGTGGTTATTTTATTTTGCTGACAGAAATTACAGTTTGGTACATTTCTCAGATCAATGCATTTCTCCAAAAAATAGTAAAAAAACAAAAAACTTAGTTGATAGCCTGCAAAAGTCTGTTACGTCTTCTACAGAAATTGAGAACTAATTAAACATTTTTGTGTTTTAAAAACTCAAGCACTGAAATGAGAATTGTTAGTTTTTGTTTTTGACTATTAAGCATTAGTAGGTAAGTTTGTTGGGAGGAATGAGAAACTACTTCTATGATGCATTAAATGTTCTGGAGGTTGAACTTATAGTCATACTTCATTCTGTTCATTTGCTTTGGTGGATCAGAAATGCTGAGAAAAACAAACTGTTAGGGTTTTAACTCACCTCCTTGCCAAAATTGCACTCATTTCTCCCATTAGGCCACCTCCTCCGCCCCCACCAGATGATGATGAGGATGATGCTTTGGGAGCTGGGGCTGATGCCGCGCCCTCATCCTTCAGAAATCAAAGCACTCTAATTAGTTTTTTGTTTTTTTTGTCTTCCGATGCCAAAATAGCTTCATGTTTATGGTGAGAAAAAATGGTAAGGGATCACAACCACTAAATCTTATTCACAAAGTTTAATGGATGTCATTTAACAATTACTCCTTGATTAAATTTGCAAATACGTAAGATACTTATGGAGGAAATTATCTCAGTAGAATCCGACATTTTTTATACATTGAATTTATAACGCTGAATTCTTATCCTGCTCAATTAGCTGCGTGAATTTTAGGCTCCTTTGATCACATGACCAACAGTTAGCTAGTTAAGATAAGCCTCTGTGGCCCCTCTGGTGGTGCCTACAAGCTCAACGATGTGATATTGTGTGGTCAAAGGAGCGTAACCTGCACTGTGTTTGTGAGTCAACACAGCACAGCTCCAATGTGGCTTCCAAACAGCTGCAATCTGTTTGCAGCTGCTTGGGTGTGTTTGGTTTGCATGCGTCAGGGTTTGTTCAATCTGTCATGGATCTGTTGTGGAAATAAAGTGGATAATACGTAGAAAAATGTACCAAAAATAAAGGAGATTGCACTTTTTTATGGATTCCTCCATCCGAGTCAGAAAACTCTGACTTTTTTTTTACACAGACTTTATACATCCTGCATGGATGCCTTTACCTTTACTGTTTTCCGTAATTTAGCTCCTGCAAGGGCAGATGCAAGATCACTACCGCCCCCTTGTCCTCCAACTTTTCCACTTCCTCCTTCAGGGGGTGGAGGTGGTGCAGGTGGGACTGCACCACCACAGGGAGGGGGTGGAGGTGCTGGTGGGGTTGGAGCTGGAGGAGGCGGTGGTGGAGCTGGAGGAGCAGCTGGAGAAGAGGCGGGGGTATCTGGCCGCTTCTGCTCTCTCTCTAGCTGCTCCTGCTTTTGTCGCTCAAGTCTGAACAAAAACAAAAGCTTAAATTTTGCTCTATAATCACAAAGTTTAATGAAAAAAATCAAACACATGACTGTTCTGGACAGTTGTACCTTTTCTGTTCTTCAAGTTGCTGTGGAGATGGTCCATTGTTAGCAGAACCTGTGAGACAGTTATTACATCAACTCAACATATACATACATATGTAGACCCACTCATCCGTCTCATTTGACTCAAAGTCAGATATATATATGTGCCTTGCTCAGCTTTGGGTACCTGCACTTCCAGATCCACTGAGAACCTCTAATGCGTGAGTCATGGAGTTAGCAAACAGAGCTGCATCCTCTTTATTGCCAAAGTTTAATCCCCACACCTGTTTAGGATCTCGCCACTGATGAAAGGTTGCTGTTGCTTGATTATATTTCATCCCTTTGACAATGGGGCAGTTGAGCACTACCTGACATAAAAGAACCACAGATGAAGTATTACATTTCTTACATCATTATTATTGCTGTTGTTGTTATTATTATCATTATTATTATTATCATTATTTCCATTTTAGTTAGTTTGTTTTATTATTTCTGTCATTCATGCTAGAGCCAGAGCCCAAATGTTAAGAGCTGTAAATTCGTCATGTTGAGTTGGTTTATATGCTCATATAATTCTGCAGTATGAAAGCTCATGACAAATGTTGAGAATTTTTATCTTTTTGTGTTGCAAAATGATTGAATAACACGGACCGAAGACTCAAGGCAGTATCTTATTGACACAAGCTGGCAATGAAATGTTGGCCTGAATTCAACACATTAGCTTAACAGGTACATAGGTTATAGCAAGGATGCAAGAATAGAACTTGACAAATTAGGGGTTGATATGGTTTTGTTTGTCTCTTCCAGAATCTTACAGCAAATCTATACAATCCAACATGATTTCCATAAACTCGACAAACGGTTTGAATTTTCAAGCTCAGGTTTTTTTCTTCCTGGTAGTTAATACAGTATTACTTCATTTTGTTTTAGTTTAAATGAATTATGAATATTTCAAGTTATTGTTTACATTTTCTTAATTTTTTTCACATCAAGTATGACTAAACAGTACAGATTGACCGTGATTACATGCACAGATTCATATTAATTAGACTTCATCCTCCTTTTTCAAAGGTACTATCATTGTCAAAATCTGACAAGAGCTTCCGTACTGCGATGTTAAAAAAAATAAGTTAAACATTATGTTGATTAATTTGTAGGAGGATAAACAAATTAAGGAAATCCTTAAGTCCAACAAACAACAAAAAAGTAAAAGAAGAGAGAATTGGTAAGATTTATGTCAGAAAATAAATGACAAAAACATAACAGTGTCATAGAGAAATTTCAGTTGTACTGAGATGGTCATGATATTAATGGAGCATGGAGGAAAGTGCATTATGTCTTATGACTAAAGTTGCATTTAAATATTAAAATAACATTCTGTGTTCTCTAAAGTGAATATCTTTTAGTTCAGCGTTTTTCAAAACAACTGAGAAATTGCATATTATATTGGAGGACGTGTGTTTTCTTGTCCCATACCTGCTGGTCAGCCTGCAGTTTGCGGCCCACCACTCTGAAGGTGTTTGTTGTAGCGTTGTGATAGATCTGGACACGGCTGACATGGGTCGCATCTGACCCTGCCGGTACCCAGCGCTTACTGCTGTCATCGTAAAGCAAGACTGTCGCTCTTACAGCACACAAGCTGGACTCACTACAGAAGAGAGAAGCAGATGGGAAAAACAAGGAGTAAAAAGAATATATATATACAGTATATATATCTATATACACTGCTCAAAAAAATAAAGGGAACACTTAAACAGGTGTTTAACACTTAAAGTGTTCCCTTTATTTTTTTGAGCAGTATATATATATATATATATATATATATATCTAAATGGAGATATAGATATTAATATATCTATATCTAGATATAGATGTATATATCCATCCATTTTCTAACACCCTTGTCCCTTAGAGGGGTCAGGGGGGGTGCTGGTGCCTATCTCCAGCTAACGTTCTGGGTGAGATGCGGGGTCATCCTGGACATGTCGCCAGTCTGTACGAAGCTGAAGTTGGTTTCCAATTCCAGCTTCCGATTCGGGAAATGGCTAAAGGGCAATTCCACCTAATTTTTCACTACCTTCTGTATCTTTAATCGACTCTAGTTTAAAAACTACAACACCTAGACCGGGGTGCCCAAAGTCAATCCTCGAGGGCCGGCATCCTGCACGTTTTAGTTCTCTCCCTGATGGTACCAACAATCTTTTCAGCATGTCAATGTTCTTCTTAGGCCTTCTAATGAGCCATCATTTGATCCAGGTGAGTTAAACCAGGGAAAGACACTCCCTGCAGGATGTCGGCCCTCTAGGACCGACATTGGGCACCCCTGACCTAGACTCTTCAAACCTGGACTGGATTATTCTGCTCTAAGAGTGGAATATTTAAAACCATGTTTGGGATTTGTGAAACTTTTATCTGATTTGTGAAACTTCAATAAAGATTGATTACACCACTTTTTTTTGGATCTCTATCTTAGTATAACTGCTGCAATTCCAAAACTACAACATCTTGACTTTTCAAACCTACACTAAATTATTCTCAACTAATAGCAGTATATTTAACCATCCTTTTATGTTCTGAGTCAAATTGACCCGTTTTAAAGTTTAAAAACTTTTTCAAAATAGTTGAAAGTATTTTTTTTTTGCATGAAACTTTTTGTATTTGTCTTAATAGGTGCACTCTACATATAAATTGAAAATGTATTCATTTTACACATTTGTACCAACCCCTAGCGCTACTTTTTACATAGATACTGTTCGGGTCAATTTGACCCGGCAGTCAGGTTAAAGTGCAAAAAAAGATTTTAAAAAGTCCAATTCTATATGTTTTATTGCAGCTATGAACCATATTTCACCTCACACACACAAACACACACCACCACACCCCTACACCCACAAGCCGACACACACAAGCCCACTTTCTCACTATTCTCTTTACTTCACTAGGAAACTGCGAGAAAGCAGGTGTTCACACAACTTATGACGGGAATCTTTTCTGTTCCCGTGGACAAGCTCCACCTACACTGAGTGACACTCAGCAGAAGTGGAGGAAAACATAAATACTCTCTGCATGACTCATTTATCTTGATTTTAACCAGCGGGTCAATTTGACCCAGAACAGTATGTGTGTCTCAAGTTCAATTATAAGGATCACCCATTGAAAAAAAAAAAAGTATAATATAAAAAAAATTACCAAAGATCAATTTTAGGGAAATTATAGTTTTTTTGTGTCTAGGTTTTTTTCAGTGGACATAAAAAATGTAAATTCAATTTTTTATGCCCAAATGAGTAAATGAGTAGGTTGTCGTCATTGATCCTTAATTTCTGAGAAATACAAAAACATCATTGCACAAATATTGATTGAAATGATTAGTATTGGAGTTAATAATCAGATACAAAAATGTTTGGGGGGAATTTCTTGGTTTCTGACACTATAGCATGATTAAACACTCCCCGGGTCAAATTGACCCACAAACATTTTTGCTGTACCCTAGAAACGAACATAACAGGAGGGTTAAAACCAGGTTTGGGATTTGTGCAATCTTTTTCTGATTTGTGAAACCTATATAAAGGTTGATATATAAAACTACTCACAGATTGAAAAAGAAGCACTTGGTTTATTGTTTGGTGTTATGAAGTTTCATGACTATATTTATTGAAGGAAATTCATTTTGGTGACGGACCACAAACCATTGCTAAAATTCTTGGGACCAAAAACAGGTGTGCCTACGCTAGCTGCTGCTAGATTGCAATGGTAGGCTCTAATCCTAGCTGCATACAAGTACGAGATTCAGTACAAAAGATCTGAGCAACACAGCAACGCAGATGCTTTATCAAGGTTACCGATGAAACCAATGTGGTGTCAAACCCTATTTACCTTGATGAGTTACCTATCACTGCAAGGGAGATAGCAAAAGAAACAGACAAAGATCCAGTGTAAAAGGTGGTGAAGCACTTGGTGTTAACTGGCTGGCCTAAACATGTACAGGATGAGGTGCTGAAGCCATAGTTTCAGAGACTTTTGAGCTGACTGTTGAAGATGATTGTCTGCTGTGGGGGTTACGAGTGGTGGTTCCTAAGAAATTAAGGGATCAGTTGATTTCTGAACTGCATGAACATCACTGGGGAATAGTAAAGATGAAATCCCTCGCCAGAAGTTTATTCTGGTGGTCAGCAGTAGATGAGTGTATTGAACAGGAAGTCAGTGAATGTACCATTTGTCAAAAGCAGCGTAGTATGCCTTGTACTGCACCAGTGCACAAATGGAAATGGGCTGCCAGCCCCTGGGAGAGAATCCATCTGGACTTTGCAGAGGACCACAAGCAGATGTGTCTGGTAGTTATGGATGCCTATGCTAGATGGCCAGAGATGATTCCTATGCATACTACTACTTCAGTTAAAACCATTGAAACACTGACAAATTTATATGCTGCTTACGGGTTACCGAAAGGAGTTGTAACAGATAACGGTCCTCAGTTTGTTTCACAAGAGTTTGAGTTATTTCTAAAAAGAAATGGAGTGCAGCACATCAAGTCACCTGCCAACAATGGATTAGCAAAGCTCTTAGTCCAAAATCTTAAAACGTCGCTAGCAAAGAATCGAGCCATAGATGGTATGACACTTGAGCACTGTGTTGCAAATTTTCTTTTAGGGTACCGAAACACACACCATACAACTACAGGGAAAACTCCTGCTGAGTTATTCCTAAAAAGACAGGTTCGAACAAGACTGTCACTGATCAGACCCCAGTTCTCTCAGAGAATGCAAAACAAAACAGAACCAACTCTTCCACGTGTGAGAGTTTTCACAGTAGGTCAACCTGTATTGGTTAAGAATTACAGGGGAGGGGAGAAGTGGTGAATGAAGTTGTACAAGGAATCTTGGGTCCTGTAACTTACAGTGTGGAAGTGAATGGAAAGTGTGTTAAAAAAAACATGTAAATCAGATTCTGGGTGTAAATGGAAATTCAGCTCATTTTACACAAACAGACTCTTGTGCTGGAAACTTTTGGAATGACGATGATCTGAATATGAATCAATGTGAATCAACAGATGGAAGAAAAAACTGTTGGGAATCAACCAATAGACTTGCCATCATCTACCGTCGAAAGGAACATTTGTCCAGTGAGGAACCGGCGACCACCTGATAGACTGAACTTGAAATTGCAACTCTAAATGACGATTTTGAAAAAAGAAAAGAAAGTGTTTCTAGATTTCAGTTTATATTCATAAAAAATACTGAAAACTGTTTAATTGATTAAGTATTAATTTTACAGGGGAGGAGCTTTGGTGTTCCAGACACAGAAATAATTGAACCTCTAGATTTAAGATTGTTAGATACTTTTGGTCTGATTATGCTCCTATGTGTTGGACGCTGTTTGGTTGTAAATCTGAAGAAAAAGGACATATAACATTGGTGGCGCTCTTGCTGTGCACAAGATATGTGAGCTGGCCCTGTAAAGAAGAAGTTCCCCGTTCGAAAATAAACGTTGCCATGTGCTACAGTTATCTGCTTCAATATTATTTTATTTGACCTAGTGTATCACAACATGTTTATATATGTATATAGACACATACATACATGCATCATTTTGTCTCAACTTAAGTCTGTGTGAAATCTTAACTTCCTGTCAAAGCACAGGTTTTTATCTTCGACCACTTCCTGTGATCAGTCCATTTCCTTTTATGGAAGACTGGATGTTTTTCTGTTCAAGGTTTGCTGCTATGAGATGTAAGAAAAATAAGCCAGTTTCGTTTTATTGCACTGCTACATTTCATTCTCTCTAATTGCGAAAGTAAAATACCTGACATGAGGTTGAGATGCAATAGAAGGCAGGAAATGTAGACAGCACACAAGAAATGTTTAGTTTCCTTTTCTTTAAAGTTATAAAAAAAATAAAACGAGTTGTCTTTTATGATATTTACATGGCTAAAAGGAGTCATATAATAAAGTTGTTTTTTTACTGTTCAGAAGCTAATTAGTCTATACTTCAATTTTGTAGAGTTTTGTAGAACTTTAATATCACATTTATTAGAACATAACTTACCTCATTTTAAAGCTGCAATGAAAATCCAGTGATTGACTTGCTTTACAAAATATTGCTTCTTTTCAAAAATCTCTCAATCCCTTTTTTCAGCTGAAAAACTGTTTGTCATTTGTGTCTGAGAAGCGCTGTTGCATTCTCCCCTGACACTGAAACCAACTAACTGCACTTCTGCCTTTGTATTCTCATTTCTTCGGCTATTTTTTTCGGCTCTCTTCCTGTTCTTGTTTGAACTTCTTCTAAACCCTCATTTCCCCTTTAACTTTTTTACCTGGCAATGGGTGCATGCTGTTCTGCTCTTTATTTTCAGAACATGGTTTTGTTTTGTTTTATCAGTTTATATTGAGTATGATTTGTGTTTAGTTGAAAGTATAGGTAATTTGAGTGCAAAATAAATCTGCTCTTACATCTTTGTCTGTTTCTGTGGTTAACATAACTGACATCCTCACGTTAACCAGTGAAGGCTCACATAAAGCGGTTTGGTGTATTAGAGGAGTTTCTCTTTTGTTTGCTCAAGCAAAACACTTCCTAGTATTCTGTTTGACTATCACAGTTTTATTGCAGTGTGTGTGTGTGTGTGTGGGGGGGGGGGGTTAAACATTTAAACTTTTATTTCAGGCCCAAAAATATCAACTAATTTTACATCAGCCAGTTACATTTACTTGAGTAACTTCTTTGAAAAACTTTACTTTTAGGAGTATTTTTTTAACATATATTTATTGATTTTAACAAGAGAACAAGAAACATACATATAGTCATATGTATATGTATGTTGTCTTGTCTGGGTTTATAAAATATAAACCCAGACAAGACAAAAACCAAAAGGACATACACACAGGGGAGGAGAAAAAAGTGAATAAATTCATAAAAATAAAATAAATAAGTTTGCAGAAGACCTTCAATAGACCAACTAGCATAAACATCAGTTTGCCTTATGATATGATCTGTCGTGTTCTGTGTTTTCTGGGTGTTAATTTCGAGTTTCTGTGTCCTTGAGTCTCTTGTTGTCCTGTCCTCCCCTTGATTGTTCCCAGGTGTGTCTCGTTCTGTGATTACCCGCTGTGTATTTAAATCCACCTGTGTTCCTTGTTCCTCGTCAGGTCCTGTCAATTCGTTGTCAATGTGTCCATGTGCGTGCTGCCAGTTGTTTTGGACTGTGATTTTCTTCATTAAATTTCATTATTCATCATACCTGGGCCCGCTGCGTCTGCCTCACCAACACCGCACCGTAATTCATGACATGATCTTAAAACAAGCCCTTTATCCATCCATCAAGTTGGATATTATTTTTGCCCCAACCAAGTGTAAAAGACAGACCAGATTTCCCTAAATTTATCATGCTTGTTCTTAGTAAAATAGCTGATTTTCTCAAATGCAAAGTAAAAAGTCATTTGTGTGGTCCATTGTGAAATTCTACATAATGTCTCTTTCTTCCATGAGGATGCAATACAGCGTTTAACTTCCTAAAAGGAGACATTAAGTAAGGATCTCAAGTTGTTTGGGATAAAGACTTCAGGATAAATATTCAAGATGCACATTTTAGGATTTAAAGGAACCTGTTTACCAATCATCTGACTAATCACAATCAATACATCCTTCCAAAAAGCTAACACTCAAGGACACGCCCACATACAATGAAATAAAGAATCTTTTTGGGAAGTACATTTAATGCAAATGTCAGGAATATTAGAGTTAAAGTGATGCAATTTAACTGGAGTGATGTAGTAATTTGGAATTTGTGTTGGCAGATAGTGTTTGAATCAAAGTGCAGGCTTCTGACCATTCCTCACTCGACACACTTTCTCCCAGATCCATTTCCCATGTTTGTAGAATGTTGGCTGAAGATTCTTTACATTTGTCAACCAACAAGGAATAAAGAAGAGACACCTGTCCTCTATCATATAGGTAACTTACAATAATGTCTTCTAATGAAGACAAAGAGGGCAGATCAAGATTATTTTGTTGCTTGGATAAAATGAAACTCTGAACTTGAAGATATTTATAGAAATATTTTGTAGGAATATGATGTTTGTTTATAAGTTCTTCAAATTACATAAATACTCTCCCTGTAAAAAGATCAGACATCTTAGCTATTCCCTTAGCAGACCAGAGTTTAAAACCTGGGTCTGCTCTACCTGGACCAAAGTCCCTGTTTCCAAACATGGGTGAGAACTGGGATAGCTGTTTTCTCTTTTCTCCCAAATAATCAAGTACTTTTTGCCAGACAAGCATTGTATTTTTCAGAAAAGGGTTTTTTGTTTGTTTAATAAGCTTTTTACTGTCTGATGAATCCAAGTACAAGTTTATAGGAATAGAAATCAGCCGGGACTCAATTGTAACCCACACTGGGGGCTGTCTGGTAATAAAATAAAACATAGCTGCCCTGATCCGGGCTGCCCAGACATACCAGAATACATTTAGCAATTGTAAACCTCGTCTGTCATAAGGTAGATACAAGAAGAAGAAAATTTATTCTAGGACTCTTACCGTTCCAAATGAAGTTGGAAAAAGTTTTATTTATCTCCTTAAAGAAGGATGGAGATGGGGGAAGTGGAACTGATTGGAAAACGTATAAATGTTTTTGCAATGTTGTCATTTTCATAATATTGACGCGACCAATTAAGAAAATGGATAGCGTGGACCATCTTTCTATTAATTGCATAACTGATTCTGTAAGTTATGCAATTAACTTACAGAATCAGTAAGTACAATAAATGAATAATGTCATTTATTGTAGGAGTGATTTTGACATCTAGATATGGAGTTGAAACTTTGGGATTGAGATGTTCTTTTTCTGATAAGTACATTATTTCAGATTTAGCATTATTTATCTCATATCCTGAATAAACTCCAAAAGACTGAATTAAATCAGTTATTGTGGGTATCTTGTTCCCCAAATTAGAGCAAAACAGGATTATGTCGTCTGCATACAAGGCTACACAATATTCCAAGCTCCCTATTCTTATACCGGTTATATTATCGTGTTTGCGAATTGCCAGAGCTAAAGGTTCGATGGCCAATGTGAACAACAGAGGAGAAAGGGGGCAGCCCTGCCTTGTCCCACGTTTCAGTTTGCAGGGAGGTGAAGTTAGATCATTGATTAAGATTTCAGCTTGTGGGATTGAGTATATTAGCTTTACCCTGCTAAAAAATTTCCCTCCTATACCAAAGCTTTCAATAACAGCAAACATATATTGCCATTCTATCCTGTCAAATGCCTTTTGTGTGTCCAGTGACAGGATAGCATTGTCTGGAACTCCAGATTTTTCAAAAATTACATTAAACACCCTTCTGATCTTGTGAAAACCCTGTCTTCCCTGTACAATCCATTTTGATCAGGGCGGACTATCATGGGTAAAAGTGGCTCCAACTTCCTAGCTAACACTTTACACAAAATTTTAACATCATTAATAATAGAAATTGGCCTATGTGAGCCACATTGAGTTGCAGGTTTACCTGGCTTCAACAGTAGGGAAATTATAGTATTAGGTGAGGGAGGGAGAGACCATTTTTTAAAGGGTTCTTGATACATGTCAAGTATTAGGGGTATCAGTTTGGATTGAAATATTTAATATATTTCAATAGGAATTTCATCAGGCCCTGGGCTTTTACCACCTTTCATATTGGATATAGCCTCAGATAATAATTGTGCATTGAGCTCAAAATCAAGTGATTTTAGGGATTCGTTATCTAGGGGAGTAAATTCTAATTAATCCAAGAAATCAGTTTGTGCCTGGGGAGCAAGGTCTCAGTAGTCTGAGCTATACAAATTGTAGTAAAAAAAAAAAAATTAAATGTGCTTATTTCTTTTAGGTCAGATGTAAACACTCCTTCAGCTGTTTGAATTGAGTTTATTGCTTTATCTGTTTGTTCCTGTTTGATACGCCAAGCCAACAACTTACTAGCCTTCTCACCTTGTTCAAAATATGATTGTTTCAGTCTCATTAAACTTTTAATTGCTTTATTTGTAGATGGCATGTTGTATTTGGCTCTTAACCTAAGAAGTTCTGTGTTTAGTTGGGTTGAAGAATTATGAAATAGTTGTGTTTCTGTGCTTTTAATAGATTTATCTAGTTGTTCCAATTCTTGTTTGTTAGTTTTATGCTTGAAGCTGGTAAAACTGATCATTTGACCTCTTAAAAATGCCTTAAAGGCCTCCCATCTCACCGTAGCCGAGGTTTGGTGAGTGTTCAATTCAAAATACATATCTATTTTTGTTCCAATAAATTGTATGAATTCTGGGTCCCTAAGGCAAATAGGTTGCAGATGCTACTTTGATGAAAAGGAAAGATTTGGAACCCTAAGGCAGAATGACACCGGAGCGTGATCAGATATTACTATAGGGTCATACCAACTATTAGTAATGTGTGGAACTAGATCAGCTGAGACTAAATAGTAATCAATTCTTAAAAATGTTTAGCAAGTACTAGAAGAGCATGAGAAAGACTGATTAGGATGCATATTTCTCCATATGTCAACCAAGTTGAGTTCTTTCATGAAGTTAAGTAGTTCTTTCCTTGTTTGAGCATGAGAAACGTCTTTGCCTGTTGATCTATCTAACGTTGGAATGAGCGTACAGTTAAAATCACCTCCTATGATGTACCCTCCAGGAAGCGACGCTACAGACAGAAACAGGTGTCTAAAAAAGCAGGGTTATCATTGTTTGCCCCGTAAATATTGACCAAATTTAGTTTCACAGACAGAATCACACATTGTACAATTAGATATCTGCCATATTGATCCTCAGTTACATTGATGAGCTGGAATGGCACCGAGCTGTGGATTAGTGTGATTACGCCCCTCGAGTGTGAGCTAAAGGAAGTAGAAAAAACCCAACCATGCCATCTTCCCCTCACTCTAACATCATGTGACCCACAGGGGGGTCTTTTTAAACAAGATGCACCAGAACAGTCCACAATATTTTATTAAACAATTTAATTAAAACATTTCTCTTCTTAAAAACATGGCTTCAGGCCTCTACTCTGTCCCTGGAACGGAAAAGGGATCATGTGAAAAAAAAGACAATTTGAATTATTCCAAAAAAAATAAATGAACAAACAAAACATGCAATGTAGAGAAAACAAATTAGTAAATCAAAACAAAAGAAAGCAAACTAATTAGTAAGTTCAATAATAAGCACACAAACTGTAAAAGGAAAAAAACACAAGCACTTCAAACGGTGGAACAAATTGTCGTTGTCCAATTTCAATGCCTTTCGAATGGGGCCAGAGGAGTCGGTCCAGCTCGCTCAGCAGGTGTTATGCCCAGAAATGCATGCCTGCCGAGAATTGCATCCCCTGTCGCGGGAGCGCGCATCGCTCTAAACTCTCGCATTTTAATGAGGAAACGGACTGAAATATGACCGAAGACGAAACTTTTAAAGATATTCGTAACAATATCACGTTTCTTAAACATGTCAGCCTTAAAACGGTGGGTTTTATATCGCAGATTAATTGAAATAAATACGGTTTTTACACATTTATTGAGACAAATGAGTCGAACGTTTTTCAGTCCGTATCTGAAGAAAATGCTCTCCGCATTTGGTTTGAAATTTCCCGATTTTTCTTTTAACATCATATTAGCTTAAAGTATTACAAAACAGAGGCCCATTATGTAGAACATTTTATATCATGCTTAACTGTCTAGCATATTAATGTAGAGGGGATGCATTTTAATGACTGAGCCTGCCAATATTTGTATCCCCTGTCTATTGTTGATATGAAACGTATAGCAGTTGCACAGAGAATAAGTGTCATTACGTAGAAAAGGTGAAGTCCCTCTTAACTCTTCATTTCTTCAAGTTAGCAGAGGGATGCATTTTCTGGCATAGCAAATGTTACCTTGCCAATACATGTAGGCCTTATATATTTTCCACAAATATAATTCTACTGATACAAAATGTATACCAGCAGTTCATAAAACAAGTGTGATTGTATAGAAAAAGTAATTTCACTCTTGACTCTTTATTTCTCCATGTAAGCAGGGGATGCATGTACAGCAAAGCCTATTATTAGCCTGCCAAAATATGCATGGCCTCTCCATGTTCTTCAAATATTATCCTATCGATATAAAACCCATACCAGTAATTCATAGAACATCTCTGATTATGTAGAAAAGGTGAAATCCCTCTTTAATTCTTTATTTCTCCATGTTACCAGGGGATGCATTTTTTTGGCAATATGGATGTCGAGCCTGCCAAAATATGCATGCCCTACCTATTTTCCTCAAATTTTATCCTATTGCTATGAAATTCATACCAGCAGTTCATACAACTACTCTGATTATGTAGAAAAAGTTATTTCACTCTAAACTCTTTATTTATCCAAGTTAGCAGGGGATGCATTTTTTGGCAATATGGATGTTGAGCCTGCCAAAATATGCATGCCCTATCTATTTTCCTCAAATATTATCTTATTGATTTAAAACTTATATCAGCAGTTCATAGAACAAGTGTGATTTTGTAGAAAAAGTTATTTCACTCTAAACTCTTTATTTATCCAAGTTAGCAGGGGATGCATTTTGTGGCAATATGGATGTTGAGCCTGCCAAAATATGCATGCCCTATCTATTTTCCTCAAATATTATCCTACTGATATGAAACTTATACCAGCAATTCATAGAACAAGTGTGATTTTGTAGAAAAAGTTATTCCACTCTTAACTCTTTATTTCTCCATTTAACCAGGGGATGCATTTTACGGCAAGGCCTATCATTAGCCTGCCAAAATATGCATGCCCCCTCTATTTTCCTCAAATATTATCCTATTGCTATGAAATTCATACCAGCAGTTCATACAACTACTCTGATTATGTAGAAAAAGTTATTTCACTCTAAACTCTTTATTTATCCAAGTTAGCAGGGGATGCATTTTACGGCAAGGCCTATCATTAGCCTGCCAAAATATGCATGCCCCCTCTATTTTCCTCAAATGTCATCCTATTGATATGACATTCATACCAGTAGCTAAGAGGATAAGTGTAATTATGTAGAAAAGGTAAAATCCCTCTTGACTCTTTATTTTTTCAAGCTAGAAGGGGGATGCATTTTTTGGCAATATCGAATTTGAGCCTGCCGATATTTGCATGCCATACCTATTTTCCCCAAATATCATCCTATTGATATAAAACTCATACCAGCAGTTAAGGGAACAAATGTGATTATGTAGAAAATGTTATTCCACTCATAACTCTTTATTTCTCCATTTTAGCAGGGGATGCATTTTATGGCAATATGGATTTTGTTCCTGCCGATATCTGCATGCCCTCTCTATTTTCCTCAAATATTATCCTATTGATATAAAACTCATCCCAGCAGTTAAGGGAACAAATGTGATTATGTAGAAAATGTTATTTCTTTATTATCGCTATTGCAAGGATACTGAAGGAAATAAATCTGACAATGCATCTTTGCTAAATGTAAAGCATACACAAACCATTTTTATTTTGGTTTAACATAAAAATTAAATCACTTTTTTTCATTAATTTCAACAAAAGAATATTCATAACAATAGGTTTCCTTAACTCACTTGGAGAGTCCCAAAAAGATGTGAAGAGGTGCTTGGAAGTAACAAGGTGAGAAAAACAAGAACAATTATTGTTTATTATAATAAAAAATGTCATAATTGGATAACTAGAATGTTAATTTAACATTTTATCCTCTCAACAAGGACATTTATGAGAAGCAAAGGGATGAAAGTGTCAATGTGGAAATGTGAAACAGTATAACATGCCATCCAGCAAGATGTGGTTTCATGTGGTGTGTTTGCGCTTAAAGTAAGTGCTGTTTAAATATATATATATATATATATATATATATATCAGTATATATATACTGCTCAAAAATAAAGGGAACACTTAAACAACACAATATAACTCCAAGTAAATCAAACTTCTGTGAAATCAAACTGTCCACTTAGGAAGCAACACTGATTGACAATCAATTTCACCTGCTGTTGTGCAAATGGAACTTTGTACAGAACAAAGTATTCAATGAGAATATTTCTTTCATTCAGATCTAGGATGTGTTATTTGAGTGTTCCCTTTATTTCTTTGAGCAGTGTATATATATACATGGATGCACATGGTCCTCCAGAATGGTTCGGTAGTCCTTGGCAGTGGACTACCATCTAGCACAAGTATGGGGCCAAGGGAATGCCATGATATGGCAGCCCAAACCATCACTGATCCACCCCCATGCTTCACTCTGGGCATGCAACAGTCTGGGTGGTACGCTTCTTTGGGGCTTCTCCACACTGTAACTCTCCCGGATGTGGGGAAAACAGTAAAGGTGGACTCATCAGAGAACAATACATGTTTCATATTGTCCACAGCCCAAGATTTGCGCTTCTTGCACCATTGAAACCGACGTTTGGCATTGGCACGAGTGACCAAAGGTTTGGCTATAGCAGCCCGGCCGTGTATATTGACCCTGTGGTGCTCCCGACGTACAGTTTTGGTGGAAACAGGAGAGTTGAGGTGCACATTTAATTCTGCCGTGATTTGGGCAGCCGTGGTTTTATGTTTTTATATACAGTATATATATATATATATATATACAGTACAGACCAAAAGTTTGGACACAACTGTGTGTCCAAACTTTTGGTTTGTACTGTATATACTTGACTATGATTACTTATATTTCTTAAGTAATGTAGAACATTGTCTGTTTACAAATCAATTTATATAACCTTTATGTGTACTGTTCTGTCTCTTTCCACATACATGTATATCTATCTATGTCTGAAGATAGATAGAATTATATATCAATATATTGGTATACATGCTAGTTTATGTTTTTGATGTTGTGAAAAAAAGATTAATATGAAAGTGGTGGTCTAATAATCACATTGCCATTAATCTAATGCTATTTTGTAGGAGTAGAACTTTTAAGATGATGAACAGCTTTGGCTTAACAACTTAAACTGTGCATTTCTGCCTGAAATATAATGTAGTTTATGAATTCTATTGCTTTATTACATGGTTGATTTATTTTAATGACAATGGAAAGAGTCTGAAATAAGTACAGCAAAAATGTCTAATTATTCATAAATGTCATGACCTCTATATGACAATCTAATACTTTGACAAATATTTTGTATTTGTAATGAGTCCACTGTTAATCTTCTTTCTTTTTTCAAAAAAATATATTTGCCTTTACAGTTTGCAGAGTGCATACTGGAAAACAAGGACCTGAACTTTCCATCAACAGCAGAAGCTGTTAATACCATGCGACTCAACATTTCTTCCACACTTCTCTCAGAATCAGGTATCTTTTGACATATTTTTTATTCAGTTCCTATGTGGGTGGGATACTATGTTGTGTGTAAAATCATGCACGCACAAAAAAAATTGTGTTAGGTCAGCTATTTTATCTAATTAGAAATATTAAAATATTGAACTTTGCAGATGTTTGAAGTACAATCATGTCAGTGTTTATGTCAAATTCAATTAGTGAAGAACATTTCAATACACCTGGCCTTGATCTCTAATAAATAAATTACACATAACACAGCCCAATAACTGTTGAGGCAAAAAACATAATCAACAAACTTAAAATTGTTCTAGGATACAATTACACTTTTCTTGAGTAGCTTTAATGTAACTTAATAAGCAAAAAGGATTTGCAGTTTGTGAAAGTACTAAACTGGAATGAGATGTATTATGTGAACCATTATATGCATTACTGTGTTTTCATAAAATTAACATTTACAAAATGACAAATTTCACAAGATGTACATACATGTATATGTAGACATATTAAAATTTTCTGAATGCCATTTTTATACGTTCAGTGGCTCAAGTTGGAGAAAATTATAAAAAAGTAAACACTAAATGATACTTTCTTTTACCATAAATCCCAGAAATACATTAAATACATGTGTGTTTCAATTCATGAATAGACAGACACCATGTGAGCCTGCCTAATATGCCAATATGATGTGCAGTTTCTATTACTTGTATTTGTTTATGAGACCAGACATTATCAAAAAAGGGATGATTAGACGACTGAGATCTACACAGAGGATTATTGTAGTTCCACTTTCAAAAGAACACTAACAAATGGAATTATTTAAAAGAAAAAAACGCAAAAAAATTACCATTAAGATTATTTTATAACATTGATTTAAAGATGCGGTTTGTTTTTCTGTAGACTCAGTGGAGAATCTCTGCAGACACTGTGGCAGTGAGGACACAGAAGATCATATGTGGGTAAGACAACAATGTAATGCAGTGAAAAATAAATTCAAGCAAACCGTATACCATCCTTAAAATAGTTGCAAAGTATTTAGATATACAAAAATAAATCATAATAAAATAAATAAACACCCAAGGCAGGTAAGTGGGAAGTTGTTTAAGTTTTTTTTTTTTAAGTACAGTTGTAAAACATTAAACACAGATGCTTATGGTCCTAGAATTTTTTTACCTCCATACATGTCAGGAACATGCTGTCATCTCCTCAAATAAAGGGCTACCAATCATATATTGATGATTAAGAAGAAGCTTTATGTTGACAAAACCCAATATTACCTTCAGTAAACATGGAACTAAAAAAAAACATTCTTTATGTTGAATATTCTTTATGTTGTTATTTGACTATTTTGCTATTTTTATTTACAGATCGCATGTGACAGATGCAACTGGTGGTACCACCAAGGCTGCGTTAAGGTCCCACAAACCGACACAGGCTACTGCTGTGCAATGTGCTTATAGATTTTATGTTTGTACCAATCTAATTCTTTAATGACTGCAGTTTAGTGGATTTTCAGTTTAAACATGTGACATAATTTTTGTTGACTTAATTGGTTTTCCAAAAATTTTTGTTATGAATATTCTTTTGTTGAAATTAATGAAAAAAAGTGATTTAATTTTTATGTTAAACCAAAATAAAAATGGTTTGTGCATGCTTTACATTTAGCAAAGATGCATTGTCAGATTTATTTCCTTCAGTATCCTTGCAATAGCGATAATAAAGAAATAACATTTTCTACATAATCACATTTGTTCCCTTAACTGCTGGTATGAGTTTTATATCAATAGGATGATATTTGGGGAAAATAGGTATGGCATGCAAATATCGGCAGGCTCAAATTCGATATTGCCAAAAAATGCATCCCCCTTCTAGCTTGAAAAAATAAAGAGTCAAGAGGGATTTTACCTTTTCTACATAATTACACTTATCCTCTTAGCTACTGGTATGAATGTCATATCAATAGGATGACATTTGAGGAAAATAGAGGGGGCATGCATATTTTGGCAGGCTAATGATAGGCCTTGCCGTAAAATGCATCCCCTGCTAACTTGGATAAATAAAGAGTTTAGAGTGAAATAACTTTTTCTACAAAATCACACTTGTTCTATGAACTGCTGATATAAGTTTTAAATCAATAAGATAAAATTTGAGGAAAATAGGTAGGGCATGCATATTTTGGCAGGCTCGACATCCATATTGCCAAAAAATGCATCCCCTGCTAACTTGGATAAATAAAGAGTTTAGAGTGAAATAGCTTTTTCTACATAAATAGAGTAGTTGTATGAACTTTTGGTATGAATTTCATAGCAATAGGATAAAATTTGAGGAAAATAGAGGGGGCATGCATATTTTAGCAGGCTCGACATCCATATTGCCAAAAAATGCATCCCCTGCTAAAATGGAAAAATACAGAGTTATGAGTGGAATAACTTTTTCTACATAATCACACTTGTTCTATGAACTGCTGGTATAAGTTTCATATCAGTAGGACAATATTTGAGAAAAATAGAGGGGGCATGCATATTTTGGCAGGCTAATAATAGGCTTTGCCAAAAAATGCATCCCCTGCTAAAATGGAGAAATACAGAGTTATGAGTGGAATAACTTTTTCTACAAAATCACACTTGTTCTATGAACTGCTGATATAAGTTTTATATCAATAGGATAAAATTTGAGGAAAATAGATAGGGCATGCATATTTTGGCAGGCTCGACATCCATATTGCCAAAAAATGCATCCCCTGCTAAAATGGAGAAATACAGAGTTATGAGTGGAATAACTTTTTCTACATAATCACACTTGTTCTATGAATTGCTGGTATAAGTTTCATATCAGTAGGACTATATTTGAGAAAAATAGATAGGGCATGCATATTTTGGCAGGCTCGACATCCATATTGCCAAAAAATGCATCCCCTGCTAAAATGGAGAAATACAGAGTTATGAGTGGAATAACTTTTTCTACATAATCACACTTGTTCTATGAATTGCTGGTATAAGTTTCATATCAGTAGGACAATATTTGAGAAAAATAGAGGGGGCATGCATATTTTGGCAGGCTAATAATAGGCTTTGCCAAAAAATGCATCCCCTGCTAAAATGGAGAAATAAAGAGTTATGAGTGGAATAACTTTTTCTACAAAATCACACTTGTTCTATGAACTGCTGGTATAAGTTTCATATCAGTAGGACAATATTTGAGAAAAATAGAGGGGGCATGCATATTTTGGCAGGCTAATAATAGGCTTTGCCAAAAAATGCATCCCCTGCTAACTTGGATAAATAAAGAGTTTAGAGTGAAATAACTTTTTCTACATAATCAGAGTAGTTGTATGAACTGCTGGTATGAATTTCATAGCAATAGGATAATATTTGAGGAAAATAGAGGGGGCATGCATATTTTGGCAGGCTAATGATAGGCCTTGCCGTAAAATGCATCCCCTGGTTAAATGGAGAAATAAAGAGTTAAGAGTGGAATAACTTTTCTACATAATCACACTTGTTCTATGAACTGCTGGTATAAGTTTCATATCAATAGGATAATATTTGAGGAAAATAGAGGGGGCATGCATATTGTGGCAGGCTAATAATAGGCTCTGCCAAAAAATGCATCCCCTGCTAAAATGGAGAAATACAGAGTTATGAGTGGAATAACTTTTTCTACATAATCACACTTGTTCTATGAACTGCTGGTATAAGTTTCATATCAATATTATAATGTTTGAGGAAAATAGAGGGGGCATGCATATTTTGGCAGGCTAATAATAGGCTTTGCCGTAAAATGCATCCCCTGCTAAAATGGAGAAATAAAGAGTTAAGAGGGATTTTACCTTTTCTACGTAATGACACTTGTTCTCTGAGCTACTTCTGTAAGTTTCATATCAACAGGACAATAGACAGGGGATACAAATATTGGCAGGCTCAGAAATTAAAATCATCCCCCCTACATTAATAGACTAGACAGTAAAGGGTGATATAAAATATTCTACACAACGGGCTTCTGTTTTGTAATGCTTTAAGCCATTGTGTTAAAAGAAAAATCGGGGAATTTCAAACCATCTGCGGAGACCATTTTCATCAGACGCTGACTGAAAAACGTTCAACTCAGATGTTTCAATAAAGCTATAAAAACCGTATTTATTTCAATTAATCTGCGAAATAAAACCCACCGTTTTATGGCTTACATGGTTAAGAAACGTGATAATGTTACGAATATCTTCAAAAATGTCCTCTTCGGTCATATTTCAGTCCGTTTTCTCATCAATATGCGAGAGTTTAGAGCGATGCGCGCTCCCGCGACAGGGGATGCAATTCTCGGCAGGCATGCATTTCTGGGCATAACACCTGTCCAATCAGCAACAGGTTTCGTTGAGAGCGGCCCAAACAAACACCGGCGAGACAAGACAGCAGAGCGTCCAAGCGCTGCAACTCCAAAACAATCCTAAACCAAAAAAACTCATTAGAAAACCGTGGATTCAGGTAAAGTAAATTAGAATCTAAACAGGTAGCTTACCCAGGAGTGGTAGCACAGCCGACCCAGGGAGAGAGAGGATCAGCAGGCGAGGGCTAGATGGAAGCCGTACGCCGCAACAACCTCCAGCTGCAGCCGCTAACACCAGCAGAGCAACGCTGCAGAAACGCACTGCAGGTATAGCACCAAAACCTAACCACAGTCCCAGCCACAGATGGTACAAATGGCACTTACGATTCAGATGGGCGGATCAAGCACACCAGCCACTTGGGCAGCCGACATGTAGTAGGGGAAACTAGTGATGTGTCGGTCGCTAACGATCCGGCTCTAAGAGCCGGCTCTTTGAAGTGAACGATTGGAACCGGCTCCACAATGGGAGCCGTTTTAGGATCCTATTTGGGAGCCGGGTTTTTTTCTACAGTATATCGCTGTCTCTCCGCCTCCCTGTCGTTGTGCTTGTGCTCTGCAAGTGCCAGAGCCGATCGTTTTTCCCCACATCGTTTTTTTTTGTCCTGCGGTGCCTCGCTGTCTCTCCTCTACGGAGCCCTCTAGGGGACATGGGGAATTTTTTTTCTTTTGCGTTCCCTCGCAAAACATTTGCGTTACCTCGCAATACTTTTGCGTTACCTCGCAAAACTTTTGCGTTACCTCGCAAAACTTTTGCGTTACCTCGCAAAACATTTGCGTTACCTCGCAATACTTTTGCGTTACCTCGCAAAACTTTTGCGTTCCCTCGCAAAACTTTTGCGTTACCTCGCAATACTGTACTGGTCAGTTATGCAGCATAATTGAATACTGTAACCCTTTCTTACGGTGGGCGACGTACTTTTTGCTTTAATATAAGGTTATGTGAGGTTTTTCCATGAATGTTAGTATCTTTTTGTGAAATATCTGAAGTTTTATATCTTTCTTTAGGATAGAAAGGCACCACAAACCTACGATATAAACAGAATCCTTCCGTAAGTAGGAAAGAAATAAAAATACATTATAATTTGGACTATTTCTGAGTTATTATCGCGGATAATAAGTCATCTGACAGTTTTGATTGTGTCTCTGTTGTGTTCTAGTCTGAATGGTTTAAAGAGCTGCTTTCAGTGCAGTTCCATCTTAGCCTTAACAGACATAAACATGCAGTAAAAAATAAATCGATTTTCAATCAATGTTTTGCACCAAACAGTTAATAATAATAAACAAGTTTTCACTGAGGCTCTGTAAGAGCCATATGAATGAAATAAGTAATTACTGATATGACAGGAGCAGCGGCTTTGACACTTAGGTGTGTCGACGAGGGAGTGACGTCACCAGGTATGAATGGGAAGGATACTGGCTTTGTGTGTATGAGGAAGCGGTGAGCGGGGCGGTCAGTCCTTGCAAAGTTTGGAACCTGATCATCAAAATGGAATAAATCGATAATTGTGACAGAACAAAGAAGAGGTTTGGAGTTGATTGATAAACGGACAGATGAGATTCCCAGAGTTAACCCAGTGCGGCCCTTTACCATCATTAGTTTGTCGTGTTTTTAATAATAAAAACTTGTTAATAGTAAAAACTGTTTGGTGCAAAACACTGATTGAAAATCGATTTATTTTTTACTGCATGTTTATGTCTGTTAAGGCTAAGATGGAACTGAAAGCAGCTCTTTAAACCATTCAGACTAGAACACAACAGAGACACAATCAAAACTGTCAGATGATTTATTACCCGCGATAATAACTCAGAAATAGTCCAAATTATAATGTATTTTTATTTCTTTCCTACTTACGGAAGGATTCTGTTTATATCGTAGGTTTGTGGTGCCTTTCTATCCTAAAGAAAGAAATAAAACTTCGGATATTTCACAAAAAGATATTAAAATTCATGGAAATACCTCACATAACCTTATATTAAAGCAGAAAGTACGGCGCCCACCGTAGGAAAGGCTTGCAGTATTCAATTATGCTGCATAACTGACCAGTACAGTATTGCGAGGTAACGCAAATGTTTTGCGAGGGAACGCAAAAGAAAAAAAATTCCCCATGTCCCCTAGAGGGCTCCGTACTCCTCCCCCTTCTCCCTCTCCTTGCGCGTTTTGATCTTCTGCTAGAGCGGAGAGTTTTTTTTCCCTCGGTCGGTCCACTGCCCTCATGTCAAGCGTGTGCTCCACACATCTGACCAATCACACATAGTTTCAATTAATAATGTGGCGGGAAAACGCTGAAAAAAAAGTTTATCTCCACTTTTTTTGTGGAAACAGCAGGCAATTGGCCAAGCTGTATAGCGTTCTTCGGCAGGTGTTTATGTACAGACACTCAGTCAGCGGTCAAGAAGCACAGAAAGAAGGGGAGTCAGTGTGAGAACTGAATAGGTGAAAATAAATGAGTGACAGAAAACGGAGCAAGATTTGGACTCATTTTAATGTTACATCAAGCTCCAGGGCAGAGTGCAGACTGTGCAAAGTCAGCATTTCCTATCTGCAGGCTCGACAAACAACCTGCACAGGCACATGCGGACATCACACGCATCGGTATTGCTATAGCATTGTTATACGGCATTTTTACTCATCATAAGTGCTTAACAATGTCAATAATGAAACAAAATATTATAAAATTAGATTTAAGCTATTAATTAATTAATAATGTCAAAAATATATATGGGGAGCCGTTTGGGAGCCGAAAGAGCCGGCTCTCCACAGTAAGAAGAGCCATTAGAGCCGCATCTCGAAAAGGAGCCGAAAATCCCATCACTATATTTTACCTTTGTTTCCCTTTGCTGTGGCTCATTACAGCCGCTGTAGTTTCTAAACGTTGGACTAATTTCCTCGTTTGTTTGTGAGTATACATCATTCACAACAAACATCAAATAGAACAAATATATTTCATAAAATTTTAACAAACAAATGGCTTCTACCGCAGTAATTATGTGAAATTAAATTAATTATATCCCAACTTCAGAAGATTTGCCTTTACCTTTACAAAGCTCTTTGGTTCCTCCTGTCAGTCTGTAGCTTCTCATTTGAGGTCATCAAACCAAATTTCAGATCTACCATAACTGACTGACACCTGCTGGCCTCAGGTTTGCAACCAGCTTGTGACTCAGAAACCAGTAACCTTCTCCCAGATGATGACATGAACTTGTTAGTTCCTCTGTCCATTGTAGTAGCTGATATGTTGTGAAAATCCAGTAGAAATTATGCACTAATCGAGTCATGTTTACATAGAAAAAACGCGCAGCGAGGTTTTGTTTGTGAGACTTGCGGTGACATGGGTCGGTTGTGGGCGGATCTTGGTAAGGTCCATGACCCAGAGCCGGGAGCTGAACTCAGGAAGCTGCTTTGAGAACTGATAGCCTTTCAATATGGCCAGCTCTATCACTGGGATCCCAAATGAGGGTTCTCAGTGATAGAACCCTACTAATATCAAATTACTAATATCACTTCAGGTGATATTTAACATAAATTTCTGAGATCTTTAAGTTATACTTAAAGTTATACATTTCATCAATAATATGAACTGTGTAAAACTTACGTTTTAACAATTAGTATTGAAAACAATAAATTTTAGCACTATAAGTAAAATAACTTGTCCATAAATTTAATAACAGTAAATTATTTGCAGAACATCAGAACAGCAATAAAGGACAATTAGTACAATGTTGTTACAAAATGTATTTACCATATTTGTTACCAATGTAAGTACATAAAACACATGTGTTACTACACACCACTAATCTATACCTTACCTTTGTATATCAATAGTTATCTAGTACTTAATTGACTTTGCTCGTGATTTTTTACTTTAGTGTTTAGATTATCAGCAGGGGAAGATAAGGTTCGGTTTATCCTCAAATACCTTAAAACTATTTGTTCAAGAAAGAAAAGATTTATAACTGAGTAAAATAATTGGTATTTGTAGGACATCTTTTTTTAAAAATTCTTTACAGAAAATATCGACTCAAAGCATAGCATGATTGTTAACACCAAAGATTGTTCAATATTAGAGGAAATAGATTTTCTAAATGCTGCACAATGAAACATTCAATCCAATCCAGTATTTCTTAATGAATGGCAGTGAAATACCTTGTAATAAATGCAGCTTAAATATTGGTTTTCGCATGAGTCAAGAAATACAATGAACTCTACATATAATATGTTTGGGCTGAGTACAAGAGATAAGGGTTGAGTTTAGAATTTGCTGATGAAAGTGAGCTGTTCTCATGGGCATGTCGGCGATAGTAGCGACGGAGCGCAGGACTGGTTGGATGATGTTGCCTCACATGAAGGAAGTACTCATCAGGCCGACTTGAGGTATAGCCACAGTCCTCACATACAAAGATCTTAGAGCGTCTTTGCCGGTAGGCATAGTGCTGGTGAACACCGTGAATCTTTCTCATATGGGACTCCAGAGAGCAACGTTGTGTGAAAGCTTTCTCACACAGCTCACATTTGTAGGGACGGATACCTGCAGAAGGGAGGAGAATAAAGAATAAAAAGTAGTAGTACTATCACCTGTGGTTGTTCTTTAATCTTTTCTCAACCAGTTACATTTTGGCAGTAAGTTAGTGTAGCCCAGGTTAACATAGCCCTCAATAAATATAAGACCTTTCATAAAAATAGTTTAAAAATGCATAAATAGTAAATAAATAAATAGGTCTTAAAATAGTTAAAAATATTTTTAAAATAATAATTACAGACATAAATGCTGTATTTTATGTTATTATATTTTATTTTATTTAAAACCGTATAAAACAGAGATTTATTTTCCGTTCTGCAGCTAAAAGTGTGAGAAAAATCTCTTATTCTGAAGGATCACATTGATGTGTAGCCCATGTGACTAGCTCCAGCCAACCGGGTTGCTACGTTCTCTGGCGCTTGAAGAAGAAGCAGAGAGAGCGAAGAAGCTAGAAGAGTTGTGCTGTGAAAGAGAGAGAGATAAGAGAAAATCGACGATTAAAAAGTCTACCTGCTGTCTGGAAACCTTTTTCCATTTTTGGAGGAGGAGCTTTCCGCATTTTTTAAACTGACTGCGTTTACACACTTGGTGAATTAAAAAGTGTATTTTATTTTCTGTGAAGGATGTTATTTGTAAGATAATTTTTATTTCATTGAAACAGAAAGCTAAAGTAGCGCATTTATGTTGTTTTATGTTAACCGTGGAAGTAACGGATGAGCTGGTGTGGGTGAAGCACACACACACACACACACACGCGCACACACACACACACACACACACACACACACGATGTTCAGCCGCCAAATCGGCGAGCATATTACTTTATTCTTATGCTTTGTTGGTTACTAAACCAGGCCTTTAAGGTTCTGCTGGAAAATTGAACCGGGAAATTCCGAGTCAATTGCTGACTTGGATTCTCTGAGTGAGAAACAAGATGGCGAGGCGTAACCCAAGGCGCCTTTAACCGCTGTCTAGCAGGAGCTACGCCCTCTGCTGGACATTGTGTATCATCCAAACTGGTATGACCTGCCCATGTTTGCAGCTGAAGAGTGGAGTCAGAGAAACAGGATTAACACTTCAGGATCATCAGAGAGAAAAGACATTGATTTGAAGCACAAGTTATTCGGCCTTTTGCTGGATTGTTTTCTGTTGTATTTTATTGTTTTTCTTTTCTCGAACCACATTCATTATCCATTGTTAGTGTGTGGAATGTAAAATTGTTTGTTGGGTTATAATAGAAACAAGAATTGGTTAAAACAGGAAATTAAAAAACCTTAACTTCTTAAAAAGAACACTAAATAACTAAATTAGATTTTAAAAGATTAAAAACAAACAAACTTCAAATTAAAAAGATTAATAGTATCAACTTGAACTTAAATAAAACTATAACCTAGGTTTAAATAAATAGTATCCTATAATACCTAACATTAGGTTTAATTTCAAACAGGGATTAAATCAAATATTCTGAAAGAAACAGGGAAACTATTTTTGAATGAATTTTGTTTTAAATGTATGTCAACTGTTTGTAATATTGTTGTTTCCTTTCTTTTTTAACCAATAATAAGCCGGCAGTTTAAACTTATTTTCTAGTCTGTGGTCATTAATACACCTATACATTTCTCTACTCCCGTAGCCGAACCTAGCACTGGTCTTATTGTCTGTTCTATTAACTGTAAATACATCGTGAGTATTACATTAGGTCATAAAATATTTCTCCTGAATCTGAGGTTTATCAGTGAACACTGTGGACTATAGAAGATAGTACAATGATTCCTAGAAACATAACCATCAATGAACAGATTCCGTATCATAGAGGACTACAGCATATAATCCAGAAAAAAAGGCTGTAATAATTTGAAAAAGTACTTTCTTGACCTTGATATTCAAATGTAGTTTGTGCATAACCTTTTCACAAAATTAACTTGTGAATTTCGCCCCCAAAAGGTCAGATAGACATATTAATATAGAATATAGAATTCCAATAATGTGATTTTATCTTGTCAACCACAGGGGAAAAAAAGTTACATCTTAGTTAACTTAGAACAGTGTCCAGATTTAACGAGTTCCAGGCTTGCAATTTTTCCTCCATCCCCTGTCCAGCACACCTGAATTCGCTCAAAACCTCTCCCTCAGCTGGCTGGTTGTGGTCTTTATATGCCTTCTTCATTTCCTAGATGGCAGCTGTATAAAGATTTTGTGTCTAGTGTGGAATCAGCACCAATACGACTGGCCTTCCTTTGCAGTCTGCTAACATTTACCGAATGTAGCAGACTCCGCAGCGTCAGCTCCATATTGCAAGCTGCAATATCACAAAGTCATACTGAGGCAGAGCCCTTACAAAAAAATCCCATGAAAATCACATGTGATCACATGTGATTTTCATGTGATCACATAATCCACAAAAAAATCACATGTGATTCCCATTTCCCACATGTGGGTCATATTTTCCACATGTGGTCAAGTATTTTGTTCATGTGTTCAATGTTCCTTGCATCTTGTGATCACATAATTTTTTTCACATGTCAATATCATTTAATTGCCTGTCATACCCACATTTCTCAATATTTTGAAGTACTTGAATGTATTATAGTTATACATTTAAGATATATTTGATGAATGTACAACATATATATTCACATTTAATATTTTTGAAATGTTATATGTCATCAATGGAATAAATCTGATAAGTAAACACTCACACCCATCTGTAATGCAATTCAATTTTTATTTTGTAAATAAATCAAGTGAAAATGTGTTTGTTGTGAGTTTTGCTGTTAACCAATGTAATATGGTCAGTACCGCTTCCAATGGTATTTAGCTTATACTTATCTGCATACAATTAATCTTATGTGCATACAATTAATCTTATGTGCATACAATTAATCTTATGTGCATACAATTAATCATTTTACTGACGTCTCAAATTCCTCATTACATATATGTAAATCTCGCGCAAGTTTACGTAGAAAAGAAATCGTACCTGAGGCTGCAAGCTTTTTTGTGGTAGCAGAACTAAAAAGAAAATATTTATGTTTTAATTAGGTGGGTTAAAGAAAATAAGGTCAGTGTGGGCAGTGACACATTTGTGAAAAACAAAAAAATGCTTTTCGACCCGAAGAGGATCGGCTGGGTGGATCATGGGGTCATTGGGAAGAAACCACCGAAGGATGGTTGGAAAGCCTTTCCGGCTCAGATTCTCAAAGTAAATGGTAATATTTTTAGTATTGTGTCCTTTTTCTCACTAAACACAAATGAATGAAATATATCACTTTTCTTGATTCTTATTCAATACTTGTACTGTTCTTTTGCTTTTATGTAGGCTATACATATAACAGAAAGTCTCCAGGTCATTCGGGACGCTGAGAAACGCTGGATAGAAAACAAAAAAATCCGTCCACAAAATTCAAAGGTATGTATATATATATATATATATATATATATATATATATATATATATATGTGTGTGTGTGTGTGTTTTATGTTCGAAGATCATTGTTAACAGGTTAGTTCCCTCAGCTCTTAGTAGAGACGACTTAACGCTAGCTTAGCTGAAACAGGTGCTCGCGCTGCTGTTGAGCGACCGTTAACTCAGCAACAGCGCGAGCTCGGTTTTTTTTCTCTAAAGGGAGGGGGGGGGCACCCCACCCCACCCATCCTTACACTTCGATCGAAGTTGAAATCTGCCTGACTTCACAAATGAAATAAACCAAGCACAGCGCACTTCTGAGCTGCTTGTGTGTTTGTGTGTGTGTGTCAGCGGTTCACTTGTGGGATTGGTTCACTCAGTTCACTAAGAAAAACATTTTGGTTCTGTGGAAATTATTATTAATATTTTTAAATTACTTTTAAAGGTAAACCTTACGTTTTTTCTGTTTTCTAATCAGGCTAATCAGCCTCAAGCCTCCAATAATTCAGAAGACGACGACGACGCAGAGACAACCTGTGATCCTTCGGATCATGTAAGATGCAGGCAACACACATACATACTTTTTTGTATATGCCATATATATTATACATAGTGCACGCATACACATATACAAATAAGGAGCTTTATATATATAAATTGTTCCCCTTGTTTGATGGTTGAGTCATACTAATAGTTTTTGTTCACAACATCAGACAGACGACAAATCTCAGATTACAGAGTTGGAGGATCACATCAAAAAGTTAGAGGAAATAATTGGAAAGAAGGATAAGGAAATAAAGAGACTTTGAAAGGCAAATTTACTACTACAAGACGGTAAGTTCACAAATCTCTTACAAAATGGTTGCCAAATAACTTCTTATGTCTGATGTCTTATATTGTGATTCAGGACTGTCAGACACAATATATAAAAGTGTCAAGGAAGCAGTCAAGGCTGTCCAGCAGTCATCCAGTTCTTCCAACCAATTAAAGAAGGAGAGGTATGTCTATGAGCTGGTGTTAGAAGTCATGTGAATAGTTTCAGATAAAAGACATGATATATTTTGGAGTTTATATAAAATTATTTTTTTATTTTTGCAGAGTGTCTTTGAAAAATCATACAGCAAACTCTGTGGGACTTGACTACACTCAGCGGTACAGCGGGAGGGAGTTCACTCTTGAAGAAATGTCAACATGTTCAGTGACTGGAAAGAAAGGAATTCTTGGAAATGGAAAGAGAAGCCTTGACCAGGATAAAGTAAACCTTGTCATTGGTGAGTATACCTAAAAAGTAACTTAATTACTAATCACCACAACCCTCTATCCCTCATTCTAGAAAGCCTCATATATCAACACAAGCATTTGAGTTATGTCTTCAGCCAAAAAGTTACGACTGCCTTTTTAAATTATGTAGTTTTCCTGGGGTGTGAAACACAATAAATTTCACCATTATGTGAATCTCAGGTAAATTACATGATAAAAGCACATATATGTGGGTGATTTTGTGGTTACAGATGTGAATCACACGTGTAGAAAATATGTGAATTACTAGTGATGAACATGTAATACACATGTCATCACAAGGGAATCATATAGGATTTCAACACACAACATTCTCAAATCACGCATATTTTGTATGTGCTTTTTCAAAAATCCTTCATATGTGAAAATTTGTGTGAACCACATGTGCATTTTTCAGTTTGCAGTAAATTCATGTGAAATCCACAAATACATATTGATCAACTGATAAATACTTTTTTGCATTAATTTATACAGACCAAATTAAGAAGGTGTTCAAGGATGTTGATGTCTCTGACATCAAAGTTTGCATGGCACAAAAATTGAAGGACACCAGGAGACGCGCTGAGAGGTGACATTACATTAAGTTAAATGTAATGTAATTAGATTATTTGATACCTTCTGCTCAAGTAATCTTTGAATTTGTCTTTACACAGGCAGCCAGGGCAAAACGATGTACTGTAAACCAATAGTCAAGTCGTCCTGTGGCTGGCTGATCACGGTGCTGCAATTTGTGTGTTGAAATTGTTTGCTTTTCATTATTATTCTTTGATCTTCCACAGAATGTTGCTCATTTAGATACGCAACATTCTGATTGTGAATAGCTTTAAAGAGGAATAAATAAATAAATAATTTTTTTTGGTCAAATATATTTGTCTCACATGTCTTTATTCATAGCAAGGTTTTGTAACCGTTTTGTAAACAAAATGAAATAAGACTTCATGTGAAAGATGCATTGAAATAATGAGAATCACATGTATAAACATTTGTGATTTTTTTTAAATCACATGTGCTCACATGTGAATCACATGTGGAAATGTGTGAATCACATGTGATTCACATCATTCACATGTAAAAATTTGAATGAACCACATGTGTGGTTTTCATGTGATTTTCATGGGATTTTCTTTGTGAGGGTGTTCTCAATTACAACTCTGTAAAAGTTTCTAAGCAGCTGGGGGTAGAGTTCAGCACTTTCCTGAAGAAGAAGAGTCTTTGTTGGTCCTTCTTCTCCAGAAAAGACATGTTGTGTGACCAAGACAGGTCAGAGGTGATGTGGATGCCCAAGAATTTTATGTTACACACAAACTCCTCCCTTTGATGAGGAGAGGTGAGCAAAGGCTGAAGTTAAAAAACTAAAACTGCATTGAGCAAGGATTAAATTATCAGCATTTGTTCAAGCTTCATCCCTTTCACTTCATCACAAAAAGGAAAATTGACCAATACAACAAATGTTACAAATTCTGGATGTTTTAATATAACATTTTTCTTTAATTGGTCTTCTGTTCCATCGTTATTTGAAGCTGTAAACTCCAGACAATGAACCATATGTTCTATTACTTTCCTACATATTTTCTCATTCTGTGTGAAGAGAATATAAATTATTTTTATATAAGCAATTGACATCTCTAACCTGTGTGAGTTCGCATGTGCCTCTTGAGGTCAAAGGTGTCATTGAATCCTTTGCCACAGAATCGACAGGGGTGTCTCTTTACAAGACTGTGGCATTTGAGATGGCGTGTCAACATGCGCTGCAGGGGAAAGATTTTGTGGCACAGTGAGCACCCAAAATCACCCGAAACAGGCGTACTGCGAGGGCGGGCCTGCAAGAGAAACACTAATTTAAGAAAGTTGATTACAGAATTTTACAGGATTCGTTTCCTGTTATTATGAAGAATTGGAACTATATTCCATTGAGCTTTACTGTACAGTGATTGCAAGGGTCTCTGTTCTCTGAGCGTTTCACTGGTGGAGCAGATTTATTCATTAAAGATGGATTAATAGAAGATAGGTTTATAGTTGATGTATTTAGAAAGAACACCTGTCCAAGGCTGTTTGAGACCTTGAGCAAAATTTAACTTAGGGGCCCTTCTTGCTTCTAAAAACATCAACATCTCTAACAGCTTCTTTGTTAGATTTAGTGAAATCTATGAGCGGGGCAGTAGTTTAATTGGCCAACCTAAAAAGCAATAAGTTATAATTGCAGTTTACTAATTTGTATTTGTGAACAAACAGACCTCAAACTCAAAGATTAAACTCATAGCATCAGATTGTAGCTGTCATAACAAAATAATCTAACTATGAATATTGTTCTTTGAACTTTTACAAAGTAAACTTGCAAGCTCCTTAAAATCTTGCATTTAAATGTTAAACGATTTAAAATCTTTTAGTTTATGTTCATATCAAATTTAGCAGCATTGATAATCTCAATAAACAAATGTTACATTTATATATCTGTGATCTGTGTTAAAATATTAGCATTTATGGGCCCCTGAAGCCCTGGGGGCCTCATGGAGTCGCTGACCTAATTTGGATTAAACAGAAGTGCAAATAATTGATATTCATTTTAATTGTATTTTTTTATTTGTTGTTTTTAAGACTCTATAGTTGTGGGTTTAAATAGCATTTCACTGGCGATGTTTTCCCATAACATATAATTACCAAGTAATATTTTTACATTTCCTGTCAACATAACATCTTTTAAATACAAAACCCCGGTGGACCGCCTCCATGCCCCGACCACTGGGCTTAGCAAGTTTTCTGGGGGAAACCCTGCAATGTTTTAGTAACCTGACAAATTTGAATTTAGTCAGATTACAGGTTGTATCTATGCTAATTTTGTGATAGGCCAATACATTGTTAAGTAGGAAAAAAAGCCATATCACATCCATATTTGTGAGAGAGCAACTGTGACCACCAGTAATGTTTCAAGTCTTTCCAAAGATTCTCACTTGGATGTACTGTATGTCTGGACTTTGTATAATGTTGTTCATTATACAACATGAACAGAGAATTCTTTGATCTCCCCTGTAGTGCTGGCTGCATGGCAAAAGGTGGCAGTTCTACTGAGTTATAAAATTCTGCCACAGTCTTAGGTCTTTTGCAGTCTCTCCCAACCTTCTCTTAGCATTACCTTGTATTTGTCTCTGTTTAGCATGATGTTAAACAGCTGTGGAGTTTATTTAACACTTTATTTATCTGCATGGTACATTCTCTGGGAGAGTCATTAAGCTTCTAAGTAAATATGAGCTCGGTATGTAAATGCCAGTGGTTTCCAGATTTACTGACAACTTAATTACTAGTCAAGTCACTGTATCATCAACTTTTTGTGACCATGTCAATTTTGTGCTGTAAATTAAAAGCACTTAGTAGATGCAGCATGTTGGTTTTCAGTGTTTTCTTCTTCCTAGTTGCACTGAATTAAATCTAAAAAGTGTTGTAGTGCTGCTGGCTGCTGCATAGTGTTAAAAGTTATACACTGTCATAATGAATTGGATCTCTTTCTTACACACTTTCAAGTTTTGTAAGAATAAAAAACGGAACTCCTAACGCTCAAAGCCAAAACCTTACTCTGCTGGTTTTGCATGTAAATGAGAATTCTCCAGCTTGCTGGCATGAGCCTGTTTTCCTCTGACCATCTTATATGTAAATAACAGCACAGGCTTTTTAATTTACATGAACCGAGGTTTGATCAGTTAATGTGCTAAAATAAAGTTAGTTTTTTTTGTATAAAGCATCACATTGAACTGGTGATTTAGTTGATGTAACTGAGCTTGTAAATGAATCTGAATCTGACACATTTCAGTTGAATCTTGATAACAACTTGATAAATGTTGTAGTTTGTCCTTACCTACAAGAGTGCTAAATTGGGGATTGGTTCCTTTGTCACATTTAAATTTGACTTGGATGTCAAAAAACTTTTTTGATATATTCAAATTTCTTTCTCTCTTAATGTGCATTCATGTTTTTCCAATAACAAAAAGTTTTTATTCAATTTGTTGCTAATTAGGACAACATTCTTAACAAAGTGAAGGTAAAAAGAAAAGTTGGTTTAAACAATAAAACTGACAATACCTTTGCTCTGCTGATGGAAGCTAATGTGGCTGGAAAACCGAAAGGCCCCATTTTTGACCAGCTTCTGATTTCTGATCCTTGGTCCCCTGATTCTGTGGAAGATACTGGGACTCTAATTTCCACTGTTGTCCCACTTCCTGCAATCTGTTCTAAGGGATTCCCTGTGCGGGGCTGTTGGATGTCATGATTGAATATTATCTTCTCCATAGTATTTTCTGTCACTGAAAAATAAGATTTAAGAAAACATTTGTTTAGAATTTAACAGCTGAGCCAGGTTAAATCCATACTGCAATAAAATCAGAACAAAAATATATGCATCTTACGTATAGTATTGTCCTCTTTCCATTGATGCTGTTCTGGTTCTTTCCATTGCCATGCACCGCAGGCACTGCGCTTTTTCTTCACAAGAAAAGATCTTGGCATTTCTTTCTTTTGTTTGTTCTTAAAATGTACACTCTGATGTTGAAAATTGAAATAGCTGATGAGATCTGTTACTCACTAACATATATATCCCCCTTCACAACTACAGTTTTATTCCTAGACAATCTGCAAGTGAAACATCCCAGTAAAATCACAGGAAAAATTTGCATTCTCTCCGGACAGAATGGTGGAGAGAGAATGGCAGTGGTGGGTGTGGGAGGCTGTTGCAGGAGACTTTCTGTGTAGAAAGTCATACACCTGTGATGACTGTGCATATCCGCCATTTTAACCGGTCCCCCAATGGATTTGCATGTCAGGTACTGAGTATCCGGGGAGCTTCTCATTCAAGTAGCTTTTGACATGCAAATTGAAGTTCTGGACTAAGCCCTGGTCTCAGAGGAAGGGCATGGTCTAAGTAACAGGAGCAAATACAGTGAAGCCACAATCTTAACTGACAGGTAAATCAGATTTTTCTCATGGTAATTGTCTAGTGGATATTCCTCCACAATATGTATTATAAGTGGCTAACAGGGAGAGGAGGTGGACCTTTTTTACAATTATCATTTGATCACTTGAGGAGACTCAAGAAAGGGCCTGACAGTAAGTTAGATTACTGTCAGATGCTGTGCACCTGTTCAACTAAAACAGGTGCACAGATTGATTGTGAACAATCAATTTCTATTAACAAGAATACATATCCAGGAATGAATGACTTCATGGAAATACTCTTCATATTCATATGAGAATTCTAAATGGACTGAGTTTACCACTCAAAGAGCTTTAGGCTAGAGCCACATTCACATAGTCAACTCACAAGCACACACATTCGTACAGTGAGACTCAGGTCGATGGCCAACTTGGGGCTTCAGTGTCTTGCCAGGAGAACATCGACATGTGGAAGGAGAAAGTTTTTTTTTTAGATTGTAAGACTTTTCCTTTTCCTAGTTCCTAGCTGTAATTACTTAAGCTGTTTGCTGACTCTAGGTTGTTCCTCTATAAATCCAAAGATAATTAAGGCTGCTCATAATCAAATATCAAAAAAGCAGAGTCCAAATAACCCATAATGTTACTAAGAGTTAGGGAGTATAAAGGTCCGTCTCAGTCCATCCATCCATCGGCAGCACGAGTCTCCCGAATTGTTAACAGGGGAGTAGTGGCACATATGTGTGACAGCAATAACTTAGGCTGTGTTAAAGAGACACGACACAGTTACAGCTGTTACAACTGGTGATTCAGTGACCAAATTGATATGTCCTGTTCAGAAACTGAAAATCCTGAGTATCACAGATCTGGGTAAGTTTACTCAGGGCTTGTTAGCACTGCTTTCTGAAATGGGACTTTACAATGGTGACATTGTAAAGTCCCATTTACAATGGGACTTTGTAATGATGACATTACAATGTCACAATGGTGACATTGTAAAGTCACCAACTTTGTTTCTGCAAAGCATCTTTGAGTAAGAAAAGCGCTAGTTAAATAAAATGTACATTTGTTATGTTTTTTCTTGATTGTAGTCAGCTGCAACTCCACATTTTCAAAACGGTTAACAGACCGGCCTATACAGTGACATTCAAAGTGACACATTTTGTTTCCAAAAGACTGTAAACCCGAAACATTTCAAATATGAAACTAAAGTAAATATTGCCTTCAAAGAAAACAATTTGTAACCAAGTGTATGAGCTCTTCCAATCATTACATAGTATTTTGTTGTCCAATAAATAATGGACAACAAAATACTGTTAGAGGCTGGAGTTTTTGTAGAGAGTTGTTTTGTCCACCAGGGGGAGCCACAAGGAGTTTTCTGGAGGAGGATGGTCACCGCACACCTGTGCGTTATCAGCCTCATCAACACCAGCATAAGAGGAGCGGGTGGCCAGTTCGCCGGCGCCGGAGTGTCTTACCTGTTTTGGTACCCTGAGCCCCTCTGAGAATTTATCCGTGTACTCTGCTAATCTGAGTTTTTTCCCTTCTGACCTCCCTGACCAGGATTCCTCCCGTGGAAACGTCCCTCGGTCGACTACGGTCCGACTACCTGCCTGCCCTCCGACGTGCCTCCCTTCGGCTATTCCCCGCCATCGGAACCCCTCTCCTGTGCGAGAACCCGGACTCCAGCCTCTCTACAACTTTCCTCCCTGGCGAATCCCCTTCATCTCTCCCAGTAAGCCCGCTCCATTCCACCTTCCCCATTATTCCTACAGTCTACTTACCTGTCATCTCTCCAGTCCTCAGATCACTCACGCCCCGGATCCAGTGGGGGCCCGAACTTATTCACATTTCACTTCTGTTGATCTGTTCATTAATAAATTTTATTTATCTGATTCCTCCATCTCCTGATTGTGTTCTGCATGTGGGTCAAGCGATTAGCGTCCAACATGACAAATACAGCTTAGCTTGACATTGCCCCTTTTGTATTGCTTTCATGCCAGTGTCATTTGTTATCTTTCTACATAGGATGTGTCAGATTTTCTTCATTGCAAAAAAATAGATCCAAAATCAGAAATGCTTTGATGCAAATTCTAATTATTCCATGGTATTTCAAACTGTGTCTGAAAGCTGAAATACTGTAAATATTACATAAAGTACAGTAAATGTTAACCAAAATAAAGTCTATTAGAGAATAAGAAGTTAGAAAAATAAAAATAACATATATTACTGTATAAGAAATACCCATTGTTACCCAGTCTTATATTTTTTGTGAATTAAATGTTGGAAGAATAGAAATATTTCATGATAAATATAAATATGATAGCATGTGTACTACTCAAAATGTTTTAATAATAAATTTGGGATTGTCCAGTTACAGGAGTTGCTTTTTATTGTTAGCATTTCCTACAATGTCTCCAAGAGAACGTTGACTCGACTCTGCATCCTTGGTCTTTCAGAGCTCTAACTGTATGCAAAACAACTATGTGTGTCCTCCAGCATGAAAATGTAGTGATAAACTGTGTTACTTTGTGCTTCAGCAACTTCTTGTAGCTCACTTTCAGCCTGAAATTTTATCTTCTCTGTGGGAGGAAATAGATACAGTTCAATACCACTACATTACTAAGAAAAGAAACATGGAACTAAAACAACATATTTATATAATGAGGAAGAGAAAGTGCTTATGACAAACTGACTGAAAGGGTAATTGGCTTTACTTTTTCTTTTTAAATGGCCTGTCTGAACATGAATATGACCACACAAAAGGCCATCAAAAGCCATGTTTGTAGATAACCACACCCTTGCATGTTGGTTTCTTTCACTAGACTCCAGATTACAATTGTAAAAGAAAAAAACAAACAAAAAAACATAATTACAGTTGTACAATAAGTTGCTTTCTGCCAAACATTTGAGACATTTTATATAAATTGTAAGATACAGATTCATATCTATTGAACTTTTCTATTTTTGTCACAATACAACCATACACTTGTATACATTTCATTGGAATTTAATGTGAAAGACCAACACAAAGTGGTATACAACTGTGAAGTAGAAAGAAAATTATATATGATTCAGAACATTTTTTGACAAATAAAAAACTGAACAGTGTGCTGTACAAAAGTATGCACCCCCTTTTCTCTGAATGCAACTAATTGCCTTCAGAAGTTGCCTGATGACTGTTCACTTGTGTGTAGTTTAATCACAGTACAAACACAGCTGCTCTGTGATGGCTTTAGACCAGGGGTCTCAAACTCCAGTCCTCGGGGGCCGCAGTCCTGCAGTTTTTAGATGTGCCACAGGTACAAAACGCTGGAATGAAATGGCTTAATTACCTCCTGCTTGTGTAGATCAGTTCTCCCAGCCTTGCTAATGACCTAATTATTCTATTCAGGTGTGGTGCAGCAGAGGCAGATCTAAAAGTTGCAGGACTGCGGCCCTCGAGGACTGGAGTTTGAGACCCCTGCTTTAGAGGTTGGCTAATTGAAAATTGAGGCACAAACAGCATCATGAAGTCAAAGGAACACATCAGACAGGTCTAGAATTAAGTTATGGATTTTAAAGCAGGCTTAAGCTATAAAAAGATTTCCCAAACTTTGAACATTTCACAAGCACTGTTCAATTCATCATTAGGAAATGGAAGAGTATGACACTATTGTAAACATCAAGCCAAATCAATCTACCTAAACATACAGGTTGAAAAAGGAGAGCACTGATCAGAGCTGTAGCCTAGGGGCCCATGGACAAATTGCAGAGATCCACAGCTCAGGTGGGGGATTCTGTCCATAGGACAACTATTAGTCATGTACTTCACAAATGTGGTCTTTATGGAAGAGTGGCCATTGTTAAAAGAAAACCAAAAGTCCTGTTTGCAGTTTGTCAAAAGCCACATCAAATGTGGAACAATATGCTTTGGTCAGATATTTGATCGAATATAGGGGTGACAGAATCATGCTCTGGGGGTGCTTCTCTTCAGCATGGACAGGGAAGATGGTCAGAGTTGATGAGAAGATAGATGGAGCCAAATACAGGACAATCTTAGAAGACAACCTGTTGGAGACTAGGGTGGAGGTTCACCTTCCAGCAGGACAACAACCCTAAACACAAAGCCAGGGCTACAATGGAATGGTTTAAAATAATATATATTCATGTGTTAGAATGGCCCAGTCCAAGTCCAGACCTAAAAATATCACAAGGTACCTAGGTCTATGGTTTGATGTAAAACTTAGTGATGGGCAGTGACGGCTCCAAAAATTTTTTTCTGCATGTGCTAAGGGGGAGCTAAGCATTTTAGTGAAGATGCTAAGACAGATCTTTTTTCTCTATAGTTATGAACACACGCGCATTAGTATTGTTATTTTATTCAGACCGATTTGTGTTTACTTGACGCTTAGACGTCAGCACTAAATCTTGAGCCATTACCCAGATTACTTCCAGATAATATATTACCGTACATTATTTTGGTTAAGACAGCATTTATGACAAAGGGGATACCCAAGTATTGACCCTTTGTCACTTAATAATTCTAAGTGCCATCAGAAGTGAGAATCTGAATGCGACCAGCAGGGGGAGATCTTTTTTAAAAGTTATTTACAAGATGCACCGGAACACAGACTGAATAGTACACAATATTTTATTAAACAATTTCCTTAAAACATTTCTCTTTTAAAAACATGGCTTCAGGCCTACTACTTGGTCCCTGGAAAGAAAAGGGATCATGTCAAGTAAGGACAGTTTCAATTATTCCAAAAAATAAGTAAAACATGCAATGCAAAAGAAAGCAAATTAGTAAATCAAAACAAAAGAAAGCAAATTAGTAAATCAAAACAAAAGAAAGCAAACACATTAGTAATTTCAATACACAAATATAAACTGTAAAAGAAAAACACTTCAAGCAATGGAACAAATTGTCGTTGTCCAATTTCGGATCAGCAGGCGAGGACTAGATGGAAGCCCACGCCACAACAACCTCCAGCTGCAGCCACTAAGGCCAGCGGAGCAAACAGCAACCAAAACCCAACCAAATCCCAGCCACAGATGGTACAAATGGCACTTCCTAGTGATGGGCCATCTGAAGCCAGGCTTCGAGTAAGAAGGGGGCGTGTCAATGAAGCCCCGCTTCGATGCTTATGTCGCCTTGCTGAAAACCACGTGACTGGCAACAAATGATGCCTCGCATCACTTGGGACACGTGACTCCTTCATGTTGCGTGTCGGTTTTCAAAATAAAAGCATGATAAGCCGTGAGTTGTTGTAGGTCATTTGGTCGCGCATCAGAGGAGAATATTTGTCTTCAGAGGCCAAATTACAAGGAACATTGACCAACATATTGGATGTGTATCGATGATGGCATTTATCAAAATGTAATGTTTGTTACAGGTTTTCTCAATTGTCGATTATGGTGTCTTTTAATGACTATATTTTTGCCATTTTATGATGTAAAGCTCTTTGAACTATATTGTTGCTGAAATTAGCCATACAAATAAACTCGATTGATTGTTTGAAATGGAGCCAGCAATAGGAAAATCTTTGACATCTAGGAATACTTTGAGATGATCGTTCACAATAAAATTCTTCTTAAATAAAAATAATTAACCCCTCAGCCTCCCAATTTCTCACCTTCTGGGAATTTCCACTATTATTTGTAGTCTGATCAGCAAAGATATATCAGTCTTGCACAGCAGAAACAGATTTAATGCTGTTGCAAGACTAAAATTCTGCATGTAGCCAAATATAAGGGATCAGAGCCAATTAAAAATCCAAGAAAAAGCACTGCACTAAGACACTAAAACATCAAATATCTTTATTGTCAATCAGTATATGACATAAAAGAAAACCCAACACAACCACTGACTTTCAACATATACCAGGATTAGATTGGCTACAAATCATTTTAATAATTAAAACATATGACAATTAAATATGATGTCATTGACTCTCCTGTTACTAAACATGAGTTTGATGAAAACTTTGTGACAATATTGCATTGACTAATTTTTGGAAGTGTTATCCAACTGAGTGACAAGGCTGTTACAGTTTCACCAGCAAATGTCACTAGTGAGTGATGAATGAAGCATCGAGTAATGAACTTTTTTCCAAAGCAAAGGGTTGGAAAGCTTCATTGCTTCATGAGGCTTCATTTGCCCATCACTAGCACTTACGATCTCAGATGAGCCGATCAAGCACTCAGGTCACTCAGGCAGCCGACATGTAGCAGGGGAAACAAAGACACACGCACACCTTGAAGCGGCCTGCTCAACTATAAAGCCATCTGCCCCGCCCACCAATCAACGGTGCTTCTGGCTGCACCTGGTGCGCAGGGTGGAACTCCATCCCACCACATTAAGTATTGAACTGAGCGAATGAAGTTGTTTTTGTCAGTTTTTTCATGGCTTCTACTTGTTGGAGTCGAGCTAATTTATCTGTGAAGGTAACACACCTGGTTGGGGCTCATCGACTGCAATATTTACAGAAGCCTGAAACAGCTAGCTTAGAAACCGACCACTTCCTGCCTTTTAACATGTTGATCAAATTATCGACTTTGCCTGAATTCACACCACATGATTTATGTCACTGTGCCATAAACAACGTTTCCCCTTAAACTGGAGCAGCCTTAAAAACGTACAGAAGGCGAGATGCTTATAATTTTTTTCCATACATGCTACACTACATCACGGCGTGGCATTGTTTCCATGGTTACTGATGGTTAGACTTGTACCTTCTCCATAATGTGATACTTGATGTTCTAACCATACTTACTTATAAAGTATCTGAACGTTAATCTTACCTTATATAAAGTGTTCGCTGCAAATCCCTAGTTACACCGAGAGCTGCCAGTCATTATGATTGACGACTGCTATCCATCGCTGCATCTATTCCTCTTAAAATAAAATGACGAGCTTGATTTTGACCCTCTTCTGTTTGCTAGCTAGCTACCAATGACAGCAGATAAACATTTTTCCTATAATGATGTTTTTCCACCATTAGCACATTTAGCAGTGAGTGAATGAGTTGATTGACAGCACTAAGATCCTCCTCCTGGTTCTGATTGGTTGTTTTTGGTCAGAACGTTGCATTACTTTAGCTAGCAATAGTAGTTCAGGGAGGAGGTGGAGGAGATTGATTTTTTTCACAGATTATCTGTCTCCTAACAAACTTATGACTTGGTGACAGCTTTAACAAATATGGAGAAAACATATTTTTTATTAAAGTTCTATACTGCAGCTTGAATAAAATGCAACTACTTAACATTTTTTGAGAAGTCTGGATTGTTTTATGTATATTTTGCATATTGCTTATGTGACTGGTGGATTTCTGCGTTGTGTGTGTTATGTGGTGATCGGACAAACCACAATACAAGTAAAATATGTTCTGATTCAAGTTCATCATTATAGTCATAAAAAAAATAATAATTCTATTAGTAGACCAGACCTTTTATTAGAGATTCAGTTATTAATTTATAGAATTCAGGCAATGGGTTTATTAGTTATTTTTACATGGATACCATCACCTGTAGGAATAAAAGGAAATTAGTTGGCAGATAAAAATGCAAAACAAGCTACAAAAAATAGTGATATATTGATACATAGTAGATATACAGTATATAGTGATACATTTAAATGGATTAAAGACTTTTTCACAAATGGGAAAATACAAGTTAGAATTGGTGAAGCGATCTCAGGAAAATATATAGTAGAAAATTGAACTTCACAAGGGAGTATTATAAGTCTGTTACTGTTCTCAATTATGATAGGTGATGTATTTAAAATACAGTATTGTAAAAGAAATGGGATGTTCACTTTTTGCAGATGATGGAGCTGTTTGGAAAAGAGGGAAAAATGTAGATTTCATTGTAAAGAAATTACAAAAGGTTATTATTGAAATAGAGAAATAGGCATTGCAATGGGGATTTAAGTTTTCAGATGAAAAAACAAAAGTAATAATATTTAATCAGAAAAAAATAAACAAGGAAATAAAATTAAAATTATATAATCAAGAATTAGGGCAAGTAAAGTGTCTAAAATTTTTAGGGCTATGGTTTGATGAAAAATTAAAATGGAATATACATATGCAAAAAGTTGTTGATAAATGTAATAAAATCTTAAATATTTTGAGATACTTGGCTGGCAGTGACTGGGGAGCAGGTAGGAAATCACTAAAACAGATTTACACAGGAATGATAAAATCTAACAGACGTTGGTTGTATAGTTTATGGTTCAGCAGCTAAAACACATCTGGTTAACTTAGATATTATCCAACATCAGGTATTAAGATTATGGAGCATTTAAAACCACATCAACAGCAGCAATAGAAGTAGAAATAGGAGAAATGCTGTTAGATTTAAGAAGAACAAAACTAGAAATAAATTATTGGTTAAATTTACAGGGCAATAACTTTGATTATTAAGTTCAAAATACAATCAATCAGATAGTAGGATGGACATTTTATTAGAAATATTTCACACATTATTCAAAATACAAAATATGGGTTTGATAGTTATATTTGTGTGGGTTCCAGCACATATTGGGGTAGAAGGAAACGAGAGGGCAGATAAAATGGCACAGAGGGCAATTCAGAATAATATTAGTTTTACAGTTAAAACAAGTAAATCTGAGAGAAAGAGTATTGTTGAAGAAAAACTGATGGAAAAATGGTTAAAAAAAAAAGGTGAGATGAAGAAAAACAGGAAGATGCCATCCATCCATCCATCCATCCATCCATCTTCTTCCGCTTATCCGAGGTCGGGTCGCGGGGGTAGCAGCTTCAGAAGGGAGGCCCAGACTTCCCTCTCCCCAGCCACTTCTTCTAGCTCTTCCGGGGGAATCCCGAGGCGTTCCCAGGCCAGCCGAGAGACATAGTCCCTCCAGCATGTCCTGGGTCTTCCCCGGGGCCTCCTCCCGGTGGGACGTGCCCGGAACACCTCACCAGGGAGGCGTCCAGGAGGCATCCTGACCAGATGCCCGAGCCACCTCAACTGGCTCCTCTCGATGTGAAGGAGCAGCGGCTCTACTCTGAGTCCCTCCCGGATGACTGAGCTTCTCACCCTATCTCTAAGGGAGAGCCCAGCCACCCTACGGAGAAAACCCATTTCGGCCGCTTGTATCCGCGATCTCGTTCTTTCGGTCATGACCCAAAGCTCATGACCATAGATGAGGGTGGGAACGTAGATCGACCGGTAAATCGAGAGCCTCGCTTTTTGGCTCAGCTCTCTCTTCACCACGACGGACCGGTACAGCGCCCGCTTGACAGCAGACGCTGCGCCAATCCGCCTGTCGATCTCCCACTCTCTTCTTCCCTCATTCGTGAACAAGATCCCGAGATACTTGAACTCCTCCACCTGGGGCAGGACACCCCCCTTGACCCGGAGAAGGCACTCTACCCTTTTCCGGCTCAAGACCATGGCCTCGGATTTGGAGGCACTGATCCCCATCCCGGCCGCTTCACACTCGGCTGCGAACCGCTCCAGCGAGAGCTGCAGATCATGACCTGATGAGGCCAGTAGGACCACATCGTCTGCAAAAAGCAGAGACGAGATCCTAAGGCCACCAAATCGGATCCCCTCAACACCTTGGCTACGCCTAGAAATTCTGTCCATGAAAGTAATGAACAGAATCGGTGACAAAGGGCAGCCCTGGCGGAGTCCAACTCTCACCGGAAACGAGCCCGACTTACTGCCGGCAATGCAGACCAGACTCTGACACCGGTCATGCAGGGACCTGACAGCCCGTATCAAAGGGCCCGGTACCCCATACTCCCGGAGAATCCCCCACAGGGCTCCCCGAGGGACACGGTCGAACGCCTTCTCCAAGTCCATGTAGACTGGTTGGGCGAACTCCCATGCACCCTCCAGGACCCTGCCGAGGGTGTAGAGCTGGTCCAGTGTTCCACGACCAGGACGAAAACCACACTGCTCTTCCTGGATCCGAGGTTCGACTATCCGACGGACCCTCCTCTCCAGGACCCCTGAATAGACCTTGCCAGGGAGGCTTAAGCGTGTGACCCCTCTATAATTGGAGCACACCCTTCGGTCCCCCTTTTTGAACAGGGGGACCACCACCCCGGTCTGCCAGTCCAGGGGAACTGCCCCCGATGTCAATGCGATATTGCAGAGTCGCGTCAGCCAACACAACCCTACAACATCCAGAGCCTTAAGGAACTCCGGGCGGATCTCATCCACCCCCGGGGCCTTGCCACCGAGGAGCTTTTTAACCACCTCGGCGACCTCGCCCCCAGAGATTGGAGAGCCCAACCCAGAGTCCCCAGGCTCAGCTTCTTCAATAGAAGGCATGTTGGTGGGATTGAGGAGGTCTTCGAAGTACTCTGCCCACCGGCCCACAACGTCCCGAGTAGAGGTCAGCAGCACACTATCCCCACTATAAACAGTGTTGGTGCCGTACTGCTTCCCCCCCCCGAGACGCCGGATGGTGGACCAGAATCGCTTCGAAGCCGTACGGAAGTCTTTCTCCATGGCCTCTCCAAATTCCTCCCACGCCCGAGTTTTTGCCTCAGCAACCACCCGAGCCGCATGCCGCTTCGCCTGCCGGTACCCATCAGCTGCTTCCGGAGTCCCACAGGCCAAAAAGGCCCGGTAGGACTCTTTCTTCAGCCTGACGGCATCCCTCACCAAAAGTGTCCACCAACGGGTACGAGGGTTGACAGGCATCGACAACCTTGCGGCCACAGCTCCGACCGGCCGCCTCGACAATGGAGGCACGGAACACAGTCCACTCAGACTCCATGTCCCTCACCTCCCCCAGGATGTGTTCAAAGTTTTGCCGGAGATGGGAGTTAAAGCTCCGTCTCACAGGGGATTCCGCCAGACGTTCCCAGCAGACCCTCACATCACGTTTGGGCCTGCCAGGTCTGACCGGCTTCCTCCCCCACCACCGGAGCCAACTCACCACCAGGTAGTGGTCAGTGGACAGCTCCACACCTCTCTTCACCTGAGTGTCCAAGACATATGGCCGCAGATCCGATGAAACGACGACAAAGTCGATCATCGAACTGCGACCTAGGGTGTCCTGGTGCCAAGTGCACATATGAACTCCCTTATGCCTGAACATGGTGTTCGATATGGACAATCCATGACGAGCACAGAAGTCCAACAACAGAACACCATTCGAGTTCAGATCGGGGGGGCCGTTCCTCCCAACCACGCCCCTCCAGGTCTCACTGTCATTGCCCACGTGAGCGTTGAAGTCCCCCAGTAGAACAAGGGAGTCCCCAGGAGGAGCACTCTCCAGTACCCCCTCTAAGGACTCCAAAAAGGTGGGTAATCTGAACTGTCGTTCGGCCCGTAAGCACAAACTACAGTCAGGACCCGTCCCCCCACCCGTAGGCGGAGGGAGGCTACCCTCTCGTTCACCGGAGTAAACCCCAACGTACAGGGTCCGAGATGGGGAGCAACAAGTATGCCCACTCCTGCCCGACGCCTCTCACCTTGGGCAACTCCAGAGTGGAAGTATGTCCAGCCCCTCTCAAGGAGGCTGGTTCCAGAACCAGAGCCGTGCGTCGAGAGTGAGACCGACTATTTCTAGCCGGAACCTCTCGACCTCACACACTAGCTCCGGCTCCTTCGCCACCAGAGAGGTGACATTCCACGTCCCAAGAGCCAGCTTCTGCAACCGAGGATCGGATCGCCAGGGTCCCCTCCCTCTGCCGCCACCCATCCCACACTGCACCCGACCTCTTTGGCCCCTCTCACAGGTGGTGGGCCCATGGGAGGGGGGACCCATGTTTCCTCTTCGGGCTGAGCCCGGCCGGGCTCCATGGGTTAAAGCCCGGCCACCAGACGCTCGCCATCGTGCCCCCCCTCCAGGCCTGGCTCCAGAGTGGGGCCCCGGTGACCCGCGTCCGGGCGAGGGAACACCAAGTCCAATGGTCTTCTTCCGAAGACCCCAATGACGGATCTTCCCCAAAACAGGAAGATGGTTTTATAAAATTCAGAAGATTGAAGGAGAAAGAAGAAATGGAAGATGAAATAGAAAGGAGGAAAGAGTGATAACAAGGTTAAGATTTGGGCATACAGAACTTATTTATACACTTTTTAAAATTCAAAAGCATACTACTGGCAAATGTGATTACTGTGAAAAATAGAACATGTTATATTAGAATGTCATAAATATGAAAGAGAGAGAAGATATATGAGGAGAGAGTTTGAATATATTAAGGAAAAGGTTAATTTATTAGATATTATGAGGAAGAATTCGGGGAGTAAACATACAAATAGTTATTCTATTTTTAAGAAAACTTCATAAAATTTCATAGAATTTGATGTTAGTAGGTGTATTTGTGAATGTGTGCTTGATATAGATGGATTGAATACAAAGTTATGTATAAGTATGTAGGGGTGTGTGTTGGTGTGTGTGCGTAGATAGATAGATAGATAGATAGATAGATAGATAGATAGATAGATAGATAGATAGATAGATAGATAGATAGATAGATAGATAGATAGATAGATAGATAGATAGATAGATCACGAACCATACTCCTTACCAGTAAGTGGCGGTAATGCTACTTACAGTTTGTTGCCAACCGCCAGTAAAACCAAGAAGAAGAAGAAGAAAAGTCATGTCACGTGACTGCCATCACATGATGAAGTTCTGCGGTCACTAGCTGGCTAACCTTCTGATAATGGCAGTATTTCTACAGTGGAGAAAATTTGTCTTCTTTGATAAGGACACGGTGAAGGATCCTGCAGATAGCGGAAAAACCTTTATTCTTCCTAAAGGAATCTCGGCGAGTGACTCCGGCCGGGGACATGTTGTTCTGGGAGATATCCTTGCTTAGCCAGACGATGTTACTCCGGTGTTAAGTTTGTTGGTTAAAGGCAGACCTTAGAAATACATTAACATCAGTCACAGAAATCGGTTGTAGTTAATTTAACAGGAAGTCGGGGCTATAATTCTCTGTCTGAATGGTGCAGGCTAACAACGGAGCAGTCCGGCCGGCCAATAGGAGCCAGTCTGCTGATGTGTATTGTTGCTACAGGGAGAATGAGTGAATTGGTTTGTGAGGCAGTCTTTCTTTCCACACGATGCTCCCCAGCGAGCTGTAAAATTCTTCTTTCGGGTAAAAAATATACTTGGCGTGGTGATGAGTGAACAAAACTTACTTTACTTGGATTAAATCCCAGAACTGAATGTCAATTTCAATGAACGTTTATAATACTTGGCATTGGACAACAATTCTTTAGTTTTTTGAGGTCACAAAAATAGGAAAATACTGCTGGAGACTGGCTACCTTGAATGGAGGGTCCGCACTTTCTCCAGACTTGAATCTTATACAATTGCTCTGGGATCAGCAGAGTCACAGTGTTAGGGCTCATAACTCTGAACCCCACAGTTTCAATGACCTGAGGGCAGAGGGATGCTACACACCAGCAGACTTTAAGTCGACTTGTGAACAGCATGAGGCATTATTATCTAGTTCAACTGAAAGCTAAATATGCCTAACGTTTTGTGAGTAGTGTAGGAATACGCCAGGAGGATGTAGGTCACCTCTTACTAAAAGGTTTAGAAAGAGTTCTGAAAGACTGGAATGTTAGCCACTATTAAAGATGTCTAAATAAATTAGATCAGCTCTCTCCTAACATATATTGGCATAAAAATTCTTAACTCTATAATATCACATATGGAAGGACAGATCTGGCTGATGACACGTTCCCTGCAGTTGACGTCGTTCCAGGCGTACAAGCTGCGGGTGACTCACTTGTTCCAGCTGAAACAGCACAGTATCCTGGTATCAGTGGGACAGGATGAACATGGCATTAATCCTCTGGTAGGTGTGACCTTTTACAATCATAACAATAACTTGGATGGTTTCTCAGTTACAATATACAGTAATTGACAAACTATATTGTAACTGTTCTACACTTCTTTACCAGTATACAAAAATGAGCTAGTATATAGTGGACCCACAGACGTGTAGTGTAGGTACAGAATGAGAGCCCACCAGACTAATAATGTCTTATTTTTCAGGTGAAGGTCTGGAACCTTGACAAGAGAGACAGTGGGAATCCACTCTGCACCAGAATCTTTCCTGCAGTTCCCGGCAATAAACCAGCTGAAGTGTCTTGTCTCAGTGTACACGAGAACCTGAACTTCATGGCTATAGGTGAGACAGCTCTCCCTCTGCCTTTAACTTGTGGAAGTCACATGTTCCACTCTCTCTGCTGAGTAACAGCGTTTCTTGGCAGGCTTCACAGATGGCAGCGTGGTTTTAACCAAAGGGGACATCACCAGAGACCGTCACAGTAAAACTCTGACTCTGCATGAGGGGAGCTGCCCCGTCACAGGCCTGGCCTTCCGCCAAATGGCAAAAGTTACACATTTGTTTGTTGCCACTCTGGAAAAAGTATTTGTAAGTCGGCATTTCCCTAAAGCATTGCAGACACTATGTATCTGCCAGTTGATCCAACAAGTTCTGAACAAGTCGGTTGTGTTCCTGTTTTCTGTTGCTTAGTGCTACACTCTGTCTAACAAGGAGTATCCGAAAGTAGAGCTGGATACCCATGGCTGCGCCCTGTGCTGCTCGTCCCTGGCAGATCCATCCCAGGATTCCCAGTTTATTGTGGCTGGGGATGAATGTGTTTACCTGCACCAGCCTGATGAACGAGGGCCCTGCTTTGCTTTCGATGGCCACAAGCTGTTGACCCATTGGCACCGGGGATACTTGTTCCTGCTGATCAAAGATGTGAAGTCTCCCAACAAGTAAGAACCAAAATCTGACTGATTTGTCCAATGTAATGGTACCCTTGATGCATTCAAAGATTTTTATGATAGAATTTATTCATTTTTAGGTTTCTAAAAGCTCAGAGGGGGTAGTAGGGCGCTCTGGAGCCTAGCTCCAGCAGTCATTTTGAGAGAGGCAGGGCAGGGTCTACCCTGCACAGGTTGCATTCATTTATCAATTTATCAGCAAAGACGTTTGCCAAAAACATATGACAAGCAACCAGACACACACTCATATCGGAGGGTTAGAGTTAGATTAGGGTGTGAAGTTTGGATGCAAAAACTCAGTAAGAAATTGCCCAAGTTGGGATTTGAACCCAGGAGATTCTATAAAACAACTGTGTTGTCAAGTTTTTACCAGCTACAAGATTGTTAGGCGGATGTTTCAACTAGTAACACACTCCAAAAGAGACGGTTCAATGTGCTTTGCCAGGATTTATTTTATTGATTTATTTTTACTCAAATGTAAGACTGCATAAATGTCTACAATATTTGGTGTAAGATATTTAAAAGTGTTAGAAGAGATGGTTTAACGTCAGACTTCCATGATTAATAAGCAGTGCACACGAAGGAAGCTGCTGACTGTCTGTTTATATCCCCAGATCAGGGTTTGGCAGCGGCGAGAACTCGCTGTCAGAAAAGCAAGTTTTAACAATCTATGACCTGGACAACAAATTCATCGCCTACAGCGCCTCATTCGATGATGTCATTGATGTGTTGGCAGAATGGGGATCCTTCTACATTCTGACCCGAAACGGGAAAATGTTTGTTCTGCAAGAGAAGGACACGCAGACAAAACTGGAGGTCATTAATTGCTGATCATTAACTTCCTTCGAGAAGTTCAATAAGCTCCTCAAACTTTTTTAACACTAATCATGTCTCGTCTGTCAAGATGCTGTTCAAGAAGAACTTGTTTGTCATGGCCATAAACTTGGCTAAAAGCCAGCATCTGGACAGTGACGGTCTGTCAGAGATCTTTCGACAGTATGGCGATCATCTGTACCTGAAGGGAGATCATGATGGTGCCATCCAGCAGTATATTCGGTAGTTTATCATTGATCTATTTCCAGAGCAAAATCATATATTGCTTTTTGTTGGTGTTTGATGTTTCTTTCAGTCAAGACCTAACTGTCTATCTTCTTGGTTTGCCATGTTTCCAATCAGCACCACTGGGAAGCTGGAGCCTTCGTATGTCATTAGGAAATTCCTGGATGCCCAAAGGATCCACAACCTGACGGCATACCTGCAGGCCCTTCACCGCCAGTCTCTGGCCAATGCGGACCACACTACACTGCTCCTCAACTGCTATACTAAACTCAAAGACAGCTCCAAGCTGGAAGAGTTCATCAAGGTGAGAATTTAATGTCAATAGTGAAAAACAAAGGAAAGAGAGCTCTGACTTGTGTTATTGTTGCTTTATTGTGACTTTTGTGGTAAACAGATTAGTCTTTGAGTAATGTTTGTGTGTCTGCATTTTCACAGAGCAGCGAGAATGAGGTCCACTTTGATGTTGAGATTGCCATCAAGGTTCTTCGCCAAGCTGGATACCACAGTCATGCTGTGTTCCTGGCTGAACGCCACCAGCATCATGAGTGGTACCTGAAGATCCAGCTGGAGGACCTGAAGGTGACGTGTGTGTTTCAGGTTGACCTAATCTTCTGGGGAACATACAGTATGTGTGGTTATGAATTGATTCAAAAGAATCTGCAAAGGTAGCTTCCTAATGTGGGAAAGTTTTTTTCCTCTGATTTTTTTATCAGTTGCTGTTTCTTTAGGAGCATGTTAAACGTGTATGTCACGGTTGCTTTTATAGCAGCTCAGTCTATGCCTATGATTTTCCACTGTTAAAATATAGTCAGTTTCTTGCTCGCTCATAACACTAACTCAATCATCTCTTTCTGTTCCCATTGCAGAACTATCAGGAAGGCTTGCGGTACATTGGCCGTCTGCCTTTTGAACAAACTGAAAGCAACATGAAGCGCTATGGCAAGACGCTCATGCACCATGTTCCTGAAGGCACCACATTGCTCCTGAAGCGCTTATGCACCAACTATCATCCGAATGAAAACTCTATGGAAAAAGTCAGCCTAGACAGTAGTCTGCTTAACAAGGTCTGGGTGTGTTATTTTATTTTTTTTGTTTCCACTGTGAACCAGTCTGGCTAGTCGGCAACATTTATCAGTAATACTCTCATGTGTGACTTTTGTCATTTTAATTCAAGGCAAATTCTGAAGAATTCATCCCAATTTTTGCCAATAACCCTCGTGAGCTGAAAGCCTTCCTGGAGCATATGATTGAGGTGGACCCTCGTTCATCCCAGGGTGTGTACGACACACTGCTGGAGCTCCGACTGCAAGACTGGGCACACGAACAAGATCCTGAGGTTAGTGCCAAACCAACACATGTTCAGGTTTATTTTTTAAAAATAGGACAATATGTATTAATGGACATTTACATGTCAATACCTGAGATTATAGCCAAGTTGCTAATTACCATCTCTAGTCCCATTGGCAGGTTGATGTTAAAGCACAATAATATATACAGGGATAAAAAATTAAAAAAACCCTGCAGAAACACTTTGGAATAAGAAAAGTATAAAACCACCTTAAAATCTATATATCTTTACTCAATGTTGACATTTTTGACTTTCCTAGAGCCAGTTTTTAAGATGTTCTTAAATGAAAACACTGTTCCTTAACATCGATATTTGTATTTTTAAACATTTTGTTAGCTTTGCTATTGCTAATTAGGTTTTCTAATCCACGCATATTTGACAGAAAAAAAAGGTTTGCCAGGGAGAAGCCCTTTCGCTGCTCAGAAGTGACAACACTGTGTTTGATAAGGCCTTGGTCCTTTGCCAGATGCACAACTTTAAAGAAGGTGTCCTCTACCTGTATGAGAAAGGCAAACTGTAAGTAGTTTACTGCAAGTCTTTCTAGAGAGCAGGGCTCATCAATCAGCCATGTGTGCTCAAACCAAAACAGACAGGCAGAATTTTTATTTAAATATTACAAATAACTCAACTTTTTGTTTTAGGAATGCATGTGTACAGTATATCTGGTATACAATAAAAATGATAATAATTTGGCCTGCAGTAGAGATCTGCAGTCTACCCGCCAACCACGGTAATGCTTGTTGATGACGTAATCAGACAGCATCAAAACAGAGAAAGTGCGAAGCAGCATGACTGAACGTGCAAGGGAAAGAGCCTGTTTAAAAGGAAAATGCAAAAACGGAAATAATCTGGACCTGGTTCGGGTTTTACCTCTTGCGTTCTTAGTGTGACGCTCAAGAGGAGCACGGCAGATGTAATGGCCAGACAGTAGGGAAGGGGTAAAAGTGCTCATTTGGATGAACGTGTGATTTTTAGAATTTTTTATTGTAAAAGTTTGAAGGCCAGATGAAGTATTTTTCACATTTTTGTAAATAAGCCTCCCACCCATCAACCAACCATGACGGTATTAAGGTTATGAGGTAAGGCCTATGTAGTGCACAGCTTGGCGAAAATCTGATCAGCAGTTTTTGGGTAACAAATTTTGCAATTTTACAGTGCCACCTACATTGCAGTTATGCAAAAAAAAAAAAAGTCCAAAATCTGGTTTTATTGGCTCAGAGTTGATTGTTTTGGCTAATGCAATTTTCATGGCTCTCTGGGAAATAATATGCTAGTCCAACAACTTTTGCACAGTGGCTAGCACGATAATATGTTGGAGAATCTTTCTAAGAAACTTTGCCCACATGATTTTTTGCTAATGTGACTTGTAGTTGTGGAGTTATAAGCTGAGGCCATATTTTCTAACATAGCACCACCTAGAGGTGAATGTATCAGAGTAGATGTCCATTGGAACACAATGGACTTCTGCAGCATTACCACTTGGCTGTGGGGTGTGAAAGCAGTAATGCCTATGTGAAGCCAACATTCCCTAATACTACACAAATTAGCTATAGCCTTCCTTTGCTGGGTGGCACCATTTCCTAAATATTTTGTACTTGCCCTGCCTTATCAAATTTTCAAGGTCTTTCACACCCTGAATATGGCTGCTGATTAGTGTAATGAGTGAAAGTGACCCTTCACTTGTTACTTGCTCTTCATTGTACAGTGGCTGAGGAAGAGAAATGTAATCTTGTCATTTATAAAATCCATTACTGTCTAATAACCTACGGAATGAACAGTGGTCTGAGTGAGCAGGTGTTTATTACAAAGAACATCTTGATTGTGTTTTCATTTCATAACTTAATGATATATGTGTATGTGCAGTTACCAGCAAATCATGCATTACCACATGCAGAATGAGGAGTATGGTAAAGTTGTAGATGCCTGCAAACGATATGGAGACCAGGAGGGCTGCCTTTGGGAGCAAGCTCTCGGATACTTTGCCAGAAAAGAGGAGGACTGTAAGGCCTATATCAGTGAGGTCCTACATCACATTGACCAGAAGAACCTCATGCCTCCATTACTTGGTGAGCTGCTTAAAGTATTGTTTCATAACACAATGTGCTCTGAAATTGTAATGCGTAACTTGTTGTTGGTTTGGTTTAATGATACGTTGTGTTTAAGATAGGCTAAAAGATTTTGGACTTTGTTTGTGCTTCAGAACCTTACTGTCTCTGTCTGATTTTGTTGCCATGGTAAATTTATGCGGGACGTGGCTTTTTTTTCTCTGAGGGTCGATGCTCAGCAGCGAATAACTAGTTATTGTCTAATCAGTCGTGCAGACACTGGCACACAACTCAACGGCCACTCTGTCGGTTATCAAAGACTACCTCATCAATAAGCTGCAGCGAGAGAGCCAGCAGATAGAAGATGACGAGCGTAAAATTTGCCAGTACCGTGAGGAAACGTCTCATCTCCGCTCTGAAATCCAGGAGCTGAAGGCAAGGTGAGTCAAGTAAAAGTAAAAAACTCATCCCTGCAGCTCTCGTGGGGCCTTTAACAAAAACTCCTGACACGTTTCCACACAGTGCCAAGATATTCCAGAAGACTAAGTGCAACATGTGTAACAGCCCCTTGGAGCTTCCATCTGTACACTTCCTGTGTAGCCACTCCTTTCACCAACACTGCTTTGAAAGTTATGCAGAGAGCGATGCAGAGTGTCCAACATGCACTCCAGAAAACCGCAAAGTCATGGATCTGCTGCGCGCTCAAGACCAGAAACGGGATCTCCATGACCATTTCAGTCGACAGGTAACAAGAAGGAAAACATATTCTAATCACTTATTTCTCTGATGACATGTTTGACCTTTTTTTTGCCTTTAACTTTTTTATAAAGGTACCTTCCTCAGACTTTGAATATTTAATATTCTACGTTGTCTTCTGCACATGTTCTAAAAACTTTTTTTTTTAAAGCTCCGAAGCTCCAATGATGGTTTCTCGGTGGTGGCTGATTATTTTGGTCGAGGAGTGTTTAACAAACTGACGCTGATCACTGACCCTCCAGGGAGCAAAACTGTTGGAAGTCTAGAAGTCAACCTGCAGCGAGACCTGCTAATCCACACCAAGAGAAACTGCTAGACATCTCAGTCTTTAATTGTGTTCTCAATGCTCAGACCAACCACTCAGCCTTACGGCCGCATTGGATGGTCACTCATTTATCAGCCAAGACGCATGCCTGCTTATGAAAACTGCTCTATGAATGCATTATCCTTCAATAAATACATTTCCTGAATCACATTTGGAAAATGCTTCATATGTACTTTGTGCTTGCTTGTAATTCTTTCAAAAGTGATTTAACACTTTCATCAATATGATGCTCTTCATAAACTGTATAGTTAATATTGTGAAAGTCATTAGGTTTTGTGTGTGTGTGTGTTTTTTTGTCTTTGTCATTTCATACAAATTTGTCTAGTAAAATTATCCATGATACTCTTAATCTCTAATATGGAATTAGTTGTAAAGGTAATTGACCTTTATGTCACAATGCTTTATTGCATAGGTTGATCAGAGATTTGTATTTCAATTGGACACGGTTTCTGTTACTTCACAAATAAACCTAACTTGTTTATTTATTTCTTTACATAGCCAATATGGTTTTTCCTTGTTTTTTTTCTTTCTTTTTTTTGGTTTTGGAGGGATTGGAGAGACTTTTTATGAAAACATTGTGTTGCTTTTAAGAATGATGGCAATAGGGCGACACACAGTGTAGAGGAGGCATCACATGTACATGTTCCATGTGTTTAGTTTGCACTGCAGATGGTTTTCTTTCTTGAACTGAGTAATGGGGCAGTTGCTGTGGTTGCTAGATGTTTTCTCCTTCCCCCTCTGCCCATATTATTCTGAAACACTGTAAATGCACTACAAACTGCTAGACCTAAAAATTGACTATTGAACCATAGTTGGTCTACACTACAGGTAAGCCCAACGTTGTTCCTAACCCTGGTTGATTTGATATATACAGTGTATATACAGTATAATTTAATTCCCTTCTCACCCACCGCGGGTGGTTCTTATCCTCTGAGCTCGGGTCCTCTACCAGAGGCCTGGGAGCTTGAGGGTCCTGCGCAGTATCTTGGCTGTGCCAAGGACTGCACATTTCTGGACTGAGATGTCATGTATATATATATATATTAAAAATTGTAAACATGTTTACACTGACAGAAAGTGATATTTGCATTTTGGAGTGGGCCATCTTGAATCCAGACTCCACACTGACAGAAATTAGGGTGATGGCATATGGACATACTTTTCAACGTTACATGTTTTTGTAATTTTTATTAGATGTGATTTTTTTTTCAAAAGTGATTTTTCTTTTATATTTTAATTCTACAAGGGGAGTAATATTAGATTCATCTGTCTCTACTGTATGACATTAATTCATGAGGGAACATTCGGTTTGTCAAATTGTTACCTGGAAATCTCGTCACTTGAACGTGGACCAATAGGGTTTAGCTATATTCTTTTTTTTTCTTTTTTATTTAGCTTCGCTCACGTTTCGTGGACCAATCATTCAACAGTGCGTGGAATAAAGTGGGCGGGACTAGACCTGCCGGTTACGGCAAAACTTCAGAATTTACGAACCGGAAATATAGACTTCTCCTTACACAATAAGGGTACAGTATTTATTTTTGTCATTAGAATAAAGCACTGTGGTATTCATTTACAAAGTCACCACGCTTCTCAACAGAGATTACAGTTGCTACCATCTTAAAAACGACTCCAGGTAAATATACCACAGAGTCATCCTACTCTCTCTTGAGTACTTTAGGGCGAGCCGGAAACGGCGCGTCTGAATCTTATTGGCATGACAGCAGTTGTTCACCGGCTACATCTTCGGTAGATCCAATGAGGTAACGCCGCGTTCTGGGCCCGACTGCAACCAGTAAACCGGTGATAAGGGAAACTAAAACTCCCAAGTGGGACAGCAGAGAGACTGCAAATCAAGGCAATACGTAGTGAACTAGTGTTAGAATCTCCCGCTGAAAGTGCACTGTGTGGAAGCTCCTGTACAGCTTCATCTGATCACCCGAAGAACGTAAGTTCCTGCTCAGCTTCGAGTAGCTAGCTGCTCGTGCGCCTTTACTTTGCTCCTTGTTTCCGCTTCATACCGTTACTGTTTTACTTGTGGAGAATGAGTTTATGTTCATACATTTAGTAGGAACCTAAAGGTTACTTGTTCTCTGCTTCAAAGCTAAACCTGACCGGTACGGTTAAACTTAACTCCACCATTAACTTGCCTTTATTTCAGCAGCACATGCCTCTTTGGCTTTTCGAAAGCCAAACAGCCTGCATGATAAAGTCAAGTGACCATTTCTAAGAGGATGGCTTAAAAGCGTCACTCTTCTCCTCATCTGTAACGTCGTCGTCGTGTTTGATCAGAAGTTATGTGTAGGCTGTTAATTCGGATATGAAACTGAATCTCTCTGGTAAAGGGGGCACTGACATTCTCCTACCTCCCTCTCCTGACATTTGACCTTATACTCGTAGTGCGTTCATTGTTTATTGCTGAAATCCGAGGTTCAGCCAGAACACATCCTGGTGGTGTTTGTAATGCCACGTGTTTTTTTGCAGCTGTGCACAGCTGGGTGGATGCAAGTGGACTGAGACAAGTGCCTGATGTGATAAAGGTGATGTCATCTTACTAACGCCATATTAGTAATATTCAAATAACTGGACTAAAGGTGATTCGAGATCTAAAACCAGAACAGCAGTGTCTGTTTCTCTGAAATAAACCCGTGCATCTGTAACGCTGGGTGATAACAGTTTTAATTGACAAGCTGATCTGAGACTCAGTTGTTGCCATGGTGTTCTTATTTTTTATGTAACAAGACACTGAGCGTCTCCTCATGTTTACAGAAGCATGGATGCATGCAGTCGGAAAATGAATGTTTTATCATGTTCAGTAGGAGGCCCATTTGTTAGTTGTGGGTCTCTTCCTCATTCTATAATTTATCAAGGAAGTGAAATACTACAGTTTCCATGCCATCAGCATTTTCCATCATACTCTCCCTTCAGTTTGCAGACTTTAAATTGACACATCTGTTTCTGCACACTGCCAGTCAGCTGGATGAAACGAGGCTCCCGTAGTTGCTCTCCCTTACAAATAATTTATTCTGGACCATCAGCAGTCAAACTCTAATTATATATATTTCTCTTAACTTGCTGCCTTAAAGTTAAAATAAAACTAAACATTACATGATTATATGTTATGCCATATTATAATTATAATATATGCAATATAATTCCAACTAATTCATATATTTTAGCAGAAAAAAAAGAGTTTTATGTTCCAAATGCAAACTAATGAAATTGTGTTATGCATTTTTAGCTGGAATCTTTTTGTGTCTCCACAGCTCATCATGGGAGTAAGGATCCAGATGTTGGTTGCTCTCACCTCTCTTCTTCTTGCCCTGTTCCCTTCTCTCACAGGTAAGAATCCCTCAGCATGAAAAGAAAAAGAAAATCACTTTTTGATGAGGAGTAATCACAAAATGTTTGATTTGTCATAGACGGAATAATTTGACTAAACTGTTTGACTGATTAAAGCCCTCCCAGCTGAATGTAAGGCTACTCTTTGTGTTTCCAGTGACTGTAGCTGTGATGTCAGTTGACCTTGGGAGTGAGTGGGTGAAGATGGCAATAGTAAAACCTGGTGTGCCAATGGAGATTGTTCTCAACAGGTAAGTAGGAACTAATTGATTGATTTTATTTCATTATGATCAGATGACCCTGGTGAAACATTTAGAAATGTTTTGCAGTCTTTAAACATGTACTTAGCAATATGAAATCCTTCTTCCTCAGGGAGTCGAGAAGGAAAACGCCCACAGTGGTCTGCCTAAAGGAAAATGAGAGATTGTTTGGAGACAGTGCATTAGCAGTGGTATGATGTTCCTTCGGGTTTCAGACAGATTCAGGCCATCATCTTAATTACATCACTATTGTATGCTGTCCTTTGTTTGTTTTTCAGTCTGTGAAAAATCCCAAAACAGTTTATAGACATCTGCAAAGCCTTCTGGGTAAAAAGCATGACAACCTGCAGGTGAAGGTCTATCAGAGATGTTTCCCTGAGCATCAGCTGCAGGGTGACCCAGTGAGAGGAACAGTTTACTTCAACAGCTCCCTGTGAGTTTTCACTTCTCTGTTCTTTTCAGTATCCACATTTATCTATTCCTGCTTCTATTTAATCTTGAAAATAGCAGCTTTATCAGAAGAGTTGATGGAGACCAGCAAGAGAAATAAATGTTGAGTTCCCATTCCAAGGTTTCCATGCATGCTTCAAACCTTGAAATAAAGTGTTGTAAAAGACTTAAAAGTGGTTTAATTTTGAATAAAACTAAACATTACATGATTATATGTTATGTATAATCATTTCAAGAAGTTTTGTTTCATCTGGACCTGCTTATATGTACTTACTTTAATAAGCAGACTCATAGTTTGACATTGGTACATTAGGTTCTCTGAAGTACAAAGATTGACATGCTGAGTCGGTGCAATTTGAACTTTGTAACTTGCGTTTTATTTGGGGCACATTTCTGTGTTAAGTCTTTTTATTGTTGGTGTGATGTAATATTCTAATCTTAAATGTTGTCTTTTGGTCAGCTTTAAGGAGAAAATGATCATAAGTAATCAAAATGCTGTATAGTTATAAAATTGCCACAGAGCTCGTTTCCTTAAACTACTGAAATATATTCACTTTTTAAAACATTAATATAAAACAGTCTTGGTTCATTTAATAAACATGACTGAGGCATCATGTCAGGACATTATCAACAACTTTACTCTCTTACTATATTTGAAGCACTGGCCTGATTGATTTTTTTTTTCATAAATGTTTGGCCTGTCTCCATATTCATTCTAAACTTGAACCTGAATTAATTTATAGTAAAATAATTCTCTCATAACCTTTGTCTTATTACACTTACACTTATAACTATGAGACTGTTGATGAGGAGAAAAATGTAGCCATGGCAAATTTCTGTCATTGTTCAAATGTTCTTTTTGTGGGTCAGAAGGACTCCCTCTGGTGGTTCTGTTGAAGAACTGAAAATGATAGTTTGTGATTGATTAAATGGTCTTTTTTCACTAAGATAAATTAAAAACACATTATTTTCATGTTTAAAAAATATGTCCTTATGTGTTAAGATGCAGCAGGGTGTATGTTTCACAGGGCCTGCCTGAGTTATTACTTTGATTCTCTTGTCAGCTTAATGTCATAAAAACAGACTCAGGACGCTGTTGTAGTTGCCAAGGAGATATCAGATATGATTTTTGTTTTTTAGTAGGGTGTTACTAATTTCTGTCTGTCCTGTCTCTTTCACTGGCAGAGAAATTCATTACTCACCTGAGGAGCTGCTGGGGATGATGTTGAATTATTCACGTGGGTTGGCTCAGGACTTTGCAGGTCAGTTTGCTTGAGAAAGTTGATTGGTTGTTGTCTAACACATGAGAGTAGATCAAGGACACTCTTCCTCTTTCTGTGAAATTCACAGAACAGCCAATCAAAGATGCAGTCATCACCGTACCAGCTTTTTTTAACCAGGCAGAGCGAAGGGCAGTCTTGCATGCTGCACAGATGGCAGGTTTAAAGGTTCTTCAGCTCATCAATGACAATACAGCCGTGGCCTTGAATTATGGTGTTTTCAGAAGGAAAGACATAGACGGCACAGCCCAGGTGACCCCAGCAGTATCTGTTGGTTTATGCCATCTGTATGGCTCAGAGTGGAGTAGTAATGCTTTACCTGTTTCATTACAGAACGTCATGTTTTATGATATGGGCTCAGGCAGCACGACGGCCACCATAGTCTCATACCAGACGGTGAAAACCAAAGAGTCTGGTACCCAGCCACAGCTACAGATCCAGGGAGTTGGGTGAGTGCAGTGATCCCCGATGAATGTGGCTGCTGATGGCTTCACTACTAGACCAAGCTATGCTTCATGTCATTGACTGTAGGTTTGATCGAAGTCTGGGGGGCTTTGAGATGGACCTGCGGCTGCAGGACCACCTGGCCAAGCTGTTCAACGACCAGAAGAAGAGTCCGAAGGACGTGAGACAGAACCACCGAGCCATGGCCAAGCTCCTTAAAGAGGCACAGAGGCTGAAGACGGTGCTGAGTGCAAATGTTGACTTCATGGCCCAGGTGAGTCCTGATGGCTGGGTGAACCCGTATTGCAAATGTTGTAACTCTGCTGACCCAAGTTTAACTGGTTGCCATGGTCCCCTCATCCTACAGGTGGAAGGCTTGATGGATGATATCGATTTCAAAGCGAAAGTGACCAGAGTGGAGTTTGAAGAACTGTGTTCTGATCTGTTTGAAAGGGTCCCTGGGCCGGTGCAGGAGGCCCTCACAGCAGCAGACATGAAGCTGGTCAGTATGTCCTTTGCTGCTTTCTTTATTTACATCACACTCAACTGCTGCTACAGGCACCTTGTTCTGTCCTGTCAGCACCAGTAGACAGGACAGTTGTTTTCTAAATTGTAAATGGTAGATACACAGTGGTTACCTTTTGTTACAGCTGTGACTGTAAGGTGTCTTTCTGTCAACAGGAAGATATTGAGCAAGTGATTTTAGTAGGGGGTGCCACTCGTGTCCCCAAGGTTCAGGAAGTGCTGCTCAAAGCTGTGGGGAAGTAAGTATAACAAAGTCTCCATAATTTCCTGAAGTTCACTGCTTCCGTGGAGGTTTCATTAGAAGGACTGAGTATGTCTGTTACAGAATGGAGCTGGGGAAAAACATCAATGCAGACGAGGCGGCGGCAATGGGAGCTGTATACCAGGCAGCTGCTCTCAGTAAAGCCTTCAAGGTCAAACCCTTCTTGATCCGAGACGCAGCCATCTTCCCCATTCAGGTCAGAGCTGCTCTGGCAGGGGTTCGACCTCCGCTTAGAGACTGGATATTCAGACAGCAGACTTTATCAAAATAGTCCCTGTATACTTTTACTGCTTCAGGTGGAGTTCAACCGGGAGGTGGAGGAAGAGGAGGGAATCAAAACCCTGAAACACAACAAGCGCATCCTGTTCCAGAGGATGGCGCCCTACCCCCAGCGGAAAGTCATCACCTTCAATCGCTACACTGATGACTTCGCCTTCAATATCAACTATGGAGACCTCAGCTTTCTAAGTCAGGAGGACCTCAGGTTTGTTTCAACACCTTCTGCGCTTGGAACCTCCAAAACTTCCAAATATTTTTGTTTTTCTCATCATGAACATGTTTGACATATGTTGATTCTTCTGCTTTATTCCTTTGGGGGTAATATTAGCTATTTCCCGTCATGGTTGTGTTTGGCAGTGTGTTCGGCTCTCTGAACCTGACAACGGTCAAGCTGTCTGGAGTGGGTCACAGCTTCCAGAAGCACGCTGATGCTGAGTCCAAGGGGATCAAAGCTCATTTCAACATGGATGAAAGTGGAGTTCTGCTGCTGGACCGGGTGAGGTCCTCCACAGTCACCAGTCTAAGTTCCAATTGGAAGCATCCTTTAAGTCAACTTTGTGTTTTTACAGGCAAAAATTCTGTAGGGCTTTTCAACTTCCTGGTTGGAAGCAGTGTGTTTTCTTCTCATTGATCTTCATTTGTGAAAGGTGAAGAAAAGGTCTCATTCAATTCATTAAAATAAATTTTAATATTCCTTCTGCAGGTGGAGTCGGTCTTTGAGACAATTGTGGAAGAAAAGGAAGAGGAATCTACTTTAACTAGTAAGCAGTGCAGCTGCAGCAGCAATAGACATGAAGCACTGGAACGGCATCAGAAACACACAACGCTGTGAAGTCACAAACATGCAAATGTTGGACGTTTACTGATTGACGTTATCTGTTCCTCTCAACAGAAACGCATGATGATTATAAAAGTTACTTTAACCAATAATCTGTCGGTTTAGCCAATAATCTGTCCTCCACCCACGTTTTTTTGACAGAGAAAACATCAAGACAATCCAGCCTTGCACTAGATGTCAATCTTTGAACTAGGGCTGAACGATATGACTGAAAAATGTATCATGATATAAGCGTTTCATATCGGTGTACATCAGTAATTGTCGATATCAATAACTATCGATGTTTTCTTCTTTAAATATCTGAAATACTGCCAAACCGGTGGCGTGACCTGCCTGTTTTATCCACAGTTTCCTCTTGTGCTGGTTTTTAAAAAAATTATTATTTAAACTGTTATGAGGCACGGTGGCAAAACCTGAAACTGCTGCTGCTGCTCGAGTTACTAGTAGGTTGTTGTTAGGATAACCAAAAGTGAGTGAGCTAGTTGATGCCACCTGCCTTAGCCGGGGCCGTGAGAGCAGCTAAAGCCTTTTCTCTGTCTACATTCCCCAGAATCCTGTATTATTCTGGATTGGAGTTCAGTGAATAATCTATTTATTGAATATTCTACCAGATGTATTATCTATTAAGATTGATCCCATGTCTATCACGATATATATTATCAATAACAATATCCAGCCCTACTGTGAACGTTATAAGAATTGTTCCAGTGAGCTAAAGGCCTACTGTTGGGTTCATTTATCAACTAAATCACATGTACAAACTGAACTGCGTTTAAACTATCGTGATGACAAATGACTTCTAATTAAAACTAAAGTTTTGCTTTTTGTCAGAACTGGGCAATACCATTTCCACGCTGTTTGGAGGAGGGTCCTCTGAGCCAACTCCAAATGTAACCGAACCCGTCCAGGTAAGTGTCCCTCAGTGATTTGGTCCACCCAAGGCGACAAACATCATAATGTGAGGCCTGGGGGTGAACATGAGTATCTGTCTCTAACCAGGAGGAAGAGGAAGTTCCTCCTGAGTCTGGGAAGGAAAGCAACGGGGCCCAGAAAAATGAGAAGGACAATGAGACTAAAAACGATTCAGGGAAAAGTTCAACAGAAGAGAAAAACGAGGAGAAACCAGAGGACACAGCCAGTAAAACAGAGACTCCGGTAAAATGAGTCACTCTCCACAGTTTTAACCAATTATCTGTAACTCTCATATTGTTGTTTGGATGTCTGCAACAGCTGTTATAAAAACTTTCTGTCGTCATTCAGCAGGAAAAAGGTGACCAGAAATTAGAAAATGCCGAGATGGAAAAAAAGACAAAAACTCAGAAAAGAACCAAGATATCCGAAGATGTCCCCATGGAACTTCTCATCAATGACATTATGGACCCCACCGCTGAGGACCTCATTTCCTCAAAAAAGAAGTAAGTGTTAAACTTCTTATTCCTACATTGCAATATTGTTGGTGCAATCAGAAAAAGCAACGCTTTGGCTCTCTCCAGGCTGCAGGACTTGACAGACAGAGATCTAGCAAAGCAGGAAAGGGAGAAGATCCTGAACAGTCTGGAAGCATTTATCTTTGAGACTCAGGTTAGTGACTGCAGCTCGATGCTGGCCGTTGCTGAAGCTTTTCTCCTGTTTGAATCAGAGCTGCATGTGCCGCCTGATGTCTGCAGGACAAGCTGTACCAGGAGGACCACCAGCAGGTGGCAACGGAGGAAGAGCAGGAGCAGATCTTGAGCAAGCTGAAGGAGGCTTCTGACTGGTTGGACGAGGAGGGCTATGGTGCCACCACCAGGCAGCTGAAGGAGAAGCTGTCTCAGCTCAAAGGGTTGTGTAAGGACGTGTTCTTCAGGGTGGCGGAGCGAAGGAAGTGGCCGGAGCTGCTGACTGACCTTGACAACACACTCAACACATCCAACTTCTTCCTCAGGTCAGTCCAACACCACTAACCTTGCCAGTCACTGTGGGTGCAATGTAACCCATAGCAACTGTAGAAGATAGAAAAGCTATTTGAAGCCGGTTTAGCAGAGACCCAAAACGCTTGAGTTCAGTTCAATGTGACTATCCACTTTATGATGTTGATGTCACAGACAAACATAAACCTCATGGAGTGAAATCCCCAGACCTCAAACTAGTAGAGAACTTATCTCTGAAGGCAAAGCCCAGAAGTGTTGAGAAATTGTAGAAAGTACTTTGATCATCCTTTGCTGGAATACTTGTTAGGGGTGGTGGTGCTTATACACTTGAACAATCACAGGAAACTAAATATTCAAGCATTTTTCACTTCTCTCAGTAAAGACTAGAGCTTGTCAATTTTGACATGACTGTTTTCCTCACATGTGCCTTGTTCTCAATGCATCCGTCTCCACAGAAATAAGAGCTGTACTTAAAGCACTATTTTGAACTCAGCTGTGTGAAAACATTTCTGTGCGGTTTTTGATTGAGCTCTCTTTGTTTCACAGGGGTGCCAAACTGATTCCAGGGGATGACCAAATATTTACAGAAGTTGAGCTAAATATGTTGGAAAAAGTTATCAATGAAACTATGGTAGGTGGTTCATGTCAATCTGTGTTGTTATTGTGACAGATTGAAGGCGTTGTGCTTCAGATCATCAGGAATTCTCATTCCTGCAGTTTTCTCTGCTGGTTTATTTCTGGAAAAGGCTGCATCAATATGAACTGTCTTGCCCCACTGTGGGTTTTGTCTCTTTTTTTGTTCAATGTATTCTATTATTGTCTTAGTTGCAAAGCTAAAACATGTGTATTCCTCTATTTAGTTCTGGTAAACTGGCCTTCATGTTTGGTATTTTTGTGCTGCAGGTTTGGAAAAACGAAACGGTGGCAGAGCAGGAGAAGCGATCTCCGCATGAGCGGCCAGTCCTGCTGTCCAGAGACATCGAGTCTAAGCTGCTCCTGCTGCAGCGGGAAATGAATTACCTGCTGAACAAAGCCAAGTTTGCAAAGCCTAAACCTAAAGCCAAGAATGAGACGAGCACCGATGCAGGCAACAAAGTCAATGCCACAACAGAAGAAAAGGTTATTCCTCCCACAGAGGAAAGCAAGAACCTAAAGACTGGTGGGTTATTAGCAGAGCAGGTCCCACTATTAGTTGTACTTGTTGTGTGTTAGACTTTATAGAGTGATTTTGTCTCACAGCAGAAAGCTTAGAAGAACAGGGGCCAGATGAATCCCCGCCCACTGAAGAGAGCACTCCACATACAGCTACTGACAGCCAATCACAACCCACAGAAGAGACCCTGAGCAAAGGTTAGTCTGTCACAATACTGGAGAGAAATCCACAATAACCAAGGTAACATGGAAAGCAAAGTAATATTCACAGGATCACAAAATAACAGAAACTTTCTGTGTATTGAATGTTTTTCTGAGCATGTGGCTGTATGTACTGTTTAGGTGTTACTCAACTTCTAAGGAAACGCATAAAGAATTCTGAAACATGACATTTCCAAGACTAGGACATGGGTCTGCAACTGTTAGAAAGAGACACTTTTGTCCAGTTTAAAACAGTTTAGAGGCACAAATGCTATGACTTTTTGAAAAACAGACGACTTAATTTCAAAAAATATCAGAATATAGAAAATGTATTTTTGAACAGCTACAAATGTTTTATTATTGTTGTCATTATTTTGAGGTTTTAAAATAAAGATTAGGGAAAAAAGATTTTTAAAAATTGCAAAAAGAGAATGGAAACATTTTTCCTATGGGATGCTGATATTTGAGGAAAATTATTTAAACAAAGCACATAGTTTCCAAACTGGCAAGAAAAATATTACTTTAATACCATTCTTTTGTGAAAACCCATTGTTGTAATTCTGTGGAAAGAAACTGCTAACACCTGCATTTGATATTATCTATATATTTAGTAACATTTGTTGATTCTTGATTATTTTTAGCTGAAGCTATTAGGAGCCATTGTGGAAGGTCCAAAGAGTCACTTAAGGCTCCGGAGCTACAGGTTGCAGACCCTTGTACTAGGACATCGATGAAGGGTAGAATGTAGCTGTTGTAGTAAAATGTTGCATATTATCAAATGGATTAGTTCCAAAAACAGAAAAAATTGCAAACAAAAGTAAATTGATAAGAGTCTATTAAAAGACTTATGAAGCAAAGAGTTCAAACTTTATAGCAAATGAACCACTAACTATAACAGGGGTGGGCAATCCTGGTTCTGGAGGGCCGGTGTCCTGCAACTCTTAGACGTCTCCCTGGTCCAACACACTTGAATCCAACAGCTGAATCTCCTCCTAAGTGCAGTCAAGTTCTCCAGAGCTCATTATTTGACTCAGGTGTGTTGAAGTAGAGACACATCTAAAGGTTGCAGGAGACTGGCCCTCCAGGCCTGGAGTTGCCCCCCCGAACTATAATAAAGTTTACAAAATCAGATCTGAGAAATTGTAAAACCAGATTTTTATGTCACAGTGATCACTGAAACAGAAAGGAGGCATTTGCAATGTAGAATACATTTAACAACATAGCTAAACCTTTAGGATTGCATGAAAAAAACCACTCATCCCCCTGGACTTAATATTTTGTAGAAAACTAAAACAGTTGTGATACAACTTGTGACAGCAGGGGGCACATTTGAGTAGGTTCTTGATTAAAGCCAAGCATTTGCCACTGGATTGTGTGCAGCAGTACTTTCTCCAGTCAGCAACAGCAGTAAGTAGTTGGTCTTGAGGGGCCTCTAAAACCAGAATTGGCATCTGACCAGCTGAGATAACTGACTGCTCTGAGTGAAAATAAGTAAATATACAACAGCAGAGTTCCTCTAAAGCTTAGTAAATCCAGGCCTAACTCTCTCCTCCTGTTTGTTCCTGTTTAGAGTCTGCAGAGAGTGCTGCACATGGAAACCATGTAGAAGATGAATTATAACAACTGGACCTGAGGCGGGAAACAAAAATCACTATTTATTATCACATTTTCAACTTTGTTTGCCTTTTTTTAATTTTTCTTTTTTTATTGCCCTGTTCAGTTCCTGGGCTGATTCTGGTTAAAGACTGGAGGATATTCCTTCCACCTCTTCTCTCCCTACCACTTTGTCCCTTCATATCTTCTGATCTCTTTGGACTTTGTGAGCATTGGACATTTTGAAGAAGTAGGTTATGAATAACTACAGCCTGAGAGACCATTGGTGCCCTGAAATACAATACAAAATATGTCAAGTTTAAAATCTAAGTCTCTGTTTTTCAAAACGGTTAAATATGTAAATCATTTTGAAATGTTTGAATGATTTAACCTTGGCTCACCAGTTGGTCTGGAATGGTTTGAAATTCCTCGGGCATCACCCACAGCAGCTACGGTTCCAATGGAGACACTGGCACTTAATAAAATAACCTTTTAATTTTGTTTTATTTGGCACAAAATTGAAAATTTTAAATCTCTAGAGTAATATTTGCAAAACAAAAAACAATAAACAGAGATGAAGCAAACTTTATATTTTAGTATATCAGCAGTAATTACCATGTTTGTTCTAAATCTGACATTTGCCGAGACCAGCTTGAATGAACAGGCCAAGTTTAAATGCATCAACAAACTGGAATAGTTGAAGCAGCGTCTCCAGACGTCTGGCAGCATTTTCACTGAATCATATGAATATTGGAGACATCGATGCCTAGTGGACTCCACATTAGCGGAGCTCAATCGGTATGCTAGCATCCGTTTTTTTGGTTCAAATTACCAGCGTAGATACGATTGAGCTTTATTAAAAGAAAAAATACTTGACCAGGTGTGGTCTGTTATGTAGCTATGAAGCTGTAAGTATTGCAAATGATTGGTCCAGTCATTTAGGTCTGCTCATCAGTCAGTCTTTCTCTTACTTAAATGTGTGAATGGTAAATATATCTGTGAAGAAGTGTCATTGGTTTTCACTGTTAAACACCCAGAGTGGGTTTTTGGTTGTTTTTATTTCTCTTTAAACTGGTTCTTGTGCTAAATCTGAGCTGTTACCAGTTGTTGTCTCATGAAATGAAAAGACCAATCTCAGCACTGTAAAACTGGTTCTGTCTCAGTCTGGTCAGAGGCAGGAGAGATGCTCATATAGAACCCACTAGAAAATAAAATTTGAGTTCTACGTTTAAAACTCCGGAGTTAGTTTCAGTTATAGACTAATCAAAACACTGACGTAACATCAGGCCCCTCCTGTAATGTTGGGAATTTAGACCGATGTGTCACATTGAGCTTCTACAGTCCCATTTTTCACTTCATGTCTGTAGTGTGTGGGTGTGTGTGTGTTCACATGGACTCACTGTTGGTGCATAATAGAAATAATGGGATCTGTTAAGATAAAGTGTCTCTCTATGAGAAGTGAAAAATTATGATCTAAAGTAGGTTGAAACAGATGTTAGAAATGATGATGTGGCAAACTAAGTAATTCAACTTGATGGTTTTATAGAACCAGTTCAGAACCTGGTTAGTGTCGGTCCTTCTTTACCACTTTAGTTCAAGAAACGCATATGTGATGCACATTGTTACCACATTGGCTTCACCAGAACAGCCTTGGAAGAGAGGGGCCTTTAGGTTTAATTTGTGGTTCTTTGGAGGGAATAAATAAAGGCAGCAAAAAGAGATGAAATGTTTGTTTCTAAAAAATAAAGTTTTTTCTTTTTAAATTATTATATTTTTTTGAGTATGAACCCATGTTTGATTTTACTTTGGAGTAACTGAAAAAGTTGACAATGTCCCTGAGTCCATAGCAACATCTGATTAGATTCAGTTCTAAGATATTTTTAAAAGCCTAGCAACTTTCTAATGCCATCTGTGGTGCAGGTGGTCAACACAGCTGTATCTGTGCTATATTTTGGGTGGAAACATATCAGACCTATTGCATATTGAATTACTTCCTTAGACCAACTCATAACTTGGTTGGGAATCCCTTTGGATATTTTTTAAGTGTACCTTTTAAACATCAGAACATTTTTGATCAGGGCAACCATATGGAAGAGTGTTCTGTTTATTGGCACATACACACCCACCTCCATCACTGTTGTTTTTTTTCCAACTGGAATAAATCCGTCATTTATTTATGAAAAAATAAATGATAGATTTAAAGGGAAAGTGGTATGAATTGCTTGAAAGTTTTCCTGAAGCTAAATGTTTTTAAACATGTAGTTCTGCTTATGGTATTTTATAGAAGAGTAGGTTAACATCCAAATCACTCAGCAAAAGGCTTGAGATCAGGAGCAGAACTCAGCACAGCCACGTGGGAACCTACCCGCCATCATGATCTCATGAGACATTTTAACTTTTAAACAAGTGGTCTACCTAGTTCCAAAATAAGTGACATAAATTCCATTCACAAGCAAATAAATGGAATTCAGACATTCTGATGGTAGTATTTTGCAGGTTGAAAGGTTTTTTGGATATTTCTAATTCTTGGATGATCAGCAAAGACTGTGGAGCTGGGAGTTTAGTAATAGTGCTGAAAATCCAGATAAAGTTATTCATGTAATGAACAACAGATGGGACCTTCCAGTTCACATCTGTCTGCAAGTCACTAAAAAATATTTACACTTCATGGTTGCCATGGCACAGTAAGACCAGATTCAGTGCAGTCTGCTATTAGCACAGATGGAGCTGTCTGAGAATCCAGCTAAAATCGTTTGATCATTCAATTCTAGGTTCCTGGAGCTGGGCTCCAGCAGAGGACACTTTTAAATATTTCAATTCAAATGTAGAACTGAAGAAAAAAGCTGTTTTAGTCTTGGTAGCTACTGTGATCTACTGGTTATAACCGTAGAGTGAATCGATACTGTAGACTCGATCAGATTTATCTTTAAAACATCTTGGTAAGACTCACTTCATTTTTAGGGTTAGTTTAGAAGAAGTAAACCATGTGAAAACTGCAGCTCCTCGCTCACAAGACCGCCCTGTGTTCCTCTCCCAATATGGCGGAGGGGTTAACGTATTGCTGCAACGAATTTACAGTCGTGCGTCGCACTGATACGTAAGGACACCGGGACAGGAGCTAGCATCAGTCACCAAGCTACGCCACATAAAGGTTGAGGCGTTGCCCCGCACCGCTCTGGGATAAACCGCCATCTGTAGCCATGTCTGGCAGAGGGAAGACCGGAGGCAAAGCCAGGGCCAAGGCCAAGTCTCGGTCCTCTCGAGCCGGGCTCCAGTTCCCGGTTGGTCGAGTCCACAGGCTGCTCCGCAAAGGGAACTACGCGGAGCGCGTCGGCGCCGGAGCCCCGGTGTATCTGGCGGCAGTGCTGGAGTATTTGACCGCCGAGATCCTGGAGCTGGCAGGCAACGCGGCGAGGGACAACAAGAAGACCCGGATCATCCCCCGCCACCTGCAACTTGCCGTGCGCAACGACGAGGAGCTTAACAAGCTGCTGGGAGGCGTGACCATCGCTCAAGGGGGGGTCCTGCCCAACATCCAGGCTGTCCTCCTCCCGAAGAAAACCGAGAAACCGGCCAAGAGCAAGTGAAGAAAGCCGCTGTAGTGGAGCTACCGCTTTTATATCACTGTCTTTCTAACTCGAGGCGGCGCTTCGGTTTCTGCTGTTTTCTATAATAAACTGCTTCATGCTTGAGATGCTGGAAACAAACCTTTCTTTCTTTAGAAGCAGTCCTGAACGGTGATTTTTGAACAGCTCTGATGTAAGCTCATTTTTTGTGTATTGTTTTTTTGTGGTGCTTTCATTAAAGGGTGTTTGAACTGCTTTATTTTTTGGCTGTTTTTATCTTACGGGTATTTACAGAATGAGGCAGCGGGCTCCCATAAATCCATAGCCGGTGCTCTCTTCCTTTTTTCCACCTTGACACATTTCCAGAAGCCTTGTCAGTTCTGCCATTTCATCTGTATGCCTCTCAGGTTGTGTTTCAATATAAAAAACATAAGTGCCAACTGTATCATACTGACCACTTATGTTTATAAATATTTCAATTGTTCTTTCAAAACAATTATAAGGTATCTGATTGTTCTAAAGTAGCAGACCAATATAAATGCACAGAGCTTGGAGTATGGCACTCTGCAAATATACTTGTCTAAACTTTTCATATTTAGCATAGCTATTTTATGAAGATCACACATCACCATAATTTACAATAATAAACAGTAAAATCTGACTACTTCGTGTAGTGCCATTAAACACATTTATATTTACATGAAGGTTTTACCCTTTTGTCTCCAAATCCATCCAGCCAGGATATTTATCACTGCAGAGGCTGCTGGTACATCTCCATCAGAAACTGAGACAACCAGCTGACATCCCAGCAAGGGACAATGTTGAATTTTGATGTTTCTGATTTAGCATTATTATAGTAACTGTATATTACTGTAAATTGAATTACAGTAAATTAACGATAAAATAACAGTAACTGTTAGACAAGACATTTTATTGTTATTTTACAGTTCATGTTATTAACCTGATGTTATGATTCTGCTCTGCGCTGTTTCCCTCCTCAGCTCTCACTGCTGCAATCAGGTTCATACCATCCACCTGCTCACCAGCAGTTACATTCAGCCTCAGACAGGCAGACAGTGTCAGATACACTGCCTGGCCAAAAAAAAGTCGCCACCTGGATTTAACTAAGCAAATAGGTACAAGCCTCCTATTGGATAAGTACTGCATATGCGATTATCTTTCAGCTGGCAACAAGTTATTTAACCCCAGCTGATGTAATGAGTAACTCCTCTTTTCTTAAACAACCATGGCAAAAGACACATCCTGTGGTCGTGGAAAAGACGTTAGTCTGTTTAAGAAGGGTCAAATCATTGGCATGCATCAAGCAGAGAAAACATCTAAGGAGATTACAGAAACTACTAGAATTGGGTTAAGAACTGTCCAACGCATCATTAAAAACTGGAAGGATGGTGGGGAACCATCGTCTTCCAGGAAGAAATGTGGTCGGAAAGAAATCCTGAATGATCGTGATCGGCGATTACTTAAACGTTTGGTCAAATCAAATCGGAGAAAAACAACATCAGAACTCAGGAGTAATTGTGAACGCAAAAGCATTTCCACACGCACAATGCGAAGGGAACTCAAGGGGTTGGGATTGAACAGCTGTGTAGCCGTAAGAAAACCTCTAATCAGTAAGGCTAACCAGAAAAAAAGGCTTCAGTTTGCTAGGGAGCATAAAGATTGGACTCTGGAGGAATGGAAGAGGGTCATGTGGTCTGATGAGTCCAGATTTACCCTGTTCCAGAGTGATGGGCGCATCAGGGTAAGAAGAGAGGCAGGTGAAGTGATGCACCCATCATGCCTAGTGCCTACTGTACAAGCCTGTGGGGGCAGTGCTATGATCTGGGGTTGCTGCAGTTGGTCAGGTCTAGGTTCAGCAACATTGTCTGCCCAAAGAATGAGGTCAGCTGACTACCTGAATATACTGAATGACCAGGTTATTCCATCAATGGATTTTGTCTTCCCAAATGGAACGGGCATATTCCAAGACGACAATGCCAGGATTCATCGGGCTCACATTGTGAAAGAGTGGTTCAGGGAGCATGAGACATCTTTTTCACACATGGATTGGCCACCACAGAGTCCAGACCTTAACCCCATTGAGAATCTTTGGGATGTGCTGGAGAAGGCTTAGCGCAGTGGTCAGACTCTCCCATCATCAATACAAGATCTTGGTGAAAGATTAATGCAACACTGGATGGAAATAAATCTTGTGACACTGCAGAAGCTTATTGAAACAATGCCACAGCGAATGCGGGCTGTAATCAAAGCTAAAGGCGGTCCAACAAAATATTAGAGAGTGTGACCATTTTTTGGTGGCGACCTTTTTTTTGGCCAGGCAGTGTATTTTGAAAGCCCTTTGGTGTGAGTAGATATCCAGCGTTACCTCCTTTCCTGACCATGATCTTGACCACGTTTTGCCTCTCGGATTTCTCTGCCCTGCCCAGCCCATGTCGGACACGCTACTGGTTTCTGTTTCCCCCAGATAAGTTTATCTGCCTGTCTGATTCTGAACTTGCCTTGGTTTTTGACATCTGAGCTCATTTTTTCCCTGAGTTTATTTCCCCTGCGATCAATACCCCTGGAGGCGATTTGTCATCACAGCTTCCCTGAAGAACCAAGGACCTACCTGAGCTTCCTACAACTTTCTGAGAAGTTTAGTGGCTTTCCCGTTTGAGCATTCCACACCTGTTGACACTAACCTGTTTCTCCATTCTCAGTGGTTCCTAGTCCGGCTGCTGGTCGTCCCATACCCCCATTCTCAATAAACCATTCATTGCTTCCATTTGTGTGCTGGCTGAAATTTCGGGTCTTCTGTAGTGTTGCACCTGAACAGTATATTACTGTATATTTAATAACGGTAAACTGTTTTTATTGTAATTTTATAGAATGTGCATATCTGTTTACAAAATATAATAAAATCTGCATATTCCCATAAATCCTTTAAAATTTACAACAACAATACAGATTCACTAAATATTTTTTTTTGTTCATAGAACACAAGGGTAAATTTCTTAATGTTAGGTTTTAGTGAAATGACAATCTCAGTTGCTGAATAAAAATGGTCATCAATAACAAAGTTGAGGTACAATAGCAGCAACAATATGTTAAAGTGTCATGGCAGCGCTAAAGGGGTAATACAGAAGGAAAACGGCTGCGATAACACAGATTCAACAGTATAAGAGAATGTGCTCCAGTTTTGACTACAATCTGTTACAGTTCAGTTTTGTGAGTGCTCTTGCTATAGAGCAGGGGTCTCAAACTCCAGTCCTCGAGGGCCGCTGTCCTGCAACTTTTAGATGTGCCTCTGCTGCACCACACCTGAATAGAATAATTAGGTCATTAGCAAGGCTCTGGAGAACTGATCTACACAAGGAGGAGGTAATTAAGCCATTTCATTCCAGGGTTTTGGAATGAAATGGCTAAAAACTGCAGGACAGCGGCCCTCAAGGACTGGAGTTTGAGAACCCTGCTATAGAGGATCTTCGTGGGAGAGTTCTGGCAGACTGGCACACCTGCAGCTGATTCCAGCAATCGACTGCTGGACTCTTAAGAAGCGGAGGAGCAGTCATTCATCGTTTGATGGTCCCACTTTTTGGTCAGAGCCAAACCTCAAGTTCATGTTCCTGTTTTTGAGTCATCAAATTAATCCTGTTTTGCCGTCTCTCAGATCCTGATGAGCTGTTTGGCTCAAGCCAGGAACCACATCCAGCCAAGATCGCATCTGCAACTGCTCCTTGCCCATCAGGACACCACAGTCTGCCGCTCTTCCCCCGTTACCATCTCAGAGCCTCAGCACTTTCCTGGATCCTTGCCTCTTCCTCAGCGTCCATCTTTGTCTAAGGCAGTAAGCCTTTCCCTCCATTCCTCCCATCCCTCAACCCCTGTCACTACTAACTTCTCCCTTCTCCAAGCAGAACCTGAGCCGCCCAGCCTTTCCCGATTCCCAGAGGGCAAATCTGAAAAATATCATTGTCAAGATTTACTGTTAATAAATCATCACTGAATCAATAATCCTCTGGCTTTATGTGTGAACCTACATGTGGGTAAAGAAACTCAAATCCAACATGACAAAGTCTTTTGCAAATGCAATGACAAGGAAAAGGAAATAGAGAAAGTGAGAGATAACACACAAATTGCTTGACTGCAGTATTTGATTGGCATCCTCTACACAAATGTAAAGCAAAAAAAGAGAAGCTGCACAACATCACTAGCAAAGAATAAAAATGGAGCTGAATCAGCAATTGAGTTATTTGAATTTGTAGGTACAGCACAAGAATTAGTACTTTCAGTACTGTAACCACCTTTTGCGCTTAAATTGCACCAATAGTACAGCCTACTTTTAACCAAAAGTAAAATGATTCTGTGTCTTCTTTCTAGTGTTTGCTCACATGCACACGGTTGCATGCTTACATAACTATAACATATAAAACTGGTAAGTCACACCAACAAAACTGATTAAGACAGGTCAACTCCCATTAGAGAAGGACTGTGCAGAATGAGAAGCTAAAAGCAGAGATCATGCTATTATCTTTGCTTCACTTGGTATCACCCCTAAGGTGAGCTAAGTGGACCCCAGTGCTGGATGGAGAATGTCACTCTGTATCTGTTCCATTTGTATGACTCTTCTGACTTCCAACATTTGATCACTTTCAGCATTAAACCCTGTTTTATACTTAAAATCTCATTATTTCTCAAGGTAATGACACGGAGGGGTTTTGGTCAGGTCCTGAAATTGGTAAACGGACCTGGGTGGTGCACAGAGGGGGAAATGGGTGAACTACAACACCAATGAACTGAAAAAAGTAAGACCGTAATACCATAATAGTCATATAAATATAAAAGCAGCAGTGTTTTCCATTTTTTGGTTGCTCCTTTGAAGGGTCAACGCTGCAGATCATCTGCTTCCATCGCAACCTGTCCCATCATTAAACTACATTGTTACACCAACCAGTTGGTTGATGTAGTGAAGAAAGACATGTAGTTACATGTCTTTCTTCACTACATCAATGCATCTTCTCCAAGGTCTTTCTCTTTTACCTGTCAGCTCTATCTTCAATATTCTTTGTCCACTATCACTCTTGTCCAAACCATCTCAACCTGGCCTCTCTGTAGCTTAATCTCTAAACTGCCCCACCTTCACAGTTCCTATTTATTTTTTTTATTCCAATTTCTAACCTTGTCCATCTTATCACTTCCCACAAAAATAATTATTTTTGACAATCTATTTAGACTTTCCTTTGTGTTTGTAAAAGAAAACTGATTTAGACTCTAAAGAACATCATCTATATGGTATCAATAATAAATAGCTGTCTATTAAAAGCAGACATGTTTACAACTTGCAAAATTTGAGGTGAAAAAGCAACATGGTTTCCACGTAACTTTAAGATAATCTGTTTCATATTTACTGTCCTCTGTATCTCAGAACAACTCAGCAGAGGGCAGACATTTCATTTATTTTACTTCACACACTGATATTGTTGTTCATGGTGTTGCTACCTTGTTGCATGTTGCATAAGGACCATGCAGCATAGGCCCCTTGAAACAGAAGCTAATTAATCCAGGTAGTGGAATTAGCCACATTACTGACATTACTCCAAGCTGACAGTGATGTGCCATTCTGAATGCAAGTGTGTGTGAATGGAATCATTTGGCCTGTTGTGCCGTAAGTGATAAATAATACTAAACAAATTAAACTTAAAGGTAATTCATCAAACTGGAAGACGGTTGTCCCTGGAGATGGGGGAAAATCAGTCCACTTCAGTTTGATTATTTAGCATCTATTAACAATAGATGTCGTCTCAAGACAAGTTACAGGAAAACTCTCTTTTAATGTCCAATGTTGTCTTACTTACTGACCAAGAAATCATTTACAGCCAGATTCCAGAGATTTTATTTTTAATAGAATAAACTCTATTTATAAAGAATTCTATGAAGTCATTACTGATGAGAGCTGCGGAATTGGATGGCTCAACCATGACTCTGTTTAAGTTTGGTAGCTGTACTGAAGAGTAACCTAGGATTGTTCTTATTTTCCTCTTTCAATGATGATAAATTTGCTGTTCTAGCTCAGCAAAGGGTCTTTTTTTATAGCAGCAGACTTTATTTCCAGGTCCAGGAGAACTCTTCTAGATGTGTAAAGCTCTTTTTCCTTCCGATTTTCTAGTATTGTGCTTTGATATACATAGTTTTTAATTAAAGCAGGGAGTCCAATGCCTAGTTACTTTCTTTTTCAAGAGGGCTACATTGTCTAATGCAACATGCAATGAGGAAGTAACATTATGTAGTTTGTGAAAGACCAGAAATGAGATGGCTGCCCTCTACTGTGGTTTTCTATGATACAGAGGAAAGTAAAAATGGAAAAGATTCATTTAAAGTTGTAACAGCATTGTCGGAAAATGTCATTTTGCCTCAGGACCAGAGTAGATTAAACTCAAAGGTCATTTTAAAAATAGTCAAACAGGAAAAGGTTCCATTATTCACACTTTATATGATATGTCAGCACAAAGTCCAGACTATGAAAAGAGGAGTGAATGGGTCTGTGGACATTTTGAGCAAAGCCAAATAAACCTTAGCTAGCATTAAAGACTAGGTACATTTAGGTTATCTCTTTAAGTGTTAATGTGGATGACAAAATCCCCCATTACAATAACTTTATCAGTATTTAACACTAAGTCAGCAAAGAAATCTGATAATTGGTCTACAATTTAAAAGTAAGGGCCTGGTGTATGACTACAAACAGAAGTGGTTTTAGTGGTCATGTAGCTATTAAATGGCCCAATAAATATGACTGAAAGATGGTGGTTGCTCTTCATCCTCATCCAGTATTTCGAGGAATGTGAACATTAAAATAATAAGGTCCCAGCAAGTCAATCTGACTATCACTAATTAGGTCATTCACTTGAAAAGAGAGATTGTCTATTAAAGAAATCACACATAATTTTTTTTTTGTTTGTTCATTTGGAGTGGTATTTAATTGTATAAGATTTGCATGATTTGCTGTTTTTAGATTATTTTTGTATCTATTTGAGGTAAAATCTCTGCCTTGCAGGGATAATAATAGAAAATGGAACTACATTAACTTAATGTCCAGGGTATACCCTGCCTCTCTCCCCATGGAGACAGGCACCAGTCTCCCTGCAGTCCTGCAAGGATAAGCGAGTGTAAGCAATGGATGGATGTCCATTAGATGAATGTCTATAATCTTTACTTAGCAAAGTGTTCGGCACACATTCCCACCTAATGAAGGTTTTTTTTTTTTAATTGCTACCAAACTGAAGGCAGTTATTGTCTGAATCGATCTTCTACCATCTTATTATTACAGTGCAAATTGGGTTCTCCCTCAATAGGTTTACCCCAGATTTAAGAATAATAAGTTAAATAAGGTAATAGTTTGCTAGTTGACTGACAAAAGACAAAGTTGTCAAAGTAAGTAAAATAAACGACAATGTATTTCTGTCACAGATCTATACAACAAAATCTAGATATTATCTAGCTACAAAATAAAAACTATGTATGATTCCTGAACTATTGACCTGGACTTTTCATCTTAGAATCACATGAAAATGTCTTGAAATAAAAAGTCAGGGGAAACCACAGTTGTGTGATGTCATGGAAGGTCCCTGTGTGAAGTACATATAGAGCGAGTGCAGAGGAAGCGCAGTAAAGTGGAAGAACGAAAGAGTGAAGATGAAGCTCCAGCTTATTGTCTTCTTGGTGCTTGTACAAGGTGAGTTTACTTTCAATACTTTTTCACCGCTAAAGTTAGTCCTGAAAATTATTTGTTCAATCTATTTCTTTTTGGTACTTGTGAGAGAAATCTTCAGTAAACTTATATATTTGGATTTGTGATTAAATGGTTTTTGGTTTCACTTTTGCTTATTTTAAGGCAATCAGTATGGTCACTTATGTGACACTATTTTCTTATAAAATGTCCTTATTAGAGAACATACAGAAGCTGCTTTGACTATACAGAACCGACCTGTGCTTGCAGAACAGGAACACATCTGTACTTCTTCAAAACAAATACTCTCCTGTAGAGAAACTGAGTGCACAAACAGTTTAGGTACAGCTTGAAAAATATTAGGACAAGTTTAAACTATACAATTGTGCACATACAAATATTGTGTTGGCATTAACAAATTGTTTTAATTATTTACATTGTATTTAAGTTTATTAAAAAAGTTGTCAGTTGATTCACAGGCAAGATGAAGCACAAAACGATCATTAAGACGTAATCAAACATTAGATATTTATCAAATTTAAACTCCGTATAAGAACTCAGTTCAAGTTTCCTGGAAAAAGGTCAGTAGATATCTAGGCCAGAAGTCGTGACATACTAATTTAAAGAATTAGACTCTAAAAATAAAATGAATCATTCCTTGATGCTGTTTAGGTTGAAGAAATGTTCTATGAAGATTTGTTAATGTTTCAAATGATTCAGTAGATGGTCCAGTTGTGACTGCTGGCTTGAGTAGGGAGATAAATCGCAAGATTGCTAACAAAGCAACAATCTGTCTAAAAAATGAACCACAAGGCAAGCCTACAAAGCAAGAATACAATTAGCCCAAATACAGTGCATTGAGGTATCTCACTAGTAAGATATGTTTTGCAAAATGGAAAGAAAATAATACATTTGTCATGTATGACTGGATTCATTCAAGAGCTGTACCTTTAGTTGACTCCAATCAAATTAACACTCCTTAGCAACAAATAAAACTGAAAATTAACCACAGGTAATAAATTAAAAACTGCTTATGTCAACAATCTAAAGATCTTGTCTTAAAGCTCAAATGTGTCAAACACATTAACAAGTTGATTTATTGTTAGATTGTGTCTTTCTTTTATTAGCAGTTGTATAATTGTCTGATCTATGTATTTCTATTCGACTAAAAACATGAACTGCTTTTTTTTTTTGCCTTGCATGAGAATTGATAATGAACCTGAAATATTACAAAGAGAAACAAGGTCTTGATAGCCTTTGAAGCCCACTGTCCTGAGTAACGGTGTCAGTATGCCCCCACAAACTTATTTTCCAGATGTGTGTTTCAGCCTGTAAGAAAGAAAAAAACACTCAAGGCCCCCTTCAGCAGCCTACATCGAATCTATATTTTCTCTCACACCCGCCCCACTTTCTCTCTCAGCTAAGAGAATTGACCACATTACTTCCTGTCACAGCAGAAAAGCAACAGGGGGGCTGCTTGTTTGTAATGTTTCTTTTAAGGTCACACCACCTCCACACACACATAAGCAGAGGCAGAGCAATGACAAACAGGGGAACAGATGAGTCAAGGTGTGAGAAGTAGATTTAGCTATGGACAGCTGTGAGTAGGAAAGATTATTTTGTTCCACACTTTTATTGAAATTGTTCCAGTGGATAGGTGTATGTTGTTTCTGCTGGTTCAAACTTCTCTGTCAGAAGTGCTGTAGCCACAGTTACAAGTTTAGACTTTCAAGGAACTCATACTTCTCCTTTATTTTGTCACAGTTTCACTTGCAGAAAAGATGCAAAATGTGACTGCACTTAAGGGCTCCACTGTGGATCTACGCTGTCCTATTAGCAAATCTGATAAAGGCATCGTTGAATGGAGGGACCCAGACAACAATATTATGTTCTTCAACGATATTTCAGGTGAATATTGTACGTAGTATGTGTTAGTGAAACATTTTAGAAAATGACAATATGTCACAATGATGACTAAGAGGCATGGAACTGTTGTTTTTTTTTCTAGCAATAAAGGACAAACGATACAGCATCACCAAGCTGACCAACTCACAGTTCTCCATCAGTATCACCAATGTCACCTTTACAGATGGGGGTGTTTACACATGCACACAATATAAACCCAAACTGTCAGTGAAGACAGTGAGGGTGACAGTATTGGGTGAGTAAAATAAAGTAATCAAATAACAAAATATTTCTTGCAGCCACCTTTTAATCCACATTTGTACAATAGCGTTTGAATTAATGGTTTTTTTGTTGTTGTTTTGTTTTGTTTTTCCATTTATTTAAAGATCTTCCAAGAATGTCAGTGACGAGGGAAGGAGAGAAGTCTGCTGTAAAATGCACCGCTAAGGGAAACAACCAACCTCCCAAGATCACTTGGAAACTTAAAAATGAACCTGAATTTCAATGTATGTTGAAAAAGAAAAATGCAAACTTCAATATGAAAAAGTATCTTTGAATTGAGATTTAAAAAGGAACAAAGATAGAAGGAAAAGCACATGACAAAGTATAATAAACAAGAGGAGTTGATGGAGTTTTTGTAATCTGCCAGGAAAATGTCTCTAAGGGGACAATGATAAAGTGATACTGATACTGATCTTTACCCACAATATTGGGAACAGATGACTGGAGTTAAATAAATATTTTCTGTTGTAAGGTATTTCCTCTGCTCAGTGGCTGTTGTTAATGAACACTGTTTTTTTCCTCACAGTTCAAGGAACTACATATGAAGAACCCAAAACTTTTGCCACAGCAGCAATCTTATATGTTTATCCTGAGAATAGCAGAGTCACTGTGAAGTGCCTTGTTCACCACCCAGATCTGCATGCAGGGCCTTTGATGCAGTTTGTGAAAGTTGGAAAACAGAGTGAGTTCCTGACATCTCTTGCTATCTTTGTCAATTATCTCCAGGCAGTGAAAATATTCCCCCTGACAGGAGGTTTTATTGAAACCTGTTTACAGGAAAGTACTTCTCCAATAAATTGGAATATTTGTGGAACAGTGAAAGTGTGGTTGTATCGTCATAAAACAAAAAACCCAAAAGGTTTTTTCCCATCAGTTGCTCCGTCTCACTGGCTTAAGTTCTGAACTTCTGACCAAAATAACAGACCAAAATCATTTCCTCTTTCTGTGCACCCTAAATAGTTTGGTTTCCTCTATTAAGTTGGACAACATACGTCATTTGAAAATTGTCCAGATGACAACGCACATCTTCCTCTTACTTGTTTCTGATCTTTGTGATGTAAATGTTTTTTTTCTCTCACAGAAACAAAACTTGTCCTTGAATCCACCTCCAGTCCTTCCACAGCACAGCCTCAGAGTTCTGTGAGGGCGCTGAGGACAACTTCAAGATCCTTTATAAGCAATAACCCAGCAGTCCGCTTTTCAACCACAAACACAAATGGTCCCTCAGTAGAGTGGTCATCTGCGCCCAATGAGATGCTTACTGCCAGTGACCCCAAGACTTTCACCGTGACCCCTGCAGGACCTTCTGTGGAGCCAGCTACATCTGTTCACTTACATTTCAACACCACTGGTAGGTGAAATTGCTGTCATTATAGAGCTTTCATACTGCAAGTGCTCTGAATAATATTTCCACTACTTATGAGTATTAGAGCAGAGAGACAAAGAGGAAATAGTAACAGCAGAAAAAGAAACCGGACCTCAGAAGCTACTGCAGATAACGTGTTAATATATTAACACAAGTTTCATATCAGTAGAGATGAATTTCCACTCATGCAATGAGAGTGTGCTTTTATGCTCTTTAATAGTGAAGTTGAGTTGTTCAAGTTTTACCCAGAAAAACTCCTCAAAACAAACAGAAGACCCATAAACTCAGACGTTTATAGTGTTTTGTGATAAGTCAGTGCTCTTTTGTGCTACCAGTAGCCACTGGCTTTCTAGCCAGCAAAGATGGGTTTAGTGTTCTTTGACAGCCCTCACCCAATTGGGTACCAGTGCTTACTCCTGTGAGTTCGCTGCTGATGGATAGAATCCAACTATTTGTCTCCATTCACTGTGAAAAAAGAAAGAAAGACAATGTCATTAAGGAAATACTTTAAATAATGGATAGAGCGAAGCCTGCTAGTAGCTAGCATTTATTGACTCAGCCAAACAGAGCATTGGTTTCCAGACCAGAACCAGTGAAAGCAGGTTGAGATACCACTAACCCTAAGCAAACGATATCATGGGAGCTGGTGTAGTATGTTTTTTAACCTGTTTCTGATCGTACATGAAATTTAACGACCCACATCCTGAGTGTTTTTCTGTCTGTCTGAATTTACGTAAATACTGTCTGGTGTGCTTTGCTAAGCTCAATTAATCTAAATTTTATCAAATGGTTCTTAAAAAGAAACTTTGTACATGAAGGTCAATAGAGGAAAAGAGGGCTAAATGGTGCATGTACAACACGTGGTGGGTTTTTGAGATGGAAAGGACAGATATCTCTCTTTTCTAATGCAGACTGTCATCTAACCTCAGCTGTGGGTTGTGATATCACACAATCTGTTTCCGATGAGGAGAGCTCAGAGTGTGTGGTTAGCACTGTTAGTGCAGATCTTCTCAGTGTAATGGTGGAACACTGAGTTTCAGCATAGGGTTTGTGTGCTAATTTGATACCTGCACATGTTCATCCTTTTTTTTCTAATATCTTTAATATAACCCCATATACCGAACAAAGTCTGTTTGCATTCTATAACTGCAATAAGTTAATTTGAACGTCAATGTTGAACCATTTATATGCTTGCTTACAGTACTATCTACAGAGGACTCGCTCAACTCTACAACACCAGACCTAATTTGGAATGACACCACCTCTGAAACAACGAACACTACAGGTACCTGCGTCATCTTAGTACTTAGCGTAAAAGATGAGTTGAGGAAAATGCGTTTGCTGACATCTAGTGGTGAAACCAGATATTCTCATTTAACACACTGTGGCTGCATTAGCTAAATTATTCATTCTCACTTTACATTATTTAGTCTTTCAGTATGCCACACAGAAACATACAACCATACACACGCTCTACATAAGATATGCCATCTATGGAAAGTGGAAGATGTATTAAAATTGAAAGGAGGAACAACTAATCTGCCACTAACTAAATGTGTCTTATGTCTTTAAAGGTGATTTACAAGAGGACATAAACCTGTATAATACTACAAAGACAAACATGACAGGTAAACACCAGATGCTGTTAAATGTAGGGTCTTGACATGGCTGAATCATTGGTGGGCCTTTAGTGAGCTGTGCTATATCTTTTTCCTAGACCCTGATAAGAGAACAGAAAGGAAACAAAGCTCTTCCTTATTAGTACTTCTGGTGACATGCCTCATATTTGCCCTTCTGGTTGTGGTTATTTTCTTTGCTATCAAGCTGAGGAGAGCACACATTGCCTGGAAGAAAGGTGAGCAGGCTAAGTTCTTATTTTCTGTGCAGAAACACACCAACATCAGATTTCTGCTGGAGTTGCTTTAAATGCTGTGAACATAGTATATAATAGTGCTTTCATTTGAATGTGCTTATCATTCACAAACATCTTACAGTTTTCATTGTTACAGAGAATGAAGACTGCGACCCATCAGAAACTAGCAGTAAGTCAAAATCAAGCCAAGAAGAAAAGAACTCCCAAGGGCAAAGGCGAAGAGGTATGGCAGTGAATTGTGATTCCTTTCATTTTGTAGTCAAACTTAGACAGCAGAGATCATAATCTCATTCGTCAAATAGAGTTGGAACCCAAACACTGAATATTTTATTATTTTAGAAATGAGGGCTGATTTTTTTTCTGAAAATGACACTGAATCCCATTTGAAGAAGATGACTGGCGTAGGGATGATGTGCAGCAGAAACAATCTGTTTACTTGCCAGCCAGGAAATATTTTAAACATAATTCATGCCCACATTTAGCTATATGGAGAGAAAATGAGTCAGACATTTAGATTATACTGTTCTTGTAAGTTTATATTATATTTCTTATTCCTTACAGTTACTGTTTCCACTCTCTCTTATAAGCATGGTTTTGAGTTTGTCTTTGTTTTTAATTTTAAAAAAGTCCCTCATTGTAAAATTCTCTGTTTATTTCACAGGACTCTTCAACACGGTATTTGCACAGTATGTTGTTGAGGATCCAGCAGCAATAACTTCAGTAACAAACCCAAATGCAATGACTCGAAAAGAAAGCGCCACCATAGAGCAGACCTCTCAAAGTCAGACGCAAGCCGCAGTCAGAAGCAACATAAAGGAGACTTCACTTTAATAACTTCAGACGACGGAACCTCGTGGTCAAGTTTGTCATCAAATGATGAACCTGACCAGTAAAGTCAGATTCCCTGACTTTACTAAACCTGTAATTGTGTTTCCAGAGTCAAGAGTCTACAAGGAGCAGCACAATAAAAGGAGGCATTACCTACCTTTGCACTCAGAAACTTTACTATTATAGTTATGAACCATCCTGGGATAGTCATTAAAAGATTATAAACTACTGATATGCATGTGTGTTAACCTCAAATACTCAAATGCAAACAGTTTTGGTGTGTTGTTTGTGAATGCAATATATAAAAATGCCAAAATCTGAAAATTACAACAAATCATGATACAGTACAAAGACAGTTTGTTGTTAAAAGTCATGTATTTATTAGGAAATTGTCCTTTCTTAGATTTGAAATGTTTTTTAGATTTTTAACTAAAGACCAACTGTCATACCATGGAAAATAGATATTTTTCTTTCCTATGCAATATGTGAAAATGAAGTGAAGCGGAGGAGTCTGCTGGTGTTTATGTCTAATAACTACACAACTGCACGTGTTCTTGATAAAATGCTTGTTTACACTGTTTACATGGAAAAGAATGTATTTTTTTTTTACACAGAAATGTAAATATATGTATGCATTTTGTACCAATAAATATTATTTTGCTACAAAATATTGTATGAGAGAGGATGAGTATCAATATGGATAAATTATATTGATCAGTTTTTATCATCCTTATTAATTAGGTGAATAACTAACTACAGACGGTTCCCTATGAAACAGACTTTCTGAGTCTCATCAAGGCAATAATGAACAACTGGAAGGTTACAAACACTTGAACCAAACAATAAGCATGGCACGTTGTGAATAAGTAGAAAAATTAACAATATAAAAGGAAAGACATGTTTTCACTCAGCTGTTTTCATCTAAATATTAGATTAAAACAAAAAGATGTACTTTAATAATGTGGTTAAACTCGTTATCAGCATCAGCACAATCCTTGTAAAAGTATGCGCTTCAGCCAATGACCTTTTATTTTAATAAAGGATGCCATGCTCACGCACGTGTTCTCTCAAAGTGATTATGAAAGACTTCAGTCGAAAGAACAGGAAGTGATGAGCATCGTCATTAGCGTCATCAGATATCACCAATGTCATTGGTGCTGTAACAACGACTGGACACTGATTGGCCGGTATGCCGGTGATATATAACGTTCTGAGAAGCAGAACGTTCCTTATCCTTCACATCCCAGAGAGGTCTCACGTCTGTCGCTGGTTCCATTCCATCCTAGCACATTCTGTCAACCCCGGCCGAACGATTTGGTAAGATTCTTTTTGTTACTCGTTTTGTTAGCAAGTCGATCTTCTTGTTTGGGGGTGTGATTACTGCTTTTGTTAACGTTTTATTTTATACCTACAGCTCTAAAATAAGACGTAATTGAGCTCCTATCAAATTTAATATTGTTAATTATTTAAGCCTGGGTGAAAGATAACTCTAAAATTAAACGGTTTATATGCCAGGATTATGAATATACGTTTGTGTTAGTCAGCAGCGTGTTCTCACTGCGGTAGGGGGAGGGGCTTCTGGAACATTCTCGAATGTTCTCTAATGGCGGTTAAGCTTCCTGCAGTCTTTCCGGGTATTTGTTCCTGGGGTGAAGAGATATATTATATAATTGTCTGTATTCCTACATATGTATATTTGAAATATGTACTTGTTGTTCATTATTATGTAGACTTTCAGTGTTTATTTATTTTTTTTGTTATTCCCTCTCTCAGTAAACATGTCTAAGGGACCAGCAGTTGGAATCGATCTTGGAACCACCTATTCCTGTGTTGGTGTGTTCCAGCATGGCAAAGTTGAAATCATTGCCAATGACCAAGGCAACAGGACCACACCCAGCTATGTGGCTTTCACAGATACAGAGAGGCTGATTGGAGATGCAGCCAAGAATCAGGTTGCCATGAACCCTACCAATACAGTTTTTGGTATGAAAGTCTATTTCAATTCTACATTTCCCATTTTGCCAGTTTTCATGACTGATTATGCTGAAAGTACATTTGAACAAATTTCACTCAAGTGGTTCATCTTTAAGGTGCAGATTCCTGCTATTTACATTTTCTACTTCCCAGGAAGGCGAGGCTGATCCCTTACTCTGGTTACATTCTTGGCTCTTTGTCTTTACAGATGCCAAACGATTGATTGGCCGGAGGTTTGACGATGCCGTTGTACAGTCAGACATGAAGCACTGGCCATTTACTGTAATCAATGACAGCAGCCGCCCCAAGGTTCAGGTTGAATACAAGGGTGAAACTAAATCCTTCTACCCAGAGGAAATCTCCTCCATGGTGTTGACAAAGATGAAGGAAATTGCTGAGGCCTACCTTGGAAAAGTAAGGCTCAATTTTTATTTTTTATATATATTTTTCCTGATTTTATAAATTAAATGTTAACGACTGTCTTTATTCTTTCAGACTGTCAACAATGCTGTGATCACAGTACCTGCTTACTTCAATGACTCCCAGCGTCAGGCCACGAAGGATGCTGGCACCATCTCTGGCCTCAATGTTTTGCGTATAATCAATGAACCGACTGCAGCTGCTATCGCCTATGGGCTGGACAAGAAGGTAGGCAGAAATCAGTTTCACACTTTAACTTGAGACTGAATCACTGCAGTTCACTAATAATTAGCCTTGTTGCCTGCTGAACTTTTAGGTTGGTTCAGAGAGGAACGTGCTCATCTTTGATCTCGGTGGTGGCACTTTTGATGTTTCCATCTTGACCATCGAGGATGGTATCTTTGAAGTGAAATCCACTGCTGGAGATACTCATCTTGGTGGGGAAGACTTTGACAACCGTATGGTTAACCACTTCATTGCTGAGTTCAAACGCAAGTACAAGAAGGACATCAGCGACAACAAGAGGGCAGTCCGCCGTCTGCGTACTGCTTGTGAGCGGGCAAAGCGCACCCTGTCTTCCAGCACCCAGGCCAGCATTGAGATCGACTCTCTGTATGAGGGAGTTGACTTCTACACCTCTATCACCAGAGCTCGTTTTGAGGAGCTCAATGCTGATCTCTTCCGTGGAACCCTTGACCCCGTGGAGAAGTCTCTCCGTGATGCCAAGATGGATAAAGGCCAGATCCATGACATTGTCTTGGTAGGCGGCTCTACCCGTATCCCCAAGATCCAGAAGCTGCTTCAGGATTTCTTCAACGGAAAAGAGCTAAACAAGAGCATCAACCCAGATGAAGCTGTGGCTTACGGAGCTGGTAAGAATACAATCAGGTCATTTACCATGGTGATCCTCAGTCCAGTGTGCTAACAGATTTGGGATGTTCCTTTCGTCTCTACAGCTGTCCAGGCTGCCATTCTGTCTGGAGACAAGTCTGAGAACGTACAGGACCTGCTCCTTCTGGATGTTACTCCTCTGTCCCTGGGTATCGAGACGGCTGGAGGTGTCATGACTGTCCTGATTAAACGCAACACCACTATTCCAACAAAGCAGACCCAGACCTTCACCACATACTCTGACAACCAGCCTGGTGTGCTTATCCAGGTCAGGATGCTCTGGTCATCTTCTCCTAAGGAGCTTGGCCTGACTTTGCCATGTTAAGGTGAACATGTCAATCTTATTCTCTTAAATGGGTCTCAACAGGTCTATGAGGGAGAGCGTGCTATGACAAAGGACAACAACCTTCTGGGGAAGTTTGAATTGACAGGAATTCCTCCTGCTCCTCGTGGTGTTCCACAGATTGAGGTGACTTTCGATATTGATGCTAATGGTATCATGAATGTCTCTGCTGTCGACAAAAGCACTGGCAAGGAGAACAAGATCACCATCACAAACGACAAAGGTAAATTTTGGGCTGATCTTCCAAACGTTTCTTGGCAGTTTCTTAATGCCCTCTGCTTTCAGGTCGCCTCAGTAAGGAGGACATCGAGCGCATGGTTCAGGAAGCAGAGAAATACAAGGCAGAGGATGATGTGCAGCGCGACAAGGTGTCTGCAAAGAACGGCCTGGAGTCTTATGCTTTCAACATGAAGTCAACTGTGGAGGATGAGAAGCTTGCTGGAAAGATCAGTGACGATGACAAGCAGAAGATCTTGGATAAGTGCAACGAAGTTATCAGCTGGCTAGATAAGAACCAGGTAAATGGGGGGGAGGGAAACCTTCTGTTGAGCACTCCTAAACTACCCTAATTCCTAATTTCATTTTTATTTCAGACTGCCGAAAAGGATGAGTATGAACACCAACAGAAGGAGCTGGAGAAGGTGTGCAACCCTATCATCACAAAGCTGTACCAGAGTGCTGGTGGGATGCCAGAAGGCATGCCTGGTGGCTTCCCAGGAGCAGGCGGTGCTGCTCCCGGTGGCGGATCCTCTGGCCCAACCATCGAGGAGGTCGACTAAACATTCCATCCCCTCAAACCTACCTCCTGGGATGTAAAGATCGAAGCCCTCTTACAGCAGAAGTTGCCACAAGCTTAAGAGTGTATTGAATAGGTCCATAACTGCATTGACACATGGGGGGTGGGGGGAAAAATAAAAAAACTTGTCTGCATAGCAAACACTGATTTGACATGTCTTGTTTTATAGAGTGTCACTTCCTTAAAAATAAAATTTGCAACTGTTGACTCTTGTTTGGTTTAATTAATTCTCTGCAAATAATTTAGCACTCTGCTACATTGGGGAAAAATGAAATAAAACAGGAAGAGCTTATAAATATGTGAAATTATGATTCTACATGGTGCTTAAACTGAATTCAATGCTAGCTACCTTTTTACTACACATTAAAAATGCTATAGGGTTGGGATAAAAAAATGGCTTATTAAATTTTTTTTTTTTGTTACTAAACCTGTTTGGTACAAACATGTAATATTGTGTACATTTGGTTTCATCTGTACTGATGAGGATTCTTGACTGGATTCAAGTTCCATGTGATCCAACTGCCTGTAGGGGGCGCTCTTGCCTTTTCATACTCAGGTTCTCAACTGTACATCAAACTCAGAAAAATGTGAGTTAAATATCCAAGTGTTTTAAAAAGTTTGTTCTAAGATTTGGTGTCCTGTTTACAGCAAAATCCTTGTCCCACTGTGGGGAAATGTGTGTATCAGCAGTGGTACTGATCAGGTATGCAGGTCCATACAGTGTTCAAATTTAAACTGGCCTAATTTTTAAATATGTCCTATAATTGCAGCACTGGCACCTAACAGGACAAGTGTACATTTTCAGGAATGTACAGAATTCTTCAGTACCTTGGGTTCTGGTGTTTGGCACCTTAAGTGTCACTAATAGATAGAAAGCCCAAAATACTGAACAGCTAAACCTTGGCCAGAGCAATGAACACCAGCTAGTTTGAACTGAATTCATGCAATCTTTGTAAAGGGGTTTGTTTCCAGATGAACAGTATCTAAGTTAATATTAAATTATGTGGTAAAGACAAAACTGATTACATCAGATTTGGATTAGCACCTTTCTTTAAGAAGTGACTTGTTGATGACTTTAGCCATATTTAGAGGCTACTGAGGCGATTGGTTCATCAAAAGCTCGTCCATGACCTGACACTCCTACCGCTGATCAAAATGTCTGCCACTTCAAACTAGCTCACAAATATGAGTCGAGTGAAGAGATCTGTAAATATTTGGGGTTAAGCCAACTAACAGCATCAAAGCTATCAATTCAGTTTCGTTTAATTCAAATCAGGTTATTTATTTGGTACCAAATGACAAAAAATGGCCATTTATAAATGATCCACCCATACTCCAAATGATTAGACAGTACAATTGGTTGGTAACAAAACTTTGTATAAAGCTAAGGGATTTCAACTGTAACTACCAATATTAACATTAATTCAAATATTTGTTTTACAGGACACATGATCAGAATGAAGATTGTGTTTGTGTTTTTCAGCCATTACATTTGTTTTTAAAGTCACAAGTCCAGAATATCAAGGCTGCTTACTGCTATTTTGAATATCGTAAATGTTCTCTGTATCATGGAGTTAGAAAGAGCACATTTGCAAGTTAGATTTTAGATGAATGAAAACAGAATATCCTACAGCTGTTGCCTGAGTCAGTTGGCAAATCTTTTACTCGACGGTTACACCATATGGCCAGTAGGTGGGAGTATTTTTATTATGATTGAGAGTGAGAATATTACTAAAGCAAATGTAGCAACAATAAAATTCATGAAAGCCAAAGAGGCGTGTCCGGTAATTTGGACTCCAGTATCGATGCCTTTTTTTTAGTTTAGTTTATTAGTTATTTAATGAACCAGTTAAAGCTGAAATACAAGCAGAATGACAAGATTAGTTAATGTTCTGGTTTTGAAAGAATATGTAATGTCTACTTCATTCAATTTAATGAGAACAGATGTGCAACAAGAAGAAAGAATTACTGGTAAAACCGAACCTTTACATTAAAGTTACAAATGTCTTCTATCTGCATTGATGTGTTACTATTCCTTTGTTTTTTGTAGCACACAAAGATATTATTACTTTTGCTGTTATTGTTATTAACATATATTTAGTGAGAATGACCTTTGAGATGTAAGATATTTAGGTTCAACGTAATGCATCTCATTCTGGTTTGTTGTTGACTCATTTTTCTTCAGACCCTAATGGTCTTTCATCCCTGAATTAAGAAGCTTATTCTCAACTTTTTTGTCATTAACTCAAAAGTAATTACTTAGTGTAAGTGAAAGTTAACTTTTAAAGTATATTGTTTTAGATGAATATTGCCTTCATTCTTTCCATCAAAAGATTCATTTGCTTCAGTGAGACAGCAGACACGATTCTCTTCCCATCAGAGTTCTCTGTATGGCCTATTCAAGACAAGTACGCCTTCTCAAACAATGGCACTACATAGTTTTTCAATCTATTGGGGATCCCTCACCCCTGCCAGAAAAAAAAATCTGTTTAAGCAACTGTATTCTGTTGCTACACTATCATTCAAACCTATCTCACTAGAAATGTTGCAGTAGGACCGTAGAGTATGAACACTTTTTCGTTTCCCATTCATTGTTGGTCTTGATATTTTCCTAGCTTTGTATTTAGGCACGTTCATCTTTGTAAGAAATAATAGGCTGTGGTGCTTTGCCAGTGTTGGGGGTATCACACCTAGCTGCATGTTGTCCATAATGCATTCTCCTACTTGTTTGAGGCTGAGTCATTAGAGAAACATCCCTTACCCTTTTAGCCTCATTGGAGTGAAGGGCCCTACACCACAGCAACTCTACCCCTAACGCACAACAACATGGCAGGAGAATTAGGCTCCCCTCGTCAGCACAGTAAGCACAACAAAGAGGCTCTCTGCTATTTATTTTAATGAGATCTTTTCATCGCCATCAGAAAGAGCATTTTAGTCTGCAATTTTCAAGCCATTTCATAAGCTGAAAATTGCCATTTGTGAACCATTCCCTCGCTAGTAGCTCTCAAATACTCTCTCATTAGTGAGCCTGAGGTGAAAATAGAAAAAAATTATCTGTAAATACAGGCTCATAATCCCCTTCATGTGTTTCAATTTCAGAAGTCTTTGCTCTTTGTTCGAGCACATCATTATTTTAATAATGGTTTAATGCCCCTTGTTCCTTTGACCTTCCCCTCTAGACCTATGTGGCATTCAGCTCTATGGAAAAGTTCATTTGGACTTAAAATGTCGTTAAAATGTCAATTACCAACAACAAACTATGCTTAGTGTAGTCATGGACAAACTGAAATGTCCTCTTGAATACAACTCAGACTGCTGGACCAGTGGCAGAAAACAGAGGTTGGAGGGAAGACAAAAAGAATCTTATTACATTCAAATATCTAAGTAGCAGCAAGGCTCTACTTTCAAAATTCACTGATTGTCAAGCAAGTGTATGCAGATCTACAAAGTTAGATAGCTATGGCAATATGCTGGTCTGTAGCATCTAGGTATGCAATAACTCAATGTCATGGTGGAAAAACATCAGCAATAACTTTAGAGTACGGTACTAATTGTTGCTGGACAACAGTCTGGGAAAGAGTTAAGGGACCATTTCTAAACTTTATAGTTTTACTGACAAAAATATAATAATGTGGGAATCTCACAAGTCCTCTCTAGGATTGTAATTAAGTCTAAAATCCAAATACAAGATGACCAGTTTATTATTCTCATGATTATTTATGTCAAACACGAAAAACAAGACCAAAGAAGATAGATGTACTTTTTTCACTTCCATAGACCTTTATAATTGTCATAACATAATAATATTGCAATGGCTCAATTATAGCAACAGTTTTACAGTAGTAAGCACACCTTCTTTATCATATGCACTTTCTGAAATTATTTACAGGGTTTATTGGTTTCTGAAACTGCTTCCTTTGATTTCAGCTACAAAAACAAAAGACAAACTTGTAGTATGCTGACTGCTTCAGTGAAATCCAAAGATTTCAGAACCTTACTAATTCTTCAAAAGCCATTTAGTCAGTAGTACAGCTGGAAGTAAAATGGTGGCTGGGGCACAAAGTCGGTGCAGGGTTAAGACATGTGACCCATGTACAGGGGCCTCAGTCCTTGAAGAGACTGTCACAGGTTCAAGTCCCAGCCCCTTCATCTTCACCCTTTTCTCACAATCCGCTTTATTAGCTAACAAATTAAGGTCTCTAAAGCCAAAAAATCTTTTAAAATAAAAATAAAAAATAAAAGTAGACTGCAGATACAAGTCACAAACTGGCATCAATTTCAATTCAGCTTGCCAGGCAAGAAGACAAACTCTTTAATGTGTACATGCAGTGCCTGTTTTTTATGTTGCTGAAATCACCTAGGATGTTTAAGTGTAATTTACTAATTTAACTACAGTTACAATTCAGTTTGTGGACTTGGTTTACTTTGAAAAGGGAAGCAGTGATGGTGAAAAGGTAACAAAGAATATCTAAGCTGTGCATATCCAAAACTGTAACCCCAGAAGCAAATGAAAAACAAGAGGGAGACTTATTTAAAGCATCAATATTATATAAAATTCATAGAGTAATATATGGGTGGAAAAGGGAAAATGAGAGATATAAAAACAAGATTGAGTAAAAAAACCAAAAACACTATGATGTAACAATACACTAGCATGGTCTCCATGTGGAAACACTTGCACTTATACAACGTCACCTTCCTAAAATATAGGACTATGTAATGTTTTTTTTTGGTTGTTGACAAAAGCGATTTTGGCAACAAAGAAAGGAAACTACTTCCTTTTTGCAAAAAAGATAGATGAAACAGAAAAAAAAATACACTTTTGACAAAACATAATTTAGGCCAATATTTTAAGGGTCTTTGTCCACAATTGGAAAAAGATGTGTATCTTTCTTAAAAGCTCTGTGAGAACTATAGTTAGATTATATTTCTGTTTCCACATTCCCATAAACAGCAGTATTACACTGTTGCCTTTTTTAGACACGTTGCAGTTATATAAAACAGACACCAGGAGCTGCACTATCAATGTCAATCCAGCTTGCAAAAACAAGCTATTGTTACTATAAGATTTGTTACAGATTAGATATTCAACAGGCTTCTAAATTTTACCATGACAAAATATCAATTATCAATTAAATACTAAATCTTAAACACAGTATAAAACCATAGTCTCTTATGTAGTGAATTTGTATAATTGGCTACATTGTTTCCAGATGCATTACAGGTCAATCTATAAAATATTCAGAGTGAAGGACTAAATACAACCCAGACTAAATTTCAATTTGAACTTTTTAACTATCTGTATTCACTTATGAGTAAGAGCTGAAGGGTCTATATTTACATTAAAATCTGGTTCTAAATTGAAGGAACCATTAAAGTGCAGCCATTCGTCAGGCAGAGTGCAAGTCTAAATTGCTTCCTGCTGACTTTCTTTCCCCCTTTGCATCCACAGTCAGTCTGCTCATTTAGTCATATTTCTTGTGTTCCTACAGTTTATAGATTTTGTTGTTGTCTCAGACGATTGCCTCTAAAATATTTCTATGTATGACCGACCTAGACTGGAAAATTAGCCTGGCCAAAGAGCCTAGCTGTTCTTCTCTGCATTCTCTTCCACTATATAAAAAAAGCCATGTCTGGTTATGCAGTGCCTATTAGGAGTTGATGTGTACAACAAGAACATCAGAGACGCGTGGTTACCAATGGGCTCTTAGCTGTCCCTGCACCTGGCACAGTGGCATAATTGGTCAGGATGGGCTACATGGCCCATTTGTGGGGCCACAGTATTGTTTGTTGGATATAATACCCCCAGCCTTGTTCACCCATCTGAGCCCCAGCACTCCACAATGTCTCATATCATCACCATTTACATAGTCAAGAGCCGTTAGCCGTCTGCAGTGGTAAACAGAGCCAGAGCCTTTTTCTCTCTTTAACTCGTGTTTTTTTCATCTTCCCTCTGAATTTGCCCGTCAGCTCACAATTGCCTTATCTACCCAAAGGCATGTCTTATTTAGTGGAGCACCTAGGGAATAAAAATAGGAGCAGTCATTTGGGTGTAGCCTATTCTAGTCTGTTCTAAGCATATTCTTTCATTGGAATAGTCTTTTAATTGGCTGTGTTATAAGTAGCCGTGAATGGATCAAAATTAATCTGAATTAGTCATATTGAGTTTGTTGCTGTAGTGTAATTAGTTCATGCAATACTGTAAGTTTATTCAGAACAAATGTGATTTTTCTTGAGGTTTTTTCTTTTATGATTTGCTAATCAGTAGTATCTATATATTTCCCACAGTAAGTGCTTTGTACTAAATATAGCGTATTAATACAATAGTGGAGCATCTAGCTATTTAGGTGATATGTAAATACAGAATATCAATGTTTTAGGGTCAAATCTGAGCTCATCCTGTGGATTAAGAGTTGTAATACACATTGGTGTAAAAAAATAAAGATATAACGGGATCTAAAAATGATCCATCTTACTTGAACCCATGTTTTTCCTCTTTTTTCCCCCAGTGTGCATCAGAATCTTTCTGAATAAGACCACAGTGTTAAATGTACAAATAGCACCAGTTTTCTAAATCAGTAGGGGTCTAGAGAAGCTTACTGTTAGACCTTTGTAAGGCACCCCATTTAGTCTTTGACGAGAGTTTCAATTCGAAGGCAACTTGTGACAATTAGACGTGTCATTAAATGTACACAATTTTCTAATGCTACAAATGTTTAGCCCAGCTAAGTGGGAGAGTAGCAGTAGAAATGATTGGCTTCCGGAGCCTGGGCCTCCTTTGATATAAGACAGAAGTAGCAGATCAATCTTCTGCTATTGCACTCGGCCCTCAGAGTCCCTTCTTCTCTTGCAGGCCCTTACTTCAAAGCCAGGGGAACATAATGTACAATCTTTTAATAGCTTTAGACCAAAGCTCTTGGAAGCTCTCCGACACTGTATACCCTGCCTCAGTCTAAACACCTAATCAAGATTACCTGAGCTGGCCACAATAGCAGCTAAATGCAATTCAAGATCCACAGTTCCTTTGAAGTCTTCATTGCAAAAAGCAGATGTTTTCTGGGTACAGGAGGTAATACAGCTAGCTGCAATTGGCAGACTTTGTTGTGATATCCTCCTGCAGAAAAGCAATTATTGGCCTATTTTAGTAGAGAAGATATTACACAACTTACAGTGCTCATAATGCTTTCCGTACTGGACAACTTCTTCCAGCTGATTGAGATTTTTGTAATGGCTGTTAAACAACAGTGGTCTGGATAATAGTTCAAGTGAGAGGAATGTTTGTGTATTTGTTGTGTGAGGACGTTTGTATTCAGCTAACTTGTATTCTAGTCAGATCTACGTGGCTCTGATCTACTTTGCACTGAAGAAGTATACCTCGCTACACTAATGTTTTTGCTTTTTTCTCCCATTTAATATTTCAGATGATAACCAAATTTTAATATTAGACAAAGACAACCTGAATAACCCCCACCACCATTGTTGATTTAAGAATTTATGAATTGTGGAGAACAAAATTTTTCAACAGATTTTGCAGTCAAATTCAGATCTGATTACTAACACACTTGTAGTGCCAATTAATTCCTTTAGCAGAACTTGTCTGACAACATATGTATGTCAAAAAGCAATATATTTTGGTCTTATCTAAAGAAAATTTAGGAACCAATGACAGTGTAATGGCAAATGATGTCTATTAATCTTTAAAACGTTACATTATTCACGAAGGGCTAGGGACACCAATGAACTGCAATGAGAGTCATTATCCACATAGAGAGAGAAAACAGGTAACTATGTTGAACCTCCCTAGGTGTGACAGGCCTTCCAGAATGACTTCAGGAGTTCATAAACAACTCATCCAGGAGGTAACAACAAAACCTAGATTGACATCTAAAGCAGGTCTCTTTCACCTAAGTCAAGATCAGGGTCCATAAACCTTTCATGAAAGGTGTCTACCATGACATATGGTGTAAAATTAACACATGATTTCAGAAAAAGTTTTGTAACAACAGTCCAGCACGATGTAAGGCTCCTTTGATGCTTCAGGATTAGCTGAAATTGATTTCAGGATTTTCTCTCTCCTTGAAAATCCAGAAGGATAATACTTTGTCATAAGTTTGTGACCTTAAACTCAAATGCACACCAGCTAAAAATTAAAATAGAGGTTTTGGGGTTAAATGGTCAAAGTCCAGACTTGAATTCAATTGTGATGCTGTGAATCACTCCTTTTTTGTACAAGATGTAGCATTACAGTATTTCCAACACTTAAGATGCTTTTGTATTCATAGATGTTAAGAATGTAATATGTAATGGTGTCATTTTATTGTTTCAGTAGAAGTAAAAATAAATCTTTTAAAAAAAAATTTCATTAGACTAGAAATTACGTAAATATGAAAAACAAATTTCATGTCTGACATTTTTAGTGTGAGTAACATCTTAACTCTGGCTTCTTGCCAAACAGAGCATTCACATTGACCTTCACCTTTTCAGTCTCAGAGAATTAGTGACATTGAGTGAAAAAGTCTTCAGTCTGTCAATGCCATCGATCTACTCAGATGGTCCGTTGCCACTGAGGGGAGCCTTAAAGTTGACTAAATGATTTTCATTACACTGTTAACAGACCATTTTCATTTCTCTGCTGTAAACGGAAACATCAGCAACAACTGAAAGGGTAAATTGATGTAATCTGATGTAGTGGAAAAAGGCAGACATGGGTGGAAGTGCTTCAGTATTGATACTTCTCAAGTGGTGCTGGTTTTAATGCGTTGCAGAGTTTCGATGATAAAAAACATAAAATATGTTTGTGTTTGTTCTTTTCTTCATCTGGAAGTTGATTTTTCTCTGTATATGTTTTAAGTTGTGTGTTCAGCTTTAAGAGGATTATAACCTTACATAGCCTTGAGTCCAGGAACAGCTGCTTTGAACACACACTGACTGCTTTTTCTTTGTTGTGTTTTGCTTAGTTGCTGAAAGTGTCCAAATGATGCAAATCCAGTTTCTATCGAAGGGTTGTGCATATGGAAGCCTAATCTCAGCTGTATCAGTGCTACCAGACTGTTGCCAAAATAGAGATGCTATCCCCATGCATTCAATTACCTTCTTGGAATGTGGAGGTAATCACTGATAGAATTGTAGTAGTGGTGCTTGCCAGATGCTATTTAAATAAATAAAAGGTGGTGTTGGGAATGAAAATGGAATGACTGGAAAAAACATTATTACCTTGAGCTCTTGAGCAGCTCTCTTAATGTTGCCAACAGGAGCAGAATAAATATTTTCTCTCTGAAATGGGCAAAGATGGTTCTTTCTAAATCAGTCACATTAGATGCATAAGAAACACACTCACAGTCCCCCAGCTAAATAATTTGGTCAGATCATGCAAAGAAGCACCTCAGCCCTTCTTACCCTTGGGAAAGAATTGTGCCTCTTAGTACAGAGATTATCTTGGTTTATTTATTTTATTGTGGTCTAAATGGCTGATTAAGAGCAGAAGCCCGATCCTCTACATCCCCATTTTTGTAGGACTCCAACCAACTACTCCTTAACAATCTTGCATGTCTTTCTGATAAATTGAGGCACAGAACTACTCTACATGTTTCTGAAAATATGTTTAATATGTTTAACAATTTATCTGTATCAGCTGTTATAAAAAACAGCAGATGAACCCAAATGTTCTAATTCTGCATTTATTTTTGGCTATGCTGGGTTTTGGTTTTGGACTGTGTGTGCGTGCGTGTGTGTTTGGGTGTGCATGCTCCACATATCCTGTTGTTTCAGACACTTTATGGGCAGCTGGTTGTCTTTATGTGCCAGGGCAGTTTTGGATTAGAAGGATTTGTTGACCATATATAGCCGTTTCTGTCTAGAAGTTTATGTTATTGTCCTACTTACTGAAACTGTGAGGGACCAGGCTCAAACGAGGACAAAAAAGTGTTCAAAGTAGAAAAAGTTTCAATTTAATTGTTCCACAAAAAGTTAACAAAGCATAAAGATTTAATCAGCAGCACCTCAAACAAAAGAATAAGTGTAAGTAAACCATTCAGACAGATATTAACTAAAGTGTGCACCCATCAGAAAATATATGTCTAAATGAAATAACTAAATAACTAAATTAAATAACTTAACAGACTATAAGCTATAACTAATATAAAAACAAAATAATACCAACAAGATGTGGTGGTGGTATGAGCATGCACCACAGAAACCCATTTTGTTTTGATTTTCATGTTGTTGGCTCGTCCTGCATATCGCATCAATTTGTGTGCATGTTTTATTTTTTAAGCATTAAGAAATTTTAAGGATTTTAGATATGCTTAGATCTTCTTTAGCAGGAAAGCTTAAGCATTGTAGAATTTGTTTGTGAACAAAGTTAAAATAGGGAAAGATGGACCTTTGTCTTTGGGAGGAAAGTCGAAACAGTGAGAACCTGATCTTGATCTGATTGATCTTATTTCCTAAATAAGATTAATCAGGATTTGTTTTGTCTGTATGCCTTTGTTCAATATGAAGCTTTTCTTTGCCTCATTCTGTTGGCTCTTGAGGAGTGTCGGCATTAGTTGGAAGACGCAGAACATTCAGTGCTGGTATGGGTTGACCATAAAAACCTGTCTTCCCTCCAGTTAGACTTAGACTTAGACTGACTTTATTGTCATTTTGCATGCACAGGGTGTGTACAGAACGAAATTTCGTTGCATACGGCTCAGGACAGTGTTTTGAGGTTCCAATGTTGTGAGGTTAGTCCAGAATAAAATAAAATACAGTATAAAATATGAATATAAATATGAATATAAAATATAAAGTGCAGGACTGACAGTAAAATAAAAGTTATTTAGCTCTGTACATGTGCAAGGTATGAAGTGGAGACCAGATTTTGAGTGCAGTCCAGTTAAGAGTTCAGCAGTCTGATAGCAAGTGGGAAAAAGCTGTTTCAGAACCTGGTGGACCTGCACCGGATGCTGCGGAACCTCTTTCCAGAGGGCAGCAGGGAGAACAGTCCATGGTGGGGGTGTGAGGGGTCACTGACGATGTTTTGGCCTCGGGACACGCAGCGCTGGGATGAAATGTCCTGGATGGAGGGAAGGGAGGCCCCGATGATCCTCTCCGCTGTCCGCACCACTCTCCTCACGTTCTTCCAGTCAGAGGCGCTGCAGCCTCCACACCACGCAGAGAGGCAGCTGGTCAGAATGCTCTCTATGGTGCTTCTGTAGAACGTCTTGAGGATGGGCGGGGGCAGGTGTGCTCTTCTCATCCTCCGCAGGAAGTACAAGCGTTTCTGTGCCCTCTTGACCAGAGACGTGGTGTTCACAGTCCAGGTGAGGTCGTTTGTGATGTGCACCCCCAGGAATTTGGTGCTGCTGACCACCTCCACAGCCGAGCTGTTGATGAGCAGTGGAGCGTGGCTGGGCCGGTTCTTCCTGAAGTCGACGATCATCTCCTTCGTCTTATCTTCAGGATCAGGCTGTTGTCTCTGCACCAGTCCACCAGCTGCTCCATCTCCTCTCTGTAGTCCAGGTCGTTGTCGTCTCTGATGAGGCCCACCACCGTTGTGTCGTCCGCGAACTTCACGATGTGGTTGGTGGCGAACCGGGGGACGCAGTTGTGTGTCATCAGAGTGAACAGCAGAGGGCTCAGGACGCAGCCCTGAGGGGAGCCTGTGCTGAGGGTGATGACGTCGGAGGTGTGTTGTCCGATCCGGACTGACTGAGGTCTGTCGGTGAGGAAGTCTAGCAGCCAGTTGTGCAGGGGGGTGCCGAAGCCCAGGTGTCCCAGTTTTTCTGCCAGATGCTGTGGGATGATTGTGTTGAACGCTGAGCTGAAGTCCAGGAACAACATCCGCACATGAGTGTTCTTCTCCTCCAGGTGAGCCGGGCTCAGGTGTAGGGCGGAGGAGATGGCGTCATCAGTGGAGCAGTTTCGGCGGTAGGCAAACTGGAACGGGTCGAATGTGGGGGGGAGTCTGGAGACGATGTGTTCTTTTACCAGCCTTTTAAAGCACTTCATCATGATGGGAGTCAGTGCCACAGGCCAGTTCATCAAATGCCTCCATTTTTGCCACTCCAGTTGGTCCCTGTTTTTTCTCCTGTTTTAACCTCTCTATTTCTTACAATCTTGGCTCTAAGAATGTCAAATCAGATGTCCTGTCCTGTCAGTTTTCCCTTGACCACACTGACAAATCCCCTTCAACCATTCTTCCTCCCAATTATCATCAGATCTCTGACTTAGGAGATGGAAGACATTGTCAAACAAACTCAAAAGTCAGAGCCAGAACCTCACACCAGCCCTAACAACCACAACTATGTCCCCACTTCAGTCAGGTTTTGTCTCATCTATTGGTTTTGCATGGCAAAGTTCTCATGTCATCCTGAATCAGTCACACTATTTCCCTCATCACAAGCATGTTTTAGTGGTCCAGCATTCATGAAGACATTAGACAGTACCAGTGTTGTATAGTAACGAAGTAAAAATACTTTACTACTTTACTTAAGTATATTTTGGAGTACTTCATACTTTCCTGGAGTATGAAAATTTTTGATGACTTTCACTTTTACTTCACTATATTTCCGAACTTAATTGCGTACTTTTACTCCGATACATTTTCAATGTGTGGTTTAGTTACTCGTTACAAAAAAGCGAGAGAGAGAAACAAAGTGTTTTGACCCCACCTACTGATTAGCAAGTAGCAAGCAGGCTACCGAACAAAGTCCGTAGCCTACTTGTCTGGGCTTGTTCATCACCTCCAATAGAATACACCTGTTTAGCTTCTCCCATTAAACACAAAGCAAGTCTCGCAATCAGCAGCAGCCACATGGAGGAGGAGACGGAGACCACAACGACTGCAACTACGTCGGACACGGCTCCAGGGGAACCACCAGCTGGTGATGAGAGCCCATGGCCTTATTTAAACACAATATACTCTTTCGTGGGTGTTAAAGATTCGTCGTACCGCATGCAGTTTATGTTATTCCTGCCCGAAGATGTGGAAATTCTATCTTACAAAAACTCCCCGTCCAACTTGAAGAAACACATCGAGGTAACGTCTTATGAAATGGTTATAATCCTCCTGTTTCAGTAACTATAGCTTGGTCACTAGACACTACTGTATTGTGAAACGTTGACCATAAATGAACTTTGTTTGGCATTGTTTCAGTTCCATACATGGTGTATTTAGCTTAGGCCTAATGTTGACTGTAGCAGGCTACCTAGACTCCTCTGTTCAAGGGGGGACAGAAGCCATAGCGATAGCAATTTAGACTAAATTTAACGAATATAGGAAAGGCATGCAAGTTCAAAACCAGGTTTACAGATGCCAATAAGCTGCATTTCCCTCCCAATTCTTTTTTTCTTTTGCATAATGACCAGTTGTGTGCACCACCTACTGACTGTAGCATTGACTGATTCACTGATTTGTGAAGTAGAGTAATCATAACAGCTCTTTTTCTTCATGTTAGCCGCATTTTCTGTACAATTAATTTTTCTCATTTTCAGCACTGATCTTACTTGAAGGGAAAACTTAAGGCTTACAAAAACTTTGTATTTTCTGTCCTGGAGGGTTTACTAAGAAACTGGTTCAGTTGTAAAGCAGGTTAAGTTAACCTTGTGCTATAGGTAAAGCACCTAATTTTCTTAACTAAATGATGCCTGCAGGTATATCTATTAGCAGGTTTAATTTTGCCTGCACTTGGTTGGGTACATTATTTTAAGTGTATTTGACAAGTTTACCAAAATATAAAAAATGTCATTCAAACTGCATTTGCTTTGTTTTACTTTTTACTTGTACTTTTCATTACATTACTTGAGTACATCCATTTTTACAGTAATTTCCATACTTAAGTACAAGAAGTTTCAGATACTTTAAGACTTTTACTCAAGTAACATTTCAGTCAGTGACTTCGACTTTTACCAAAGTCATATTTTGGAGAGGTACTTGTACTTTTACTTGACTCTGAGATTTCAGTACTTTATACAACACTGGACAGTACATCCAAATCTGTTCCACCTGTGGGAGAAACAAGACCGATAAACCTCCCGCCGGTTTGCTTCAGTCACCTTTGAGTCTCTCCAGATCTTGGCCTTACATTGCTATAGACTTTAGGTCATACCTTTGGAGACCCCATCTCCAAAGATTTCCACCATCATTGATCATGCTTTAAAAATTTCCTCTCAGATGAATGCGCCCATATCCTTTCAGTCCACCCAACTCCTCATCAAACACGTTTTCCGTCTGCTTGGCATACCTCATGAGATCCTCTCAGACTGTAGTCCACAATTTTCTTCTCGGGTTTGGGAATCTTTTTGCACTGCTTTAAATGCCAAACTGTGACTCATTTCTGGCTTTCACCCAAAGTCCAATGGCCAAACTGAACGTTGTGTGAGCGACAACCACACATCTGTGCCAAATGGTGTCCAACCCACACTTGGAGAAACTTTGACTGTGTTCTGAGAAGGTAGACATTGTTTTGGTTCTGTCTGCTCTACAAAGGACATGGTGAGTCAATTAAAGGAATACACAAAAAGCTACTTCTACCACCCAATGGAATACCACCCCCACCCAGAATCTGACACAGCTTGTTATGATCCCTCTTTGACTATTCTGAGATACTGAACTATGAGGCAGATGAGCTAGTTTTGCATTTTGATCATTTCAGCAGACATGTTGAATGAAGAGGTCAGCAAGGGTAAAAACTCAATATTCCAGAGTAAAAATGTTTTTGCAAAAGATTTTTTTCTTTTGCTCTTAGAAATTTTTTTTTCTAAGAGCAAAATGTGTAGACAGAAGTTTTGGATCCTTTCTACACATTTTGTTTCTGTCCAGAGAAGAGTAAATATCCTGAAGGAAACAGAGCACTCAGAAAATTGGTTATTATTAATTGGTGAAGCAGTTGAGTAATGTCTACAAAAAAAAAGGACATGTCCGTAAAGATATAAGAGAGGTTACACAAATAACTGGTCCTTTGAAATCCTAAATCCTCTTTTCAGCTGTCTCCGTATGGGGACTTCTTAATCCAGTCAGAGTTCTGGTCACTGAGGGCACAAAGCATCAAGTTAATTGTCTAGCTCCCAAAAATGCCTAATCACTATAAGATAATCAGTATATAAATCTACAAGTTGCAGAGTTTGAAAAGCCACTTGAAGTTGTGTTAGAAAATGAAGTGATTAGGAAAGATGGAACAGCGAAGCCTGGGGCCACAAAAGATTACAGATTTGCATTTAATGATTTAGAATTACTTGTTGCCCTGGTTTAGCTGAGCTGTTCAGGTGGGTCCTCACAAGAAAGTGACTCAGCAATGTTGCTATTAGTTAGCGTTAACAACGTTCTTAATTCAAAGTGGTTTTATGTCAGTACTGAAACAACCTTTAATCTCCTACAACAGACACAACACAAGTAAAGAGGGTGTGTTCTATGTTTAAACCTTTAGGCTAATTTTCTGGTGAAAGCTTCTGGTAGAAAAAGAGAAAATAATTGATCTAGAAAAACAATTCTAAAAGTATGGCTCTCTTCTTGGTGTTAGAGGCCTTTCATAGCCTCTCATTCATCAACCTTAACCTCTCATGTTTCCCACCCTGCTAGCATCGTGTCTGACAAGATTATGGGCTCAGTTTGAAAAGCAATCTGCTTGTGGTGCCTAAGAATAAAAGCAGATGAGGATGACTTGATGGAGAGGGGAAAGCTTTGAAAGAAAGGCATCCCATTGTGCCAATTTCCAATGCCTGATGGAAACTACAATCCTCCCTCTGAAGAGCATCCAGTTCAGTCTAGAGTGATTAGCTCCCCTTTGTCTGGGACAACTTGGTTAATTCGTGCACCCATCTATCTAGAATCTTACACACAGACAAAAGCACATACACACTGTGGTGCTCATATTATTCACTCAGTGTGTTCCAATGTAGCTATTTGCTCAGATGTTGTGTCATAAAATTGTGAATTTTGTAACTATGTACAAAGCATTGGACCTAGTATGAACACACGCTAAAGCCACATCAACAGAACATTAGCTGGATAACAGAAGAAATGTTGCACCACTTTGTGGTTTGTGAGAGCAGAGAGGTCCTGCTTAGAGAGTCAGGCAGCTGCTGGGAGGAATGACTTGGACTCTGGGGCTTTTTACTCAGGGTATAGCTGACTGAAACTGGGAGACAAGGCCTACAGGTCCAGCATGTGAACCTGCCTGTGTGAGAGCGAGGGCACAGAATGAGTGGAAGCAGCATGACATGAGCAAAGCAAAAGAGGCAAGGGATATTTCTGTAGTGACATTTTACACATGAAATGTTGCTAAACAAAAAACAATAGACTAATGAAGTCTTTTCCCAAATTTTCATTTTCATTTAGGTTTGCACTTTGACTGGGCCCTTCAAGCACATTAATATACTTTAATATAAACCACTATATTATTGTTGTATGTTGAGTGTTGGTGTCCTGATGGAAGGTGAACATCTGCCTTATTCTCGAGTTATTCATCCTTTATTTAGCTGTGTTCATCTTCCCATCAGCTCTGATCAGCTGCCCTGCCCTCTACTGAAGGGAAGCATGCCCTCAGTCATGTTTCACACAGCATGGTGGTTTTCTGTCCCACATAATGTTTTTGCACATTCTTCAACCTGAATGTTGTAATCCTTTCTTCAAATAATTCCTTTTTTTTCTTTCAACCTTCCATACAAGTCAGATTTGTGGTGTAGGTTTTTAAAAAAAATCTTTAAGTACATGGACTGGAGTATGTACAAGAGCAGACAAGTTTGAAGAGAAGCAGATAAAATTTGCAATCACCAATTTCTAAGTACAGTACCAGCGCTTTAGCTTCCAGCAGTATAATATCTCAGTAATAAATGAGAGAAAGTTTGTTACAGACCCTTATAATCATTATCCCAGACTTAGCTTTTATAAAACAGCTTTTCAAAACTTTGTAGCTCAAATTTGTAACATGTTGTATCTTTGAATCAGTAATAACATTTCACTTATTACTTTATTCAATTTCCTCCCTCTTTCTTAGCCCCAGTCACAATTGTTAATGTTCAGGGACACAATTAAAAAAGGAAGGAGCTGTGCTGGCAAATCAGATCACCAATCAAAACACTCAATTCCTCAGTGACTTCTTATGTCTGGTTTGGAGTGTTCCACTGCATTTGACATGACTGTTTAATACCATAACTAATATGCATAAAAATAACTTTTAATAATTAACTAATGTCATCACAGCAACCAATATAATCTCCAGTTTTATAAATACGACATCTACAGCTTTATTCTACAATTCTTAAATCTTCTCAAACATAAAATATCCTTAAAATACACTAGGATTTGTTGGACATAATGTACCTGTTCTTCCTGAAGAAGCAGAAAATAAAGAACATTAGTGCTCATTTCAGCACAGTAACAAACATATGTTGCTGGGATCAGGCATAGATGACGTCCAGAGTTGTCTTTGCGAAGAAAAAAAGGTTTTATATTTGTATTTTATTTACCTTAACACAAAAACTCAGCTTGTCATACTCGGTGCCTAACACTCCTCAGCAGAACGAAACAGTGTACTGCCTCGCAAAAAGGCATGTTCCAGGAACAATTCAATGAAATATAGGAAATGTCAGTACCAAGGATCAAGACAGGAGACAGACAAAACCAAGTTCTGAAGGAAGGAACAAACTACAATGAAGAATGAACTTATTATAATAAACAAAACAAATGGGGACGGTACCTGTGAACTATAATTCACATAAACAGTAAAAGCATGTTCAAGTGTATTCTGACTAATAAATGTTGTGCCTCTCACGCATGGACTTATTGAACTGCAGATGTTTGTGCACAAAAGCATTAAGGACACATTGATTTCTATGGTTAACTAGCTCAGTCACAGTGCTGTAATTAAATATCCTGACCAACTAGTTTGGTTTTCACAGACTATAGAATGATGCATGTGATAAGTGGTGGTAACAGCACACACCGTAGCATACACTGGATTATGGTGTCACAATCCAAGCGATTGTCTACTGTTGCTACATCATCCAGAAGGAGTGAATGCTGCAAGTCCATGACTCCATGCAATCTGACAGGTTTATTAGATAGAGATCTTTTTGATTTATTGAGATAAAAAATGTAACTTGACTGCATTGTTTGACAACTGGGATTAATTGGAATGTATGCATGATTGGCTTGAATTGACTTTTTTTGTGAATTGTCTTAAGATGACAAGTGTTGTAAATTGGTCCTATATGAGTAAACTAATTTGAACTGAATGTTTGAAAAGAAAAAATAAGACTACAGACTTGGGCTGCAAGAAAACTAGCTCAGAAGAAAAATGCAGTGCAATTAGTTGTCAACCAAAGTGATATTTTTTTACATTTTCTCCAGAAACCTGGTGGTGATGACTGAGCTCTGGTTGATTTGTGGGACAGAGATGACAGAACTGAACAAACACGCATATAGGGCTTGTCCTTTGTGTTTTTAAATAAGTACAGTCAGTTTTAAAAAGCATTAGTCACTGGTGGGAGGTGGAGTAAGAGCTACTGAGGAAACGTTGTTCAGTTTGATTGTTTTACATCTAAAAACAGAGAAATGAAGATATGTTGAGGAACAGTTATCAGAATGGTTTTCTTTCATCTAAATCCAAATTTGTATTCATTTAATAATATCCAGGCTCCACACCGGCTAAGCATAAAGAAACTGAGACTATTATGTTGGCAATGAAAATTTAAGGTGCCATGTTAAAGATTACATTTTTCATCAAGACACATTCCCATAGCCATGTCTAGTCTTGGTTTTATCTATTTCTTGAAGAATAAAAAGGATTTAACCAAAGATAAAAACCAAAATGCCTTACTTTTTTTTCTTACAAAAATATATATTGTGCATGTAGTGGCCACTATTATTCCCTTTTACTTCTTCATCATCTGTTAGCATTAGACGTCAGTCTGAGCTGCTTCTCCTTTGAGATGTTTGAGGTCTGTTGGATGCTTAGCCCAATACACTTGCATGCAAATGACTGATTTCAAATTCTTTCCATTCAACATAAAATTTATTACACCCAGCTTTAAACAGTGAGCATGTTTGACCAATTTAGTCTAGACTGAACTGGGAATCATGCTGATGGGCTAACTGACTGCAGGCATCGGTTTTGTTGAGCTTGGTGTAGAAGCTCTGCTGAACAGGATAACAAGAGAAGACTCAAGTCTAATTAAAGCCTCTTTTATAATCAGCTCACATTGCTCTTTCATCAGCATCATACTGAGAAAATGAAACCACAAAGAGTGCATTCAAAGGTGATCAGTGAGAAGGACAATAAGATAAGTGTGTTTTCCTTTCCTCCAGCCAAATAACCAGAAGGCAGAGACAGTAACGTTCCCAGCATGAAGATGTGTGTTTGTGTTTCTATATAAGCAATGTATTTCTGTGTGCACTTAAGTATACAATCATATTCATTAAATTAGAATATTACTGAAAAGTCCATTTATTTCAGGAACTTTATCACTAAGCAAAACACAGATTGTTTATAGACAGCAGTGAGGTGCAGTCAGGGGACGCTAGTGAGGCAGAGCCTCACCTGTCATCATGGAAAAATAATGTAAGATAATATATATTGCTATTTTCACCCTGTGGTTTGTACTATAAAGTATTTAGTTTTCATTTATATTAAACAATTTTTATTATTTTTTCTTCAAAATCGCTGAATTTTCAATTTCTCATTCAAATGCTTGGAAGCAAAGCCGGTGAGGCAGCAGCAAGCTGAACCTCACCTGGGATTGATCAACCTCTCGCTAACTTCACTGGCTGTAGTAATTTATAGTAATTAATAAATTACTAAAATGTATTAACTACTTGTGTGTATTAATAGTGTGGTACACTACTGTCTGGAAAACTCTAAATAGGACTTTATCTTCAGTCGCATTGATCACTGCAGCAGAGTCTTCACAGGTCTGCCCAACAAATCAATCCTCCAGCTGCAGCTGATCCAGAACGCTGCAGCTGAAGTTCTGACTAAAACCAGATAGAGTCCATAACACCAGTTTTAAACTCCTTCCATGGCTCCCTGCAGCTCAGAGAATAGACTTTAAAATACTGTTGTTAGTTTATAAATCACTGAACGGCTCAGCACCACAATACATTAAAGCTCTGCTGTTGTTGTATCAACCTTCGAGGTCTTCTGGTTCTGGTTCAACTCTGCATCCCCAGAACCAGAACCAAACGAGGAGAAGCAGCATTCAGCTTCTATGCACCACAAATCTGGAACAAACTTCCAGAAAACTATAAAACAGCTGAAACACTGACTTCCTTTAAATCTCGACTAAAAACCCACCTGTTTAGAATTGGATTTGAAACTTAGTCAATTATGAATTTAATGATGGCACTTGACTTAATTTAATGTTTTGATTGTTGATTCTATATTGCATGACTTTGTATTTTTGTGTTTGTTTTTGTGCAAGGTATTTGCTGCTGAAATGTGCTATACAAATAAAATTTGATTGATTGATGGAGCCCCACTCGGTGCCCCAACGTCCAAGTTCTTTGTTACGGCCCTGCTTGCTGTCAAAGCCCAGTGCACAGCACTCCTCCTGCGGCTCCAAGGGCCCGCTGCACAGATTTGTGACACTAAATTTTAATGATTATAATACCGTTTAGTTGTGAAACTTTATGGACACGTTCATTCGTGGCTGTTTTCACGTTTATTGTGTTCATATTAGTCTTGATGTTTGCAGTTTTCTGGTGTTGCAACACGAAGCTCGACATCAGTCACAGCAAATATATTAACTTGACATTAACAAAGACACAGCGAGACAGATCATCCAGGAAATGATGAACAGGGAGAGTCTGACTAAAACTAACTGGTGGTCAGACAAATTCTGGGGCTTATTATGTGTTTTTGCTTATATCCAAGCCCAAATAAGCAACTTCATGTTCATAAACGAGCCGAAAATATGCCATCTGCGACTCATTAACTTTGGAAGTGAATTCAGAAATACAATAAATAAATAAATAAATAAGTAAAAAGACCAAACCCTCTTATAATAATTGGACTTGGTGACAAAAACTCAAAATAGATCCTGTTTTTTCCAGCAAGAAAATATGCATCTCTCACTTTCCTCCATCGTTTACATTTCTGTTGCTAACTGTCGCATAGAAACGGCGGTCGCTCCCCAAGATGTACAATACAATTAATAATTACAAAAGAAAATAGTAACAGCCAGTGATTTGGATAAGTAGCTTTAATCTGATTCCTAGATGTGAAATAGCAACGCATTAGATTACTTGTTACTGAAAAAAGTGGCCCACATTACAAAGTTACTGACATCACTGTCCCCAACTATTACCAAAAGACTAGAAGGTGGAGTTTAACATACATTTTTTTATTGAACCTTTGTACTAAATTGAGTTGACCTTAATTAAATTGAGTCAGCAATTTCACGCTATATTCTTTGTTTGATGAGACAAAGAACATGGCAGTGATCTCAAACAAAACATATTGGGGTTCATAGAACTACACAGAAAAACGGTTGTGATTCTGAAATACCAAATGTAGTATGTCAGAACAAGCAAAAACAAACATTACTGTGGTGATTGTTGCCACAGTAACTATTTTAACAAAGAAAACATAGAGTGGATGACCAATTGCATTTTTAAGGTGTTTTGATCATCCTTCCCTGCTTCACACAAGCCTAAATCATTTAGGCTGAAAGGTAAAGGTATAGCTTAATGTAAAGATTTAGAGGTATAATAGAATTTTCAAACTACCACATGTCCTGTGGGTCAGCAGTCACCTGTTCATCAGTCTGAGTCTGGTTGGATCCTATAGGACACCCGGTTGGACCCCAGGCATTGGCACTGCGTGCTCCTTTGACTCTTTACTTGTTCTCTATTTATTTGTTTTCATTTCTTTATCAGATGAAAACTCAAACACTGATGATCACTGGATTAAGTCCCTAGATTTTGCAGCCGTATAATAAGCAATAATTCCTCTCACACACAAAACACCCATTTTACTAATTGAACCCTCAGATCATTATCAAAGCACTATTTACCTGTGTGCAATATTTTAATTAGATTATAGTCTCTATTTAACCCATCACGGACTCTTTGAAGTTCTGTGTTTTTAGTGTTAAGTCCTTAGATGCACAGTTGAAAACAAATGGTCTCGGCCTTTTTAATTTAATGAGGATTGCTGCCTATCCCAGCTGTGTCTCTTTGCATCTTTTTCCACCCAGCTACTCATTTTTGGCCATTGAAATCCAGTTAATTGAAGGAGTCTTTCACCACTAAACATGAAGGAGACCAAATTAGCATCTCTCTCTGTTCATCAGGAAGCTAAGGCAGACATGGATGCTTTGATGTGAGAAGTATGCTTTCAGTTGGCGGCAGGACCCCTGAAAATGAGCTGATGGCCCTGCTATTAGGCCCAAATGCAGATGCGTCCATGTGTTGCAAAACACTTAATCCTTTAATTGATCACCTTCTGCCTGGCCTATTCTGTATGTGTGCGTGTGTGTATGTGTGTGGAGAGTTTGTTTCCCCCTCACCGCCTGCTTATCAGAATCCCATTTTGTAGATGAGATGAATTGCTTTTCAAAAAGTAGAAAAATATGGTGAATGCTGCACAAAGACCAATGAGGACTTACATGTTATCCTGCAGCCCTACATATGAAGCCTTTTAAAAATCAGGTTTCCAGACTTAAGATCTGGTGGAGTTAGTGGCTTATACACACATTACAGTCACATTAATAAATCATAGAAAGTTCCTCTCACAGAAATGTGGAACTAATTTCCCAGGCTTCATTTTACTGGTTAATGTTTTGGAAATGCAAAAATGAAAATATACTATAGCAAAACTAATACATTCAACATAGTGTACATAACAAACATGTGTGTGTCATAAACTCTGAAATCAAATTAAAATAATGAACAGCAATATTTGAAGCACTAGTTTGAGGGTTAAAATGAAAACCATAAATCAAGAGAAAATTATCTTTGGATTTTTTGACTGTTTGAACTTTTCTAATGGAAACTAAAGTTTGTCATGAACTAAGTTAAACATTGGTGCTTTTTGTGGGACTTTTTTTCCTTTCCTTTTTTAAATTTTCACCATGAATTCTGGTCAAATAAGCATCTAGATTTTCTGCAACTCTCTCGTAAGATCTTGTAAGAAAATGGCTTCATCATCAAGAAACTTTCTGCGAACTGTAATAAGGACTGTGTGCGAAATCCTTGTGTTCCATTGGACTGGAACCAAACTAATGATTCTCTAATAATTACTAATGGGGATTCCTGATTCATCAGTAAACAACTTTTTTCAGACACAAGAAGTGTTTTTTTCTTTTTCTTTCTTTTATTGTCCATTTCATACTTTCAGGACATTATGTTTTCAGTTCACTCTTCTCAGCCTTGGCCCGCCTGACGGTTCTTTTGCCACAAGCCTGCTAAATGTTAGACCCAACTGTCTGGGAATAAATGTTGTCAAACCCTGTGTTGACTGTGCTTCTTGACAGACTTAATTTTTTTTTTATTTTCACCTGACAGGATGTTTCCTACTTTTTGTTGCTTTTATTTTTGAACTACTGGTCATTAGCACACTTGGGATTGTGCATGTAATTGTTCTACACATGCATTTAATAAATCTCATTGGGTGATCTCATCACTTTTTAATTTACTTGGTCTAAAGATGATTTGTACATTTTGGAGTGCAGATTTTTAAGTGAAATAATCTGTGAACGACACACATTTTTTTAAATGTGCAATTCTTTGTTTTTAACAGCTGAATCAATCTTTAATTAAAATGCATTGTGGAGGTGAAGAAGCAACTAGCTTAGAATCAAGTAGCTAGAAAAAAATCTGTGTTGGGAATACATGAAAAACATGGTTTGTTAATGGACATTTAAGCTGTATTAATGAATTATCTATCCTGCAAAATTGAAGATTTAATTGATACTGATGTTAATTATATTTAAATAGCACTACAAGTATGATCATAAATTTCTCAGTCTTTATTTAAATATCTATATATTTTTTTATTCCCATCCCATAAAATGCCTTCATTAGTCAACAATAAAATACAGAGCTTTGTAAGAAATTTGATTTAGGACTATGAATTAGTTCTACTATTTGCAAAAGTGAACAGGAGTCAGCTGTTTCAGAATAATGTAAGGGCTAGACTTGAATTTACTATGTGAGATCAGAATCTTTCTGGTCCTGTTGGAATCATGACAAGTAAATGGTTTCCAGTGTGTTGATTGTACTAGTGGATTCATAAAAATTAAACGTTTCTCTCTGTTGACTACCTTTTTCTCAAAGAACTATTATATTTATCAGGCAAAAAAAATAAATTAATTTATTATTGCTTCTTTGTGTATTTTCTACAGAGGTAATCTGCAATGATTCCAGAGTGGAAAAAAAACTAGCGTAAAAATTTCAACAATGGTGTTCTATTTTTAGACTCCCAAAAATGGATTTAAATTAACAAGTATCCCAAGGTACTTTACAAAACAAGTGATCCACTGTATATACGGAATGATATAATCAATCCACTCATAAGGAAAGATTCAAACTCCGTTGTATTCAATTCAGTCCAGAGCGTCAAGTTCAGTTTAATATCCTAATTGGTTAAATGGTACGTGTTTAAGGAAACCCAGCGGATTACACTGGGTCTCTGATGTTGCAGCAATCCCTCACAATGAACATGCAATGTAGACAACACGCTGTCAACAAACAAACAGAAAACAATGAAGCCGTTCCAGCAGCCCTCTGCTGGTGATCACTGAACTGAATTTTACCTCTCAACTATGAGCACCGCTAGTAAAAAATCGTTGTGTTGTTTGTTGAAAAACGCACAAATGACTTAGAAAAAAACAAATCGAATATCATTTCATTCATTTGTTGCTGTGGTTCTTTAGGGTTTTTATCTTATTTTAGTTTTTAACCTCAAACAGCGGCGCCCACGTGACAGGGATGGAGGGAAACAATCAGCATCACACGACCTGACCTAAAGCGCGTGAGTGGATTTTTCATTGTCTAAAAACCTGATTGTTAAAAAAAAAAAAAAAAAAACACGGATCGATGTTGAAGTATACCTTAACGGTAAAAACAGAGATTCCACACTTGAAATAAAAACAGCCGAATAAAGGGAGCCCAGTGCTGTTTCAATATATTTTGTATGTGTATATTTACAGACATTTTCCAACAAAATGGACAAACTGCAAAAGACATTTAAACATGAGATAAAAAGAGAGAAAGATATCTTGTTTGGGATGAAAGTGCAAATGTATGAGAGGGGCGGGGTTGCACAATGCGTTTATATGACGGAGCTAGACTTATGTACAGGAATTTACAGAAATACGAAATAACACGAATTTACCAGGTTTAGACTCTGTAGAAGGAAATAATAATAATAATAATAATAATAATAATAATAATAATAATAATAATGAGCTCACATTGAACTCTTTATCTCTGGAGAAAAGTCAGAGTTTGTGTTTCATTAGCAGAGGCCGATGCTTACAGGTGTGCTCCTATAGTAGATGATCTGTGGAGCAAATATCGTCCTCGATGTCCACGTCGTCGTCGTCGTCGTCGTTCTCCTCCAGCATGTATGAGTCCGCCTCCAGGCCGCGTCTCAGCTCCTCCGCGCTCTTCTCGTTCAGGTCGCTCTCCGCGCTGGAGTTCTCTGCGCAGCGCTCCATCTCTGCTGGGGTCTTCCGCTCATCCTGCGCCTTCCTCAGCTGCTTCTTGTGTTTCATTCGCCGGTTCTGAAACCACGTTTTAACCTGCAGCGGAGAGAAGAGGGCGTTCAAATATGAATCTCTGATACCGGAATATATCCAATAATAATAGTAATAATAAATTAAAATTAAAGATGACAACTTTAAAAAAAAAAATTAAGGCTACATTTTAGCTCGCCGCTTACGCACCAATCGTTTAAGCTCGCAAACGCAATTCTCTTTTACGCATACAAATCTCGCTTTGATCAAGCAGCTAGTCTTAAAATTAAAAAGTCAAATAGACAAGATGCAAAATGTAGTTCTTGTATTATAACAAAAATGGAATCTGCTGTTTATATTTATATATGCCGTTCTGGTGATTCAATAAAATCTAACAAATCATTACTGAACGCTTGGTTTCTTGGTTACAGATCTTCTTTCTGTTAAAGCGAATTAAAAATGAGACAGCAGTAAAATAAAAATTAAATTAAACAGTGAATAAATAAAATAAAAATATTAATTGGCCCCAGCAATCTCAACAACTTACATAAACTGCACCGTTTTGTCTGAATGAACACATCACAATTAAATGGAGTGTATTTCCATTGTCACACGGTCAGTGTATTTAAAACTGTAGAATTAAAATGTTCTGTGTATACCTGCAGAGCTTCATTTCTTAGACAGGTTCACTATCACGTTGTAAATATTATATTTTTTTAAAAAGGATCGGTGGAAAATGATTATCCTGCAGTGTTTGGATAGAAGTGTAAGGTGTGTTTGCGTGCACCTGTGTCTCGGAGAGGCTGAGCGCCGTGGCCAGCTCCACTCTCTCCGGTGTGGACAGGTACCGCTGGATCTCGAAGCGCTTCTCCAGTCCGGACAGCTGGGAGTCAGAAAACACGGTTCGGGCCTTCCTGCGCCGGCAGTGTTTCCCTGGTAACTCTGCGTGGTGCTGGAACAGAGCCGGCATCTGCATCCCTGTTGAACATCAAGACAAGTCACATCTATCTGCGGAGTCCCAAGATCGGAAAGAACATTCGCTCAAAAGAAAGAAAATTGGATTTGCGGTGCAAATCATATATGTAACTATTATATGTAAACTATTCAAGACTAACAAGATTTTTTTAGAGGAAAATAAAAATAACCTAACTTGATGCAAAAAACAAACTACATAAATGAATGCCATATCAGTTTAGCCCCATTGCACAGTTCTATAATATTCTATAATTCTGTTATTTTTTAATAGTTGAGAAAACATCGATAATATTTAAATTTCAGAAACGGTAATAATAAGTACTTATTCAAAGTATGTTTAAATAATAGTTAAATAACTGCTGGTGTTTTTTTTAAGTAAAGTTAATTTCCAATTTTGTCACTTTAGCAGCTGGAGAAAAAAAAAAATCTAAACTTTAAAACCCTAACATAAAAAGTAGCAGTCACAATTTAATCGGATAAAATATTTTGCTATTCCCTCCTGGAAAAAAAAAGTCTAACAGGCTCCAAAAGCATTTTTATTCAGGAGTTGGTGACAATTTTCTCTTCCAGGCCTTAACTTGAACCTCCGGCGCCCTCCCAGTTCTTACCAGGTGTGAAAAAGTACTGGTGATGCTCCGGCTTATGGAGTGGGTGAGGATGAGGAGCCAGAATTGGCGTCGGAATCAGAGGATATCCATACTCCAGGATGGGCATTCTGGAGGCCAGGGAGCTGCAGAAGGGCGCGGGAATAACCTCTCTCAGTGGCTTTGGTTTGTGCAACAGGATATCCTCAATGAAAAATGACGTGGATCTCTGCGTGGGCGCTGCGGACGCATAGTTCACACTCATGGTGATAGTGTTTTCCTCCCTCTCCTTAAACCTGCACCAGCATCTGACTGTCCCTTGCGAGCTTCCGCGGATTAAATGCACCCTGTGTGTGAAAGCCGAGCGACACGGTGCCGGGCATCACTCAGCTGTCGGTAGGAGGGGGCGTTAGTGGGACTTATTGAGGCAGAGTGGCGGATTGGGGAAGCTGATTGGCCCATCAGCCAATTAGATTTGTGTATGTCAGAGAGGGCCGCGTGAGGGATAGGCTCTTCGTTCTGATTGGTTTTGGACGCATTCAAAGGCTCTGGAAAAAAAGGAAACTGATTTGAGATAAGCAGCGCACCTGTGACCACACAATAAATCATTTGAAAAGCAGCTAAAACTCTGATGGAGGTTCAGGCCGCAGTAGCCTTACTGCCCTCGGACCCCACGTGGATGGGTTCTGCTACATTTTGACGTTAATATATCTGAAAAATAATGCAATCCGAACCTTAAATGACTGATATATTATTCAATTAATTCCGACAAATAGAAACCGATTGTGACGTTTTCTGTTGCCGAAAAAAGTAATTTCTATCGTTTTTTAGTCTCCTTTAGGAAGGCAGCTCTGATACAAGTTATCAGAAGGAAGGCCTATGGGCTACAATGAGAACAAACCCGTTTCTAAAACTAAAAATGAATTCCCGCGCTCCTGCTTCACGTTGGATCATTTTTTTCTAATAGTTTTGCAGCTTTCCTCACAGGAGGATTAGGGGCCACAGGTCTGTCAAGTAATTCCGTCCAGATTGACTGTAATTGTCAGTATAAAATCTGTGGGAGTACAAGTGCCGCTCCTGCGCCCATTTATGACAGAAAGCCTTATGCAGTAATTTGCTGATCCGGTGTTTTCATCACATATCCAATCAGTCCACTTAATGCCAAAGTGCCTTAATATAGACAGAATTTGAGCTGCAATGGTATTAGGCAATTAGGGGGAGATTTTCGAGCGGAAGTTGTAATCCTTGGACTGGATTTCCGTTTGATGAGATGGAGAGAGAACAAATTAATTACTGAGAGTAAGTTGCGCTCCAGTCCATTAGTTTGCTGTTTTTCCCTTCATAGCGGAAGCTGGAAGTATAAATTGTGTTCTGTTGGTGTTGATTCGGTCCACGCTGAATGCTTTTTGTCTCACAAATGAAGCACACAAGAAAGACAAGTTGCATTAAAAAGAAAAAAATGTAAACTGCTAACAGATGGAATCACCTGATGGATTTGTTCTTGCAGCGTTAAGCGGGTTTTGTCATCTTGTAAAACATTTGACTCGCTATTAGTGCGTCATTTTCTCAAGTGCTGTGTTCAGAGAAGTGTTTTTGAAGAGCTTGCAGCTGTTTAAAGACACACTGAACAGTGCAAATCACAATGCTAAAAATCCATCCTCATTTTCAGGTGTCACTTTTAAATAATAAGTAGAAAGAAACCTGAAGTAATCTACAGCTCTATTGCACCAGATACAGAAGTTTATTAAAGCATTATATATTTATGCTGCTTTAAGGCTTCTAATGGAAGTTTGTGCTTCTGGTGCTACCAGAGTCGACAAAAGAAATGTCGACTGAGCTTGACATTGATATATCGCCATAGTTGTTAATCACTTCTCCTTTTGGATCGAGATTGTCCTACCCCATAAAACTCCAGGTTCAAATACTCCAGATTCATGGAAGACCGCAAGTTCAGAAATAGACACTGACATCACTACTACTACTACTACTAATACTACTACTACTACTACTACTACTACTACTACTAATAATAATAATAATAATAATGATCTGGCTACTTATTGATTAGTAATATTGTTTTCTTTATTATATAAACCTTACTAGACAAAGGTAATGTACTACTCGTGATGATAATACTCTCATCATAAACCAACAACCAACCATAATTCATGACTATCACACTCAACAGATCACCATGTCTTCAGCTTTAAATTTGTCATAAATTATGCCATATTTAATGCCATAAAATACAACTCTACCTGCAGCATAGCATACACAAATGTGAAGCCTACAAATTGTTTTTTTTTATGTTTCTGATCAGAAAAAACACCACAAGCAATGACTTGAAAATTCTAATTGGTGAATGTAGATGAAATCAACATTTCTTAGAGATCTACCAACAAAGAAGAACACTTTTAGAAAAATATCAAAACAGTTAATATAAGCATCCATACATTTACACATCTCTCTACACACACAGTAATGTAGATCCATATTTATGGATGGATGCATTTTCATGCCTGTACACACTTTCATACAAAAGATATCTTCAGAGGTCAGTTGAGTTTTTTTATACCACAAGGGTAATTTCAAAGTACTTTACAAGACAAACGGGTCTAATTCACAGACATCTTCAATCATATTTGATCTAAATGTATTAATCCAATTCATATTAATGCAATCAAATAATTTAGTCAGACTGAGGCCTAGTTGAACTTGTAATATAAATTGATAAAATAAAAAACAAGTTGTTGGTCTAAATCAGTCTTTCTCAAACTGTGGTCCCCGGGCGCCCCCTAATGGTCCGCGAGGTACTGCATGTAAACGAACGTTTAGTTTCCGTGACTTGAGCTCAATTTGCGACGTTACAGCTAGCTTAGAAAAGGATTGCGTTAAAAAATAATGATGGAGAACTGGCTTAAAACCAAGTCACTCAAAGGCTGCAGATACTGGTGGAAAGAAAACAACTCGAGGGCAATTTATATGCTTCGAGGAAGCTAAGTCACAGCTGCTGAGTGTTGATGTGTCGCTCACTAGCGATTGGATTCCTTGAACGCCTCTATGCGGTAAGACTCGTCTCAGTTAGTGAGAACTGTTCTTTTTTTTTTTTTTTATTAATTTGTTTGCCTGTGATGCTCTGCTTACATGTCTACAGCTATTGATATTTTTATTTAATGAAAATGATTAAATTACATTAATTAAATACAATAGCTAGAAATGGGTGGATTATTTTTATATTTAATGGTGCTGAAAAGGATTTTTTGTTTCCGTTAAAGAAACTCAAGTCTATTTTTCTTTAATTGTGCTTCTAAATCACAAATAGCCCTTGTTGTTATTAATGCACATTCCACTTGGTAGTAAAGAACAATTTCTTTTATTTCTATGTGTTTGACATCATTGGAAAGCTTAGACTTTCAGAATCTGTGAATAACTCAAAATACCCAAGTAGACATGTTCATTGCTTTGTTTGGCCAGTCACATTTCCCAAACAGCACCACTCTTCTCATTAGGATGAACAAAGAAAACAACAATACGTGAGTTAAGAGACTAATATTTTCATTTCAGGTTGCTTTATGTATAAAGATGAAGTATCTCAGGTGCAAGTTCAGGTTAGGTGGTCCATGATTGTTTTTTTTTTGTTTCTCCAAAGAGTTTTTGCAGCGCTAGTGGCTTGTATTTTTTTGTACAGTAGGCAGACAGGAAGGAGGGTGAAGAGAGGGGGGAAGACATGCGGCAAAGGTCGTCGGGACCGGGAGTCGAACCTGCGACGTCCGCGTCGAGGACTAAGGCCTCCAAACGTGGGGCGTGCTAACCAACTGCGCCACCACAGCACGCCCCCATGATTGTTTGTTAAATGGGCTAAGTGGTTCTCAGCCTGAAAAAGTTTGAGAAACACTTTTCTACTGTATCCCACCACCCTCATGAAGTGTTCTCACAGTTTAATTTTCTTATCTTTTGTTGTTTTTGTGGTGAGGTAAATACGGTATATCTTGTTATGTCTGAGACATGAACAGGTTGCTTTTTGAAGAGCTCTGTGTATTCATTCAAGAGCTTTGTATGTCTGCTAGATGACATTTCCCTCTAAGCGAGTTCCAAATGATGTCTCAGTCCAAAGCAAGACACTTAAAATCTGTTTGATCTCAACGGAAAAGTAGTTTCAGAATATCAGTAGCATTTGGTATGTGAAACTTTGAATCAGTTTATTTGATGATCAATCAGCTCAGTTTTTAAGAGACATGTTTTGAGGATGAAAATAAATTAGTTTCATCAATTTAAATTTTCTTTGAGGACTGTTTCCTCACACACCGGTTCAACAGGAGGTTTTAAGAACTTACCTCAAATTCTGCACAAATGGTCACTGCTAGTAATGACCTTTTTCACTGACCTGCACTGAGATGAAGAAAACATGTATTAAACTTAAGTAATGTAGATGGATTTCCATTCATCCCCAAGTAGTTTGTTGAAAGTGTGAATCTTTTCACCATGTTATTCAAGTTTCCCAAATCACTACCAGTGGTAACCTTAAGTTGAACCTCCACACACCATCATTCCAGGTTTAACATTGGTATGTGATTACACATTAATATTTTAGTCTTTTTCCCTGGACATCCCCAAATGCACACCATTAATTTGAGTTGTCCACAACAAAGATTTATTTCTGAAAACGATAGGACACAATCCTGATTTGTCCATCTTGTCACGATCTGTGTTTTTCTGTGTATTTATTTCAAGTTTTCTGTGTCTCTGAGTCTCCGTGTTGTCCCAGGTGTGTCTCGTTCCCTGATTACCTCCTGTGTATTTAATATCACCTGTGTCTCAGTGTCTCTGTCGGGTCCTTGTTGTTAGTCGTCTTATTTTGTGTCTGTTCTGCCGTGAGTCTTGTTCAGTCCATTTGTACTTTCTGTTGCTACCTGTGTTGAGCTTTAGTTTCCGCTCAGCAGTGCTGCCAGGGATTTGGATTGTGCATCTTTTTTGTGTTCATTTCCTTTGGATTATTCTTCATTAAAACCTTCATTATTCATCTTACCTGGGTCTTCTAGTGTCTGCCTCACCGCCACTTTACCCCACATCATGACACATATCTCGGTGAGGACGTTTTTTTTTCCCAAACAAAGCTTTTACTGGTCTGGTGTTAATTTATTTTCTCTGAAAATGTTAGATTTGTAACTGGTTTTAATTATATATTATTTAATTATATATCATTCATCTCTGAAACTTGTATGACAATGTTAGTTGGCTGTTTTTTCACAGTCATTACACACTAAAAAATGTATTTACAAATACACACTTTTTAGAGTGTGGTAGGCTGTGCAACTCTTTGGAATCTGTTATTGTTTATGTGCCTCTTGACAGCAGGGAAACACACAAAGACAACAATGGTGTGCCTCAAGTCAGAGACCATGTGGTACATGTCCACAAATCTAAATAGAAAATGTGTGTTTTGGAAGGGATACCTGGCATTTTTGGAGTAATATCTGAGTTTAAAAAGTGATTGAAATAATATGTGAGGTTTTATATTACAGAAATGTAATATAAAAACTCATGTATGAGTCTTGTCAGGAAAGACTCATACAATAGTCGTTCCTGACAATCAATGTGCTCTAACATCTATGATTGCCAAGTTGCAGTGAATGACAATCCTCTTATATTAGACTGAGATATTAACATATCTGCTTCCTTAGTGCACTCTGTTCAGCACTCTTTTCTCTTCTGCTCAGCAGGCAAAAATACTGTGGGCTTCTGTATCTATTAGCATACTATACAATAATCCTTCCCAAGTGTCATCTGTCATGAGCGTTGGAACATTTATAATATGCTGAGGAGCCCTCATGTTCTCTTTGATTCAAATGTCTGGGCACTTGACTTCACACCACCCAGCCTACTGCAAATCCATAATGGATGTTCATCAACATTGTAAACATGCCTCTATCAAACATATACAAGTGCTGCTTGCAAGCTGCTAAATAGCATCCTTTACAAACAATTGACTTTAACTTTGTGCCTGGGAGAAATCTTTTTTTTTTTCTTGTTCATTTGGGCTTTATTCCTGCTTCTTATAGTAAAAATGATAATTTCTTATTTTTTTAGGGGTGTTAGACTAAATTTTGCTGGAGACCTGTGAAAATAATCACAACCATCTCTGGTTTGCTTGTTGACCATATTATGTCCAATTAAAGTAATTCTGCCATGGGCCTAAATGTGTGATTATTGTTTTCATGGGTTTTGAAGGGCATCTGAAGAGATCTTAGGTTTATCTGGATGCCTTGAGGACATGACTAGTAATACTTGTTAGCTGTGTATTGGGTCAGATTACCTACTGACATTTGTCATTGATCCAAATGGTGGCAGGCAGCTTTAAAATGATATGGATAATTCTGGAAGGTCCAAAGTGCGTATGAATAAAACAAATATTTGGTTTTGTTTCTGTGAGGAAAGCTTCTATTTTTTTAAGTGTATCATATTGTGATGCTACAATGTCGTGAAAAACTATCCCCTTAGATTTCTTTTGTTTTTGCATTTATGTCAAACCTAAATGCTTCCGATGAGCTAATTTCAAACACAGAAACCCTGGGTAAATAAAAAAAAGTTTTTAAATGAGGATTTTATTAATAAATAGACAAATCTACCTGGCCCTATGAGAAAAAGTAACTGCACAGATTTTGTCAAAGTCACTTCAAAACCTTTTCTTGTTTGCGTTATTGAGCCATTGAGAGCTGGACTCAGTGGTGGGCTTTGACTAGTTCCCTGCCGTTTCATGTTATTTTCATTTGTGGATGATAGGTCTAAGTGTTGTTCAGTGAAATCCAAAGCATTAGAGATGGCTTTGTTATCATTTCCAGATTAACTTTTACAGCTTTAAGTGGGCTAAAATATTTTCAAAGACATATTATGTCCTAATCTATAGAAATTTAAGAACAGATAAACAGACGGGCTGTGCTTCAGCAATTTCTGTATTGCAGAGGTCAGGCAGTAAACAGACCTTCAAAAATGTGGTTTATTACAATCAATTCATGATTTAGAAAAGAGGGCCCGAGTGTGTACAGACTGTTTTGGATAGCTTGATCTCTTAATAACTAAATTGATCATTGATATTATTATTGTAGTCTGACATTAGACTCTTTTCAGCTTTACATTATGTTACTTTTGTTCTTTCATGCATATTTGAGAAATCCTTTAATCTCCTGAGGTAACAATTCTGGGTGCAGAAATGCTTGGTCTTACCAAGTGCTGCTTTTTTGAGGCAGCTCGTTTTTGGAGCTGCAGTTTCCAAGCCAAGCTTCCTCACATAGCACTCCTGCCCACCCTATTCACACTCAGCTCCTTCAAACTAGCAGCAGCAGCAGCAATTTTCTGGAGGAGCAATTGGCAAACAACTGGTGGAACTGCGCATCTGCTGAGCTCATCATATGAGATAATTCTCAGTCCAGTGTCCTGAAGATTGATGCTGAAAGATTAATGGATACACGTTGCTGCGATGTTGGGCTTAAGGTGGAGTGTGAAAAGAGCAGGAGCTACTTAAAGAGACAGAGGCCCAATTTCAAGGCAATAAATTGTGAAGTCAAATTTCTTTTAAGTCATATTTGATATATGCAATATTTTTATAACTACTAAAGGTAACATATTTTATTGTGCTACTACATGTCACTATTTGCCTGGAATAACACCACACTGCCCCTGGAAAAATAGCCTATTGTACTTATTCAAAGCACTTGTCTTGTATTGAAATTTATTTGACGATCTGAAACATTTAAGTGTAACAAAAAGCATTAAAAAAAGAAATATGTAAGCAGACAAATACTTTAGCATATTTCTAATGATGCATGCTATTGTAAAATGTTAAACCTAATCTATTGGTTTACAGTGATGACAAATCGTTTCCACACATTCATTTGGTGAAGTGCAGTAATGCTTTTAACTCTAATTAAAATTGGGCTCTCAGTATTTGAAGCTTTGTGGATAATGAAGGCAGATGTTTGAAGAGGAGACTCACACCAAGACAGATCCTTAGGCAATGACCTAACATGATGTTTTTGTCATTCTGACTATCATCTGGTTGTGTTTGCTCCTCTTGCACCTTTGTCCCTCCCCGATGCTTTGACACACACACATACCCACAAAACCCGAAGATGAAAGGAGAAGAGTAGCTCTATTACCTGCATTACAGCAAGTTGCTCAGACCAATTGACAACAACAAAATGCCCCAGAAAAAGCTTTTTTTCTCCCTTAGATTTGAGTGCTGTACTTACATCTAACTTCATTTTTATAGACCACAGCCTATTTTCTTCCATCTGGAGTGTGGCAGCCAGAAGAGCATTTGATATCCTCACATGCACCATCAAAGTGGACAATATGCTGCAGTGACAGAAGAGCAAATCCATGTTTTCTTGAGTCCGTCCAAAGATTAATTCTGTTATGGAAAGTTCCACTTTATGAGATATCATTGTTGGCTAAGATGGAAAAGCAATGTGACAGGAATAATTACAAAGAGCACATGCCTGGTCTTGATCAGGTATATTGTAACTTATAGACACATCCAAACTCATGCCAGACACAGCCGTGTTCATGCTTCTGGCACATATAACTTATAATGTAAGCTGCGTAGTACAAATAGCTTTTAAAAGTGTTGAGTGTTAGAGGATTTACATTCTAACAATCTGATATGAGTGCTAAATACAGCTGAAACCACAAGTTTTCATATGCCAATTAAAGACATACACATTTGTTTTCTAACTGAAGCCAAATTAGACCAAATCTATATTGTCCTAGGTCAATATAGGTCAATTCTATAGTCAGGTAGAATTTCCAAATATATTTCTATTTGCATAATGACAGAAAAATTAGTGAGAACAAGTCTTTTAGACATTTTTTTAGTAACTTTCTTCAACCTCAGAAGTTTACAGTATCAGGGATAACTGTCCTTTAAAATGTATGACTTGAATTAAATCTTTTGGGTTTTCTTCCACTAGTTTCTTGTGGAAGAAACTTGCAGAAACTTGCTTTCTGGAGTTCTGGCTCAGTTCCCCTGTCAGAACTGGCATTATTCAGTCAGGTTTTGATTTTCAGTGTGAGAACACATTAGACTGATCTATGACCTGCAAAAGATCATTTGTAATCCCTGTCCCTGGGCACAGAAACTAGGGTTGCAAGATACGCTAGTCTCCTTCTTGTGGTTTGTGACCTGATCTAAACAGATTTACACAGCAGCCAAATTCCTTCCATTTCTTGATAATTAAGAACATTAAACTCCGAATGACTCTGAACCTTCTTCTTTTAAATTCTGACAAAACAATAGTTGCTGTTTTTGGACCAAAACCTTTGAAAAACAAGCCTGCTTCAATCATTTATCCTCCAATAATGAAGTAAAAAATCTCAGTGTTATTTTTGAACAGGATATCAGTTAAACCCCATATTAAACAAAATATAATATATCCGCCAACATTTCTTGAGACTAAATTTAAGGAATTTCATCTCCATAATCTTGCCAAATTTAGAAATCTTCTGTTCAAATGTATGAAAAACTAGTTCATACATTTGTTACTTCAAAACTGTACTATACTGTAGTAATCCTTTACTATCAGGAAATCCACAAAATAGAGTTAAAAGCATACACCCTTTCTACTTTAAGGACTAGTCTTAAAACTTTCCTTTTTGATAAGTTGTCTGAGGTTAAGATAAGATAAATCTTTATTGTCATTGTCACAAAGACAACGAAATTCAAACGGTGCCATCAGTCGGTGCACATGCCCAAAAACAAAAAATAACTGTCTCACAATTCACACACAACGCAAGAATCAACAAACTGGCAAAAAAATAAAAAATAAATAAGAACAGCCACATTCTCACATAGATCATTTATGATGATTAATGGTTGTTTTTGATTGCATTTAGTTTTGTTATTGCTATCGGGTAAAAACTGTCTCTGAGACGGTTGGTTCTTGTTCTGGTTGCTCTGTATCTTGTGCCTGAAGGCAGCAGTGTGAACAGAGAAGGTCCGGGGTGAGAAGTGTCCTTTGTGATGTGTTGTGCTTTTCTTAGACAGTGGTCGCTGTGCAGGTCCTCCAGTGAGGGGAGAGGGCAGCCAATGATTTTTTGGGCTGTATTCACAACCCTTTGGAGAGCTTTCCTGTGAGCCGTAGTGCTGCTGTTATACCATACGCAGATACAGTAGGTCAGTATGCTCTCTATGGAGCACTTGTAGAAGGACACCAGCAGCTTCTCCTTGATGTTGTTCCTCCTGAGAACCCTCAAGAAGTACAGTCTTTGCTGGGCCTTTTTTATCAGCTCGGAGGTGTTCATGTTCCATGTGAGGCCCTGCTCAATGTGGACCCCCAGGAAACGGAAATCAGCTACCCTCTCCACACATTTTCCCCCAATGGTTAGTGGTGTAATGTCCGTTTTATTCCTCCTGTAATCTATTATGAGTTCTTTTGTCTTTGAGTTGTTGAGGAGCAGATTGTTCTCCCTGTACCACTGCAACAGCCGTTCCACCTCACCCCTGTAGGCGGACTCGTCGCCTCCTGAGATGAGCCCCACCACTGTGGTGTGATCAGCAAACTTGATGATGGTGTTGCTGTGGTGGGCAGAGGTGCAGTCGTATGTGTACAGACAATAGAGCAGGGGGCTCAGCACACAGCCCTGTGGAGAGCCAGTACTAAGGCTGAGGGCAGTGGATGTATGTTTTCCCACCCTAACTCTCTGCTGTCGGTTGGTCAGTAAGCTCAGAATCCACATGCAGGTGGAGTGAGGGAGGCCCAGGTCCCCCAATTTGTCCACCAGTCTGTGAGGGAGGATGGTATTAAAAGCAGAGCTGTAGTCTACAGAGAGCATCCGCACATAGCTCCCCTGCTGCTCCAGATGTGACAGAGCAGCATGGAGGGCCGTGATCACAGCGTCCTCTGTGGATCTGTTGGCTCTGTAGGCGAACTGGTGGTGGTCAAAGCCAGGAGGGAGAAGTGCTGTGATGTGACCCCGGACCAGTTTTTCAAAACACTTTGTCACCACAGGGGTTAGTGCCACTGGCCGGTAGTCGTTGAGGCAGGAGATGTGAGGTTTCTTGGGTATGGGGACTATGGTGGAAGATTTCAGGCAGGATGGGACTGTAGACAGGGCTAGGGACTGGTTGAAGATTCTGGTGAAGACTCCAGCCAGCTGATCGGCGCAGTCTTTCAGGACACGTCCAGGGACGCCATCAGGTCCAGCAGCCTTCCTTGGGTTGACAGCCCGCAGTGTGCGCCTTACCTCGTGCTCCTCTACAACGAGGGGTGTGGTGTTGTGGGTTGCTTGGTGTAGTGTGGCTGCCTCTGTTGGCTTCACCTCAAAGCGGGCAAAGAAGAGGTTCAGCTCCTCTGCCAGCGTGGCGTCGCCTTCCGCAGCTGCGAGGTTGGTCGTGTAGTTGGTGAGATGCTGGATTCCCTGCCACACCTGCCTGCTGTTGTTGCTGTCAAGGTAGCCCTCTATCCTCCTCCTGTAGTCAGACTTAGCCATTCTGATGCCGCTCTTCAAGTTAGCTCGGGCTGTACTGTAGACGGTCCTGTCCCCAGACCTGAAGGCGGTATTTCTGGTCTTTAGCAGTCGCTGGACCTCCTGAGTCATCCGGGGCTTCTGGTTTGGGAAGACCCGGATGTGTTTATACACAGCTACAGTGTCAATACAGTTCTTGATATAGCACAGTACACTGTCCGTAAAAACCTCCAGGTCCTGATGTTCAAAAACATCCCAGTTTGTTGTCCTGAGCTAAGTCTGTAGTCATGCTGCCATAGGTTTGGGCTACCGGAGGACAGGCTGACCACCTTACTCACTTTACTACTTTCTTCCTCTACTACTCTCCAATATGCACTTTTGTGTTTTCTGTTATTTTTCTTTACATAGAAGCTACACCTGGTCTGGCATTTTGTTTGGCTGTGATTCCTTCCTGGAGGAGGGCATTGGCTGAAATAATGCTGCCAACAACTAAACGTCCCCCCTCTCCTGCTATTAACTGTTTACTTCCATGAACATCAAAAATAATCCTACATCATTTCATCTGTTTTTTATGTGTTCTGCTCTGATTTCTCAAACCCCAGTTGGCTGTGGCAGATGGCCGCTTTAATTGAGCCAGATTATTTTTGTATCCATCCCCTGACTTATACAGTTCAATACCCTTTTCTAATGCTGTTAGTCAGGAGTCCTGATGAACCACAGAATGGACCTTTTAGAAACTGCTGCTTTTTTGCTATAATCACATGAGTTACACTCACTGCCCTCAGGTGATCTCCATTCCACTCATCATGAGACAACTAACACCAACTGGCTGGACCTTTGTTGAATTAGATCAGTCACTGCAGCTGATCCAGAGCACTGTGTCATGTTCTCACTAGTTCTAACTTAACTTAAACTCAGTACACACCTTAGTCCGAACCCAAAAACAACACCTCTTCTCCTGGGGTCCAGGCTTTGGGCCCCCTAAGGAGCATTCGTCCTCATAACTTAGTATGTATTAGAAAAAATATTTATACTGAACAAAAATATAAATGCTCCATGTCACATATTGTTGCCATGTGGAGTTAACAACTGTAAATGAGCGTTTGCTGACATTTTATTGTACAAAAGTAATATTTATTTTAAATTGTGTATAATTTTTAATCTAACTTGCTGTCAGTGAGCGTTACTCAGTGAGTTATATTTTTTACTCAAATGGGGCATGTCCAGTGGGTGATCAGACAAAATGAGCAACAACTGGACAATCTTTGGACTGTGGGCAATAAAAGGCCACAAGTCATAATGCCACAGATGTCATACGTTATGAGGGAGCGTGCCATTGGCATATTGGATGCAGGGATGTCCACCAGATATGGCTCATGTCCATTATTGGACCATAAACCGTTCAAGAGTTTGTTTTCAACAGACTGGCACTACTGCAAATTGACTTTATCCTTGTCAGCTACGTGTGACCATTCCATCACAAGATGGCCACATCCGGTTCGCCCATCTGCGACTAAGACCAACGACACACAACTGATGAGACTATTGGTCTGCACAGCAGACGCATCACAGCTCAGACTGTCTGTAACCACCTATGAGAAGCCAACTTGGTCAGAATCAAATTCCTCAACCTGACCCCGATCATGTTCAAAGGACTGTCAATCAGCTACAATGTTATCAATGCCGATATGAAGATCAGTAATTATTATCAAATGTATTTTGATTTTCTCCATATATTGCATAACTCAAATGTTCATAAATCTCTTATATTTGAAATGGGACCTTCATATTTTTGTTCAGTGTATGTGTATACAAAAGAATGTGTTTTATATATGTTCTTAAAAACAGGCAACAAGATTCTATTAAACAGGAAGGAAATAAAAAATAATAATAATTTAAAAAAAATTTGAAATATACCTGTGACAAACTGTAAAAATTATTGGATCTTCTAGAATTTTGTAAGCACCAAAAGACCATAAAACATATATGTTTTACATGTTTTCAATATTGTTGTTTCTACATAAAATTATCTAACATGGCTTGTGGTCTTTCACTAAAGGCAAAAGAGAAATCCTACAACCGCTACAATCTGACAGTATGCCATTTTTGTTTCTATTTTGTGAGAAGTAAGTTGTGCTGGTCTTTGGAGATTTTCACATTGTTTCCTTGCATTATAGGTGAGTGCAGCAGCTCTATAGGCAAGGAGAAGAATACATTTTTCAATTAGTTTGGGTCGCTTGGCACAGTGAAGTGTCAAAGTCCAGCTGAAATTGTATCAAATGTTGCAATTTTGGTCCACCGGACTACAGGGAGTGAAAATACCTTAAGACCCTCATTTTTCAACTACCACAAAATTAGCACATGTACTCTGAATAACACACAATATCAATGCCAATAACATTGTAAATCTAATGTGTTGAACATATTGAAGTGTTGAAGGTCAGAAAAAGTGTGGATAATATCTTTAGCAAAACAAAAAGCAGGTAATCAGGGACTGAAAGTATGCTCTAATGTAGTAATTATTTTTGATGTTCTTAGATAGAATATCTTTTATTTAACCAGCTGCAAAGAGCATTTCCAATAAAAGTTTGTAATAATAGTCTGTAGATTATATTTTGTATGTGCTTTGTGTATATTTTTGAATTCAAACTTAAAACATTTTTGGGAAGAAATTTCTAGCTTACACAATTTTCAAAAGAAATTACAGAATTTACCTCGGCAGATAAATATTGTATTCATACACCATTCCAATGATTATTTTAATCATTAGGAAGAAAACCCATACAAACGGAACAAATCAAATGTAGATTCAAAACATAGGTCCATGCTTTGCAGTTCTGTGTACCCCCCATCTATTTTTATTGACTCCATGCACAAGAGACATTTCACCTGAAATAGCCTTTTTAATATTCACTCCCAACACAACGGCAGTCTAAGTCATATCGATTGTGGTTGAATTAAAACTACCTGGTTCAGGCCATCACTAATCCGTGGGTTCTTTTAAGAGTCACCTGGTCTGACAAATGGGCCCTTTTAAAGGAGTATAATGTGTTTTTAAATTATTTTATTGATGGGAGGGGGGCAGCCACTCCAGGTGCCCATACAAAGTGAGTTAACATGCTGTGAAAGGGTCAATTTGGCCTCCATTTTCCATTTCTTCCTTATCTGCATTTAGAGTCTTGCTGAGAGGCTCAACATGAAGTGGGATGGGCTTTGAAGAGGCTTGGCAAATTTCAGTATCTGCTTCCATTTAAGAAGTTCCTTTATTGCACAAAATTGGAATGACTTTATGCCTTTTTTATGGTGATTCAGAGGAGGCTGATTGTTTTAGCCTTACACAGATTCCATGCACAAAAAAGGTGTGCTAATATATTTTCAGATATTTTAAAGGAATAACATTTTGTTATAAAATATACTTACCTTGTTATTTAATTGTAAACATAGCCCTTTACTCACTGTAGAAGGAATCAAACTAAAAATGTTCATGCTATAAACTTTGCTTGTAAATAAGTGGCACGGAAGATTTTTAAAAGTTGTTTGATCTCCCACGTTGTCCTCACCTCAAAAAAATCTTTCAAAAGCTTTCAGCTCTCCCCATGTACGTGAAGCAAATCCTGTCCAAGAGGGAGCCTCATGCAGTGGCCAGCCAGAATTACATTTTGGCTCTCATAAGCCTGGCAGTTTATCGTTGAAAATGAATGATTAATGCTGAATTGTAGTGAAAAGGTGTGTAATGCTTTTCAAATGAAGCAGACTCTGTAAAAGGGAGAGTGCTAATTGCATTGCAATTTCTATGACCTCTGCTTAAGTACATGAAAGCCTCCTGCTAACGTCAGGTGAAATTGCATTTTCAAGTAACATTTTAGAGTCCATCTGGGCGCTCTGCCCAATAAAGCCATTGGTAAATGACTCCTCTTTTAGACTCCATTAGGAAGTGGAGAGAGGAACATTTCATAGGATTCGGAGTCAGTAAGCATGTAATCAGGACGTCCAAAGAATGTGGGATCTGGTAAAGGGGATAATTAATAAGATTGGCTTATGAACTACATAATTAATGACTACTGGCCTCTTCAGTTGTCCCTCCAAGTGCTGCCTTTGTTCTCTTATTGCCATTAGGATCCTGAGTAATAGAGGTAGAAACCATGGGAGGGATTCCAGACATCTGAGGGAACTAATTGGCTGCTTACAAATGGAAAACAGAGTTACTTGAAACAATAATTGACACTGAATGTGTGATTAACAGAGGTTAGGGTGCAGGGAATATGATTTGCTTACTGACATGATGTGCAGGTCTTCAAAAATTTCACCAGATTCCAAATAAGGAAAACATCATGATGCATATGTTAATCTGAATTCCAGGCAATGAATGTTTTAACGAAAATATATCAATAATGTAAAAATGGTTACCCCAATTTTTTTTGGTAAAAACAATATATATTAGAACTGCGGTGGAACAACTGTTGCCAAATTAAACCTTCCGGTTTGAATCAGCACATAAATAAATACTTTAAATATAAATTTAATTAGAATACAAATAAACACATGTCCCCTATGAGAGCTGAGCCTTATTCTTCAGGCATTTGATCTGAAATAACATAATTTTGATACAAACTGCCATCATTCAGAGACAACACAGTGAAAAAGTATCGTCACCCCTGCAGATTTAACGCCTATTAGTTTATACATAGAAACTCCTGGTTTTTGTTTTCTTTTTTTCCTTCTTTTGCTCTTTCCTTTGATTTGCTATTTTGTTTGTATTTCCTTCTAATTCATGTAAAGTACTTTGAATAGCCTTGTTGCTAAAAATGTGCTATATAAATAAAATTTCTACCTTTATTTTGCCTTACCTTTTCTTTGTTTGGTTTTTTTCTTTTTGTCACACCTTAACTTTTAACTGTCACTTTGAAAACGCATACTATGGGGACAGTGGTGTCGTCATCATGGTTGTCATCAGGGACAATAATGGATTGATTTTGGGGATTGCTCCTTGTAAAATAAAGATGTATCAGCAGCAAAGTGACAGAAGAAATAGAAGCATGCAGATTCACACAAGATGAAGATGCAAAAACAGAAAAAGAGACTAAATGTTTCAGATCATCAAGTAAATTGTAATATCAGAGATAAACAGTTTGATTCCAAATGTATTTTTTAAATGAAGATTTAATTTAGTAAGAATAATAAAAAAAACTGGCCTAAAAAGGGTTGTCGCCATTGGCTGCACCAACCACATGGAAAAATACTTTATTTGTTCCTTTGCGGAAATTAATTTGCACCAGACAATTAGTAGAAATACCTTAGGCATAGCCTTACACAGTAAATCTGAGAATATAATTAAATGTGGTTAATGTGTGTGGTTTATAAATCACACTTCTTTCAGTATCTAGCATCCTGAAGAAGATTATTTCTAAAAGAGTATGTGCTTGTTGTGCTATGATTCCTGTGCCATACAGATACCTAATAAAGAAGTAAGAATTATTTTGTGTCATAAATTTTATTATCACAATATTACAGCAAAATATTTTGATAAAACTCTAATTGCATATCACTCCACTCCAAGTTGCAAGAATAGCACTTTTTCTTTTGGCCCCTGGGCTCTGGGGTCTATAAGGAGCAGTTCATCCCCACAATGTCATATTTGTTAGGAAACAGTACTCAAATACAAATCTATACACACAGACACACACACTATGGAAGGCCTGGAAAATAAAAGGGCCAAATCTTGTGAGAGTCAGGCTGGAGACGCGCTCTGAAGTGCAGAGACCAAGGATGCAAAGGTTCTTCAGAGCCGCATCAACCCCCACAATTTCAGGATCCTACGCCAGCCCCCCCCCAAGGAAGTGGGAGGTAACAACTGTTAATGCGAGCAGCAGGGATAAGACTCAAAATCAGAAAAAAACCTTCCATCTAGAAAATCTACGCAAACTCACACAAGCACAGTGTGTTAACGGGTGTGTGTCTACTGACCTAGTATGACCTGTCCTTTTTGAAGACAACAAAGATGGGAGTGAAAGAGAAGTGAGATCATACACATTTAAATCAAATGGCTGAGTGCTCTTATTCATGCAATACCCACTGGGGGAGATGCTAACAATGCCCTGCTTGTTCAACGCCTCCGTGTTCATTGTGGACACACTGAGCAACAGTAACTGCTGCACCGCAGCTCATTAGATTAACTCATCAATTTTATAATGTGGTCATTCTCTGAGTGTAATTAGATCAATATCTGTTGTATTAAGACAAATAAGTGACTGATCAACATTCGATAGGGTGTGTTAATTTTCAAACTATCCACAGTAAAGATAATTTGACCGATTATGCTGTGTCTTATTCAATTGCATCAATATTATTATTATTGTTGTTGTTATTATTATTATTATTATGTTGACATAATAAATAAATCTATGTATGATTTTGTCATTTTAGATTGCAGCATTATATTTGAGCATCATGCTTTTATTTTGAGTGTCACTTTGCTCTTGGTACACATGAATTTCTCCACTGAGGGACAATGAGGGATATTTCTATTCTATTAGATTCTATCTCTATGAGGAAAAAATTATATTAAAACAGTTATTTCAAATGTGACAGCATCCCCTGTACACCTACTCTGATCAAACTGTCTTTGCATAGTAGTCAGTTATTTAAACTCAAAGGTGTGAGTTAAATAAAATAAGCTAGTGTAGAAATATTGTTGACTTTCTGACCTTTGTGATAGATGTCTGAAGTAGTTTAAAAGTATGATATGTGTGTTTTGGGGTAAAGTCCATTGAGGATGATAGTTTATTATGCCAAAGACTGCTTTGTATTAAATTGAACAAAAATCCATTTAATTACTCTGGTAGGAAATGTTGTGGTGTTAAATATTAGCAACCAATGATATATTTAAAGTAACATAACATCATCTGCATAAAAACATATTTTCTCCTTGATGATTTGACTCATTGACTAATTACATAGTTAATTTTGATATGCTATCATGAATTCGCATGTATTTTTCAGCAATTAATATTATGCAACTGCAATGACCTGCTTTCAGGATCAGATACTTAATATAAATTAAACATTTTGTATACATTACCATTAAATTTAACCTCGAATGGTTTTAAAAAAAAGCTACCAATGATGATCATATTGATTTATTCCATGCTGTCTTTGTTTCTAAAGTCTTGTGATTACAGTTTCCACCTCTGGTATGGAATATGGATTTATTTGATATAACTATTATTATGATTGAGTTGTTGTTGGTGTCTTAAATAATTCTTACATAATTTAAAATAGGAAAAATCATGCTTGCTTTGTCAAAACGTAATGTAAGGCGAATGAATAGGTTGAAAAGTCAAGGTGGATTTTTAAAAGGACCAAAATAAGCGTGAACCCTTGGGAGTTTTGAGCAAAATCGGGAGGCTCAAAACTCCCAGGAACAGGAAGCAGTGGACTTATGTGACGAAGTGTTGCTTGAATGGGAGTGAATAGAGAGGAGATGATTGCGTCTCTCAATGCTGCATGGATTCCTGCTGGAGCTGTGAAACAAGCATAAGTCCCTTTATTTCCCTGGCCTTCACAGTGGATTAAAAGGCTTTGGCTTGCTTGGTTTATCCCGCTTTGCTACAGACAATGGTGGTATTTCATTTTTTTCCTCCCTATGGCCTCAGTGGACAACATAGCTTCCAGTTTTTCTTCTTGCTCACTTGTGAGAGGAAACTGATTATAATTAGAGACAACCTTCGCAGTCATGGTTCTGAGGCAACACTTGTCCATCCTGCACCAGAGATCAAGCTAGCTTAACAAAATAGTAAAAGAGAAAAGAGAGAGGTTGAATGATGTGTGTGTGTGGGTGTGTGTGTGTGTGTGTGTGTGTGTGTGTGTGTGTTGTGGGTTAAAGGTAGGGAGTGTGGGAGGACTTGGGTTGCATCTGCCCCCATACAGATTTGTTTAATTGGGTTTGACTCGTGCAATTACAAGGTAATAATAGTCTTTTGAGCCAAGCTGCACTGAAATGAAATCAGTTAGTCTACACACCTAATGCAGTTGAATAGTTTAGAACACAGAACACACAACCAGGAGTGAGGGTGGAGGGAGATGGGGAATTGGGAATGGAGTCAGGTTAAGCACCGGTTGTTGAGTCTTTGATAGGACTCCAGGACGCCACAGCAACAACAATAACAGAATTAATGGGCAAGGCACAACAAGAATGTCAACTAAGCAGGAGGCTGCTGTGCCCTTTGAGTTGCCTTCTGACGCCTCTGTTACTGGGCCTGCCTCAGCACAACAACACTTGACCTGTTCACCGTTTCATCTCTTACTTCACCATCTATTGTGACTATCAGAGAACAGAAGCCAAATGAAGCAAAATTAGAAAATGATTAAATAGGGACATCTTTGTTACCAGGCTGATATGGAGCTATAGGCCTAACTGTATTATTATGGAAGAAGCAGTTTGGTACTGGTTTCAAGATTTTATTTTTAAGCATCACATCGGTTTATTAAACAAGTACAACAGACTGTTCACTCTGATCAGGATTGGCCAAAACATTGCAGTTTGTATTGTTCACATCAAAGAATAATGATAAAATATGTAAATTTACCAAGAGATTCTGGCATGGACTTTCTTGTGGTTTCCAATTAGTTTCTCTGCCAGTTGCTAATATGAAACGAAGAAACCATTAAAATCTCCATATTGTTTTTTGGGACTCAGCTTTTAGCCTTAAAGTTATTGTTTCTACTTTAACAGATGAATATTTTAGCTTTGAAAAAGAAACCTGAATAAATATTCTATAAAACTTTTTATAATTTATTCCAATTCTTTTTCAAGTCAAATAGAGAAATAAGGTGTAAAATTTCTCAATCATGAAGACGGGGTCTTGCAACTAATTGGTTGACAGGACATTTCCTCAACTATAGAGCTGCCAGATAAAATGAAGAGGAAACAGAAAAGAACAAATAAAAAGTTGAGGCTTTAAAAGGAAAACTGCAAGTAGATTAAAGGTAATATTGTAGTATTAATACAAAAGAAGGAAAATGTGCAGAACCAGAACAATGTTTGTGACAAATGTATAGAAACAGCAAATCTCCACTATACTGAAACCACAAAAACCTAAGTCTTTGTGGTTTCACAAAGACTTAGTCATTTCAAAACAAAAAGGAAGCCATCTGACGTTATGTATTTCTGTGCAAAGATCATCAGCTGAGTCTGAAGCATATTTACTGAAGATTTTTTGTGGCATTTGCTGAGTGAAATAGTCCTTTATATAAACAAATGAATTCAGATTGAGATTTTTATTCAAAAAAAAATATTGTTTCTTTGCTTTCATATAAAGCATGTGATCTACTTTTTATTGCACCAATTTTCAGAGAACTGACAGGCAGACATTTAAGAGCTTTAGAACAAAAACATTTAATTAATCCACAATAAATGTTTTTATTGAACACAAAAAATGTATACATGACTTGATGGTTTTAATGTGAAAAACTGACTTTAATTTTTAAAACATGGATATCTGCAAAGTGTACATAAAACATGCATGCTTGGAAAATCATATAAAATCTGGGGAAAACAGTCAAATAAAAATCCCAGACCTGGATATGAGAATAGCAATTTCACACTTCTGTGTATCACATCTATCTCTCGATACCACACAGATATCATAAACATAAATAACATAAACATAACATTTACGTTATTTAATTTTATGTTTTTATTTTAGTACTTGTTTTAAAGTAAGGCCTTTTATTAGTTGAGGCATGAACGGTAATGAAATACCAAATTTGAGTCACTATAGCACATTGCACTTTAATTACTTAAATTAAAGCAGCCAAGCACACAGTTTGGTCTGATGATTCTGGACCTCTGGTTTTATATTGACATCAGATTTAAGGGATGGGGAAGCAAAACATTTCTGGTGTTTTAAGACCTGTCCTTATTAGAAGAAAAAAAACAGCTCACTTCACAACGAGGGATCATTGATTGCTTTATTTAGGTAAATGTTAAGGTTCTACTTTAAAATGGTGGAAAATATTCCAAAAAATGTATGTGATGTCTCTGTTTTTTGATCAAGTCTTTTGTCTTCATCGTAGCATTTTGTTACCAGTAGTCAGTTTGAAAATGAAAGAAAAGTGCTTCATAAAATATCACAGTAAAGTTCCTCTCTAAGTAACTTTACTTGTTTTGCATGATAGTGCCATGGCAAAGACAAAAAGAAAAAAAAAATGTATTCATCTGTTGTGTTACTTTTACATCCTTAATGTTTCAGAGACCTGACTGCAATACGCTGTTCTGTTTATTACTCCATATACTGCAGCATGTCAGTCTGTGCAAAAATGACACCACATCAACAACTCAGGGACATACACAAACACACACACAACTTTGCTGTGTGGACTAACTTGTATGGACTTTGAAGCACTCTGCTGTCAGTCATAATTAGCTGTAAAGATGGTCCCATTTTGATGCTTCAGAATCAAGTCCTGACAAATAGCTCTGGGAAGGGGAGCTACATGCTACAAGATGGCTTTTCTCTGATATAATTTGTGGCTGCAAATTACAAAACAGAAGCAGAAATAATGTGAAAAGTCAAGTTTGGTGAGGGAGAAAATGGAAAAATTTAGGGCTGTGTGCCATGTTAATGGATATCCTTGTGGCTGGGAGAAAATGGGAGTCAATAATGTGTCCTTAATGTCTGCCAGCGCTGTTTCATGGAACGTATCAGAAGAAATGTCCCCTGCCATTTCTGCACGCAATCACTTAATGGGATGGACAAATCTGAACAAAATAGATGCATTGATCTATTTTTGGGCTTAACAGATGGAGTGAATCTGTGGCTCTTGGAAGACAAAAAGAAAACAGACTAATTGTGAAAAAAACAAGCAAAGATAAAAACAAGCTTTTCAGGATTTACTCAGCTAGGCAGCACGCCTGCCATGTCTGTGTGAGGCTTGAGTGCAGACACTGACAAGAATTTCAATTATTTAATTAGGGATGGAAAATGAAAAGACTTAAGTGTTGTGATTTCTGCAGTCTCTCATAGATCAATCTAATGTGTGCTCACACTGGAAATCAACCAAAATGGAAGAGGGGCAAGTGAAATAGCGTCTTCTTAAATCATGCAATTAAAATGGCAAATTAGTTTCTTGATATATTCATTTAAGTGGTTAAGTGGAAAGGTTTCTATCCCCGTCCAAGCCGCTGTCTCACGGGTGGCTGTGGAGAGTTTCTACCATCTACATCCTCTTATGATTAAAGCTGCCATTTATTTGCTGCAAAAACACTGAAACACTTTCTGCACAAATTAGCCATTTGGAGGGCTGAAAATTCATTTCAGTACAACTGATTTAGGCATTTAGGGAAAATATAGCTGGAACGTAAAGGTTTCCCCAGCAATGTCAATCATTTTCAAGGGCCTTTAAAGGATGTTCTATAAGTTTTTGATGAATGCAATAGAAAAATAGCTGTATTTTGTTTAGCTTTGTTTTAGTTCCTTTTGTCCCCCTTAAATTATTTAATTCACTGATGTCAAATATATGAATCCAAAGCACAACAACTGAAATACTGTTTTGATAGAGGTTCAATAATTGTATAATAGTAACAGTTTTGATCATTGTTTTGTCCAGAGCACTATTTGCATTATTGGTATCTTCTTACTATTCTTCTTTAAATTAAAACCACTTCATTAACTGACAAAAAATACATTACATACATTAGACAAAAAATGACCAAAGAGTTTTATCTTCATTTTAAGTTTTTATGAACAAGTTGAAAAATAATAAATTTGTTGGTAGCTTAAAATACACAAACAGACTTTGGTTTTGGGTCAATCCACCTGTTTTCTAAAGCATACCTTTATTTAATGTTTTTGCACTGAAATGTACTTAAATCAAGTGAAATTAATAACTAAATAATATAATTCTAAAAGTGTATAAGTCTATCAAATAATTTTATGTGATTACACATTATTTGTATATTAGATTTCACAGTTACTGTCCTGATAAAAAGTACACACCCCCGTGGATATTTTACCCTTTTTCTTGTTTTTACAAGTAAGTCACAATCACACAATCAACAGAAGTGAAAATTGATTTCTACACAAAAAATGATAACTAAATAAAGATATTTGACATAAAATATGTGATTACATAAATATTCATCCCCTTCAGGCAAGCCAGTGCAGGGTCATTGTGTTTATATAGATCATTTTTAAGGAACATCAATGTGCTTTACATCATTAGAAGGAAAATAAAACAAAACACAAGCAAAAAGCGTTACATTGCATTGCAAGGGTAAAGTAAGGGAAAGATTGACAGGCTGAAAAACAGACAACAGTTCATGATGTTCCAGGCAGCTCTAGGCAAATGTTTCTTTTCCTTTTCTGGAAGTTTGCTCCAGATTAGTGGAGCATAAACTGAATGCAGTTTCTCTGTGTTTGGTTCTAAATCTGGTTATAAACCTGTCACTTTAAACTAAAAATATTTTTAAAATGTAAGGAGGACTTCATAACAGGACTAATGTGTTCTGTCATCCTAGTTTCAGTTAGACATGTACCAACTTAACTTAAGTTAATGGTACATGATACCATGTACCCTAAACCTAACCATGGAAATCGATAGGTGTAGGGTTAGTATCAAGGTTAGACTATAAATGAATGAACATCAATATAAAGCCCCTTTGAAGATAGGAAGACATACTGTGTGTGTAGGCGTGTTGGCGTGTGTGTGTGCGTGTGGGGTAGGGTGTGTGTGTGTGTGTGTGTGTGTGTGTGCGTGTGTGTGTGTGTGTGTCTGGAACAGACAACTAAGTGAGAAAATTTGTCACTGCTGCCTGTCTCCCATGGTGCTGCTGTTTTGACTGTTTGTTTGTGGCTGGATGGAGTTTTCTGAGGACTGAGTGAAGCAGTGATTTGGCATGTTAGTGAGTGTGTTTGGGCTAATCAGACAGAGGGGCCACTGTAATGGACAGAATCTGGGCAGAATCACAGCTAGACCTGCCATGGTGGGGAGTGGGTAATGCAACTAATTTTTTTTCCAGTCTCAGCCACCGCTAAGACGGAAATGGGGTCAGCAAAGGTGGAGGCAGCATCAAATGAACAGCTGTTACTTTTCACTGTGGAGAGCTGCCTGGAAAAAGAATGTTAGTAAACCTTCCCATCTGCTTTTTGTATACACACTGAAGAATGTATGTACAAATTAAGGGCAGGCCCTGTGCATATTACTTTCATTTTGCATCACAGAATTCAGCCAATCAGTAAGGTTATGCTAAGAGAAAACACATAGCAGCTCTGTGATGAAATGTGCATGGAGTATGTCAGTCAATCTGTTAGAGCCTGAGACTATGCATTTGAAACAATTGGCTATTATAAAAATGCATCTCATAAGGAAATAAGAAACCAGTGTGGTATTCTAGATTGAAATCTTTACTACTGGTCTTGGGGTTTATAAGCATATATATTACACATGCAGCTCATATATACAGTACACACACACACGCACACCCCCACATGCCCCCCCCCCATATATATATATATATATATATATATATATATATATATATATATATATATATATATATATATATATATATATACTGTATATATATTTGTTAAATTATCACCATCTTGTTTGCTGAGACAGACATTCTGTAAAAAGATCGATCTCCTCCACCTCCTCCCTGAACTGTAATTGCCATCTGATGAAACCAATCAGAGCCAGGAGGAAGGTCTTAATACTAAATGGTGAAGAAACAACAGGAAAATTATTTATTTGTCGTCATCATGACTATGCTAACTAAGCTAACATTCACAACATGATCTGTTTATGAAGAAAACAGTAGAGGTAGCAGAGAGCAAGAAGGGGTGGAGGGGGATCAGCAGCGCCACACAATATTGATACTTACAGCGCTAAGACCCACCTCCAGGTTCTGCTTGGTTGCATGCTTGATGGCACTGGGAGGAGCGAGCAGAGGGGCTCGATTTTTTTCATAGTTTGTCTGTCTCATGCCATGACATGGCAGTTTCACCAACTATGTAAAAAAAATACTTTTCAAAAAACTGACATACGTTCAGCTTTTTTTATAAGATTTTACAATAATAAAGTATTGTTTTTCACCACCAAAAAAGATAATAAAATGATTTTTTTTACATGGTCCTTGGAAAAGAAAGACTCAAAGCATCACAGATCTAATTAACAATGGGTGCTTTCCCACTTATTCATCCTTTTATTCATTTCAAATTCCAACTTGACTGTTTCTCCAAAAAAAAAAAAAAAATCTAACATACAGTTCCAGGTAAAGTTCCGAAAGAGTTTAACATGCTACATCTCTTTACATTTGTGATGGTGGGGCAGAAAGTCACTTTCCAGTAATACTTTATAAACAACTGCTTGTCATGTTGATAATATTTAATGGTTGTTAAGGAAACTTGTTGACCACAAGATGCCATTCTTTGCTGCAGCTCACTAACAAGGAGCTGTAAAGTAATATTCCCTACCCTACAATACACCTCACTTTGTATATTGACAAGATAGAGATGTGTGCTTAGATGTGTATTTAAACCCCATGTAAAAAAGGACATGCATTTCTATTTCAAAATTCAAAGATGAATAATCTGAAAAGAATTTAATGTTTAATTTTTATTTATTATGAGGGTACTACTGTTAATTGTGCAACCACTTACTGTATGTTCTCAAAAGCAAACATTCATTAACTTGGGATGTTACATTTTTGCTGTAGGTGACAGCAAATTTATCAAAGACTGTTGTCTTACTGAAATAGTTTTTTTTGACCTAGTCTTCAGTTAGTCACAAATAACACCAGTGTGAGTGATTACTGAGGTTCAGTCAACAAAATGATATCACAGTGCAATAGTGCAATATAGTTTTGCAAGTCAGATAAACAAAGTACATGATTAAAAATGTCTGTAAAATGCAACTGCACACCTCATTGCAGCAGTGGCTAATAGAATCAGAGATAGAAGGCCAATAACAGGAAACAGGAGCCAATATGTCTTAGTGCTGTAATCAGGACGTCAAGACGATACCCGGAACTGGATCAAAAATTTCATTTTTAATTAATTCATGTCTGAACTGTATCATCCAGACTCAGGCGGGGGTCATTCAAATGAAAATAAAGGTAATAAAGCAGAAAAAGACTTCATGTTCTCGGTAACATTTTTTATTTTTTTTGCTGTGAGAAGTGAAAACACTAAGCGTAGGGATGACAGCTGCTGTTGCACTTATGATGACAACAGGATTGTTGTTTCAGAGGCTGGTTGATAAGAAGCATTTGGAGAGAACTGAATCACTTAAAATGATATGCTGCCCACACGACAACACACATCCACCAAAATCGACCACAGACATTGTTGTCTCAATAAGACATGAAATCTCTCTGACAGATCAGTATTTGGTGACTATTCATACAGTCTGTGATAAAATCCATCATGAGAGGACAATGTTTCATTTCAGAATAATATGTGAAGCAGGGGCACAACTGCATACTTTCTGAGGTGTATGCAAACACCTCATGTCATCGGCTCCCCCCTACCCCAGGTTTAATATGTCCATATAGCGCTCTCTTATTCATGCACTTATAAAATACAGTAATTAAATTCAAACTATCATGGTATTTAGGTTTTTGTTGCCTCCCTAATGTTATTATTCCTTCCTGATGTGTGAAAAAATTGCAGCCTAGAAAGCAATTAAAAAAGAATGAAACAAAACATAGGCCAATATTTTATCATTTAATATATAAGTGAGCCAAAGAGCCACTTCGACCAACCTCTAGAACCACCTATGGGCTGCAGGTCTGAGGCATTTTGTTAGCATGTTTTCCTTCATTCTTGTAGCTTGATGGGAAGCCTGATCCAAACTGGCAACCCACATTAATAAAATAATACTGACCACAAAACACTGTATTTATAAAAGATATCAACATTTTTCCTACACAGAAAGCCCTAACAAACGAATGTAGAAAAAATAAACTGTTTCTCTTCACAATTTATTTATTTACCATTAATCTATGTGTATGATTTGTTCTTTAAATTGCCATTTATATTTTTCAGTATCAGTTGATGATTGAAGAGACTGATGTCTGATTCTTTAGGTTCTGGCGGGTCTGCAGTGTTCCTCTTCTGATCCATTCTGTCTGATATCACACAGACAGAATGGGTCTGTCGGTGTGTCAGCGTAACTGAATATCGCCGACACGTTTTCTTTTTAAATCGCCCCTATTTAACTTCACTGAAATTGTTCAGCCAGGAATGTGTGTCTTCCTCATGTCTATATTTTTGCCAGAGGTTTCACTTCTAAGGACGGTGGAGAATCAGTGGACATTTTAAAAGACGCGGGTTGATAGCAGCTCACCACGGCTGCTTAGTGTCCATCTCTAGGCAACCATGACAACAGCGTTAGGGGCTCCTATTTAGCTTCCGCCACGACAATTTAGGTAGGTAGGTAGGTTAAACTTTATTAATCCCATAGGGAAATTGAGGTTATCTGTTTCTCACACATTTAGCTGACCTTAATATTTCCTGTGTTATGTTTTGGTCATTATTGTGGAGATCTGTGTGACAGGTGTGTCCACCAGACATGTATAGGAATATGGAACAAATTGCTCCCGGTATTGGTTCAATACGGGACACAACAATTAACAGTCAAATATGAGACAATTCTGTAGTTTATGGGGCGGGTGCCAACCCTAACAAAACAACAACAACCACCTGTCATTTTAGGCTAGCTTAAGCTAACCTGAATATTTACAACCCTCCTGTAGATACACTGACATTACTTACCTATTGTCTTTCAACCACTTTGAAAAGCTTTTCTTTTTCTCTCCAACATCTTTATCCGTCCCCCCCATTCCTTATTCTGTTTTGCGCCCTTGAGATTTTTTTCTGCCGCCCCATCTTTAGCTTCATCTTGTTGAGTGCACTACTACCATTCAAATTTAAAAGAAAAAAAAACGCGCCTCAGTGCGTTCTTGAAGGGGCGTGTGCCCAAGCTACCTGTATATGTATGTGTGCATGGGGAGGGGCGGCGGGGGCGACGAGAGGGGGGTAGTGAAAGAACAGGGGATAGGAGTTTCCTTTATTACTGATCATTTCATACATGCTCAAAAAGCTGTTAAATACAGAAAATGCCGACCATAAAAAATGTCCCCACATCGTTTTGGTGCCCCCTCTAGTGCAGCACCCCTATGCATTGCATACAGTGCATACCCACTTTTTGTGCCACTGATGTGAAGCCACTAGCTGAGGTGGTGATGTGTTTGTCAGTAATTCTTTAGGATTACAGTTAAACCATAGTAAATCTCTCAGTGGCATCTGGAAAGCCATAAATGATTGCTTGTACAATTTATCAGAGCTCCACCTTCGACTCCCTGCTCCTCCATTAGTGGCAGCAACAATTAGTAAACACTTGGAGGAACTACATGTCTATTGAGTTTATTGTCCAACCTACATATCAGTCCAACAATCCTAAGAATGGTTTTAAACAGCAACATGGAGAAGCATTGCTGAGATGACGTGCTGAAAGGGGAGTGATGGAAAGAGTCACTAGCTTCTTAAAGAGACAGATGCCAATGTCAAGGCGTCAGTACAATAGTGTGAAGTCAAATTTCTTTGGAGTTATTTTTGATATTGCATTTTTTTAGAAGCAGAAGAGCTTCTAACACAATGCCCAAGGATCCTCCTTTATGAGGATCTTTCGTTGGTACATCAGAAAGCATTTCTTTTGTCTTTTGTGGAAGATGTAATCGTAAAGCTGTGAATTCTGCTTTCCTGCCCTGAAGGTCACTAGTGCAGGTTGCAGCATCAACCAAAGGATTCCTTGGTGGAGATCAGCATTGATGGAAGCCATCAAACTGAAGTTAGAAGTTTTCGGGTCATTGTATGCACTGTAGCTTCTGTCATTGCAGAAACAAAAACCTGGGTGTGGCAGGAATTTGGAACGAGTATTAAAAGGTTTTGGAGCTTTTTAATTCTAAGTAACTTATGGAAAACCACACTGTGATCACCAAAAGATCAGGCTGTGTTTTTGGGGAGACATTGTGGACCCAGATAGAGAATATTGTCTAAGTACATTACAGATTTACTTAAGCAAGTAACGTCATCTATGAAGCAGGCTGAGCCTTACTACTATAAAGAAGCTGGGTTTATTTTGTCCAAATCATTGATAATTTCTTCATTTCTTTTTAAAAGAGCAGTGCAAGAAGAGAAGATAGAATGAAGAGTTTTTATCTGGACATAACTCTGAGGGAGAAGAAAAAAGCTGAAAGAAATGGACAGGGTAAAATGCACGTCAAATACATTAAATCTTCTTCATCAGGGGAAATAATGAATTAAAGGCCACTGTAGCTCTGCAGTTTGCCAGTCAATGTACTTTAACTCCCCTCATCCCTCCCCCCACACACAACCCTCTTCCCCAACACACAGTGTTTCTCTTCCCTTCCCTCTGCAAGCAGTTGATTTGCCATCAATTGCCATCTTGTCTGGTACCATTAATGCACGCCCACAAAAGGATGGCACATCACATTATCACCTCACTTCCTTTCAAATTAGAGCTGAGCGATGCCTCAGCTCAGCATGTGACTTGTTAACACTATCAGCTATTTGGAGGTATTGTTCCCTAATACGCAGTGTCTAAAGATTTCATCAGGCATTTGATGACAGAAATAAACCACTGCCCACAGGGAAATTGGACTGATTAATGGACTTATGTGTTGGAGGGGAGTCGATACAGCAGCAGACGCTCACATCGGGATGAGCAAAAATGTCTGTCATGGGCTATGTAGTCGCATCCAAGTCCCAGTCATGGTCAGTCTCATGTTCCTCTCGAGTGTTGCTTGGGTAATGTGCATTCGCTGGAAAAGCCAGGGTCTTAAACCTGTGCTGCCAGCTGTGTTGGCTACATGCTGCCTGTCCCCATTAGAAATGCTCATATGGGTCCAGATCATTTTATGTCATCCATTTCACACAAAAAGTCTTTCCATGAATACCAGGAGCAGCACTGAAACACCATTTCTTTCTCTTTTGTGCTATTATTGTGAGATGGTTTTGTGCCCTAACTCAGACCAGCCCCCCCTCAACACTGTTAAGTGCTCTCTTATTCCGCATAATGCACCTCTAACCCGCCATGGAACCCACAGACGACCCCCTTCCATCGTTCTTGGCTTCGCCCCACAACCTTTTCGCTTGAATTGTTTCCAGATTTTAAAGAGGATGCAGATAGAGTCA